>NW_006767441.1:870862-1197166 GCF_000264995.1 Punctularia strigosozonata HHB-11173 SS5 | reverse complement strand
GAGTGCGCGTGCCGCGCCTCCTTGACCATGCTCAATGTTCCACCATGCACGGCAAAGCACTCTCCAACGACCTTCGTGCTACTATTATCCGCATGCTTCCGTTCTTCAGCAGGAGCGACATCTCAATTTGGACTGGAGCTAGTATTCGAACAATTTCACGTGTAGTCAGCCAAACCATGGAAACCGGGTCTGTGGACGCACCGAAGAGTTCGCGGAGGTTGATAGGAAGGGGCCGGCACATTGGGGAGGAAGAACTTGCTGTTGAGTCAAACAAGTTACTTTGAGGCATTACCCGTGACAGTTTCTGACTAGTATATGCACGGTATACTGGCGAAGAACTGCAGCACGTACCTCGAGGATCTCCATAAAGAAATCGAAGATTCCTGTGGCAAATTGGTGTCGAAATCAACTATTTGGAGGTCCCTGAAGAATGCTGGTATGAGTATGAAGAAAGTACGCTGCGCCCGCTGTGTTCTGCATGGCAAATTCTCACTGATGCCGCTGTCGGAAGGTCACACGTATTGCACTCGAACGGAGTGCGGAGAAGCGAGCTCACTATAAGATGAACATCGGGATCAGTTATACTCCTCAGCAGCTCGTATTTGTTGATGAGAGTGCATGGGCAAGACTCGCCGCCTACCGGGGGAAGGCTTGGGCTTTCAGAGGGCGGCGGGCTGTACGTAAGACATTCTTTTGCCGAGGAAAAAGGCACGTATCTCTGCATGCCAATGATCAGCCTTTTGTGAATCCAAGCCGCAGATACTCAATCCTTCCAGCACTGTCACTAGACGGGATAGTCTACACGCATATAGTCGAAGGTTCTTACGACGCCGAACGTTTTGCCCAATTCATCAGCAATTTACTCGATCACATGAACCCATATCCCGGTGTGAACTCCGTAGTTGTCATGGACAACTGCAGGATTCACAAGTCTGACCTTGTACTCGAAATGATTGAAGAACGGTGGGTGATCGGGCACTCTCCCGGATTACACTAACCATAATCTACCAGAGGCATGCGATATGAGTTCCTACCGCCGTATTCGCCAGACCTCAACCCCATCGAGTTGGCATTTTCAGCCATCAAGGCTCGTATTCGACGAATCGGGGCACTGATCATTCCAGCAACGACAGATGATGACGATACGGAGGTGTATGTCCGCCTACATGAAGCTGTTCACTCGGTTTCCGCATCTGATGCACACGGGTGGTATCGACATTGCGGTTACATTTAGTACAGCCCATATTGTGCTCGCAGGATTATATTATGATATTGTACAAGTGCGAGCACCAAGAAGTTACAATATATCAGTCTCATGCATGAGTGCGGCAAGCTTCAACATCAGTCTGTGCGTAGCTAAGAAGCAGGCGTGAAATGCCAATCGGTATCATTGGGAACATGTCACGTAGCTCAGACTTCTCCAGATCCGCAAACTGGTTGATGCGCCGGTAACCCGCACTCGCAAAATGCTCTGAGTACTGCTGAAAGTCGTTGCCATCCCCGCGAGAGCCAGTGTCCAGCGAAGCAAGCCACTCAGATATAAGTGGAAAGGAGCCTGGTTCCATCGAGCGAGATGCCAGAGAAGAGCCATGCATTGCTGGAGGAACAGCCGCCGCAGGACCAGTCATCGGCGGGTTGTAGACGGGGAAGGGCGAGAAGCCTGGCCAAATCGGCCAACCCGATGGAGCAGCTGTATGCAATGTGTTATCCTTTGGCATTGGGCCCCGTGCTCGGGGTTGATCGTCGAAAAGCCTCAGCTTTTCCGGAGGTTTGTCATACGATGTATGCTTCCCAGCAAGCTTCAGTAGTTTAGTACCTGAGCTCACTCGGAATAGTAAAGGGTACGAACAAGCAGAAACGACCAGATACTGAGCTCCTCGTGTGTGAGAGCATGATGCTGGCCAGTCGGCTTGACGAGACATGTCTTGCCGACGTGCGCATCACAGCTATGAAGTTCCTCAAGGCGGGCAAAATGCTCTGCCTGCTTCCTAGGAACAGAGACTTGCTCGTCGTCACTATTCTCGTCGTCACTATTCTCGTCGTCACTATCCTTCCGGTTGCGTTTCGAGGTCTTATTCGACTAGGACATCTGTCAGCGACTGGAACAGGTAATTATTGTGCCGTACTTTGTCTTTTTTGGCTCTTCCCTTCGCAACCGCAGGCTCACTGAGATCTGTGATGATGACTTCAACTTCCTTTGGCGACTTTTTGCTCTTCGATTTTTTTGCCTGATTCATCACCTCCTTGAGATGTGCAAACAGCTCAGCGAGCCCTTGCGCACTAGAGAGACGGCGAGGTTTTCGGTTCTGAGGCTCAGTGGAGATTTTATACCCGATGTCGATATCGCGGGGCTCCTGAATGAGAACTTCGGCTATGGCGCGATGGACTGAGGCCCACGATGACCCAGAGCGAATTCTGACAGTCTCTAATGCACCCGCTTTGTATGGTATCGCAAAAGGGATCATGGGGAGAGCTTTATGGGATCAGCCGCAAGGATATATGCGCATATATTGATGGTCGTACCATCACCGTCCTCGCTCTCATCCGCATTGCTGAGATCATCTGAGTCGTCTCCTGCAGGCCCTTCAAGTCTCCCTGTGTGCTCGAGTTCTTCGGAATCAAGAGTCTCAGAGTCACTGATGTGCGGCGTCGGGCTGACAGTGTGAGGTGCCGACTTCGACCCAACAGTTCCTAGCTCAACGGAACTTCGAGAGAGGCCTAGAAGGCTTTCAACTGCTATGAATCTGTCGGGAGATTCACTGACGAGAATGGAGCTAAGGGAACTCGAAGGATCAACACCGCGAGACAGCTGAGAGGGGGGCTCGTCGAGCTCATCGGCTTCGTCAGACTGTTTTCGCTTTTTCGATACCGGCCGAGGCTTGGGCCTGGGTTTGTTCTGTTCTATTGGCAAGTCCGCCAGGTCGCTAGGTGTAACTGCTGCCCGGCGACGTGATGACGACCTAGTAGGGACCTTGGTCTGTCCCTCGGTGGTGGCATTTCGGGCAGCGGTGTTCCTTTCTTTCTTCTGCTTGGCCCGAGCTTGTTTCTGTGCATTTGCCATCGTTGAAGTCGGGCTTGAGAGCAGGTATGACTGATAACGACAACTATTGGATATGGAAGAGGACAAGCTTGCGAGCTGGTCGCGTGCACTGCCGCAAACTCTTCGTCGTATACACAGGTTCACGAACTCGGAATATAACCACACATGCACTTCGGTGACTAATTCCTACATCATACAAACTTATTCCTGAAGTCCAAGCTCCATGATTGCTCGTCAAACGGTCGATATACTCATATGGTATCCTTTGCACCGAGAGAGATCACGCTATCCGTCATTTCTGCGAGATTTCTAGCCTTGCATCTGCAGAATGTCAAGGGCTACGACTTTCATGTATGAATCATGTTGAAATTCGCCCTCGTTGTCGAGATATCGTCGATATCCTGCGGACGTGCCCAAACGCGACAAAAGTTGCGTTGGAGCACGACGCGCCATCACTTTTGCAAACAGCAGTAAACGTGGAGTACTCGTCGTGTCGTACTCTGCTTGAGCTGACCATCACAGACATCAAGACGAGTCGTGGATGAACTATAATTTAATTGCAAGGAAAGATAGGCTAATCATCTGATACTAATACGCTCAGCCTCCCCACTCCAACCCTTGCTTCTCCACGATGTAAACCTATATCCACCGTCCTGACCTCTGCGCCTATTTCGAATCTCCCGGAAGACGTGAAGCAAACAGCAATACCCACATCTTTCGATTCGCCAACATCCAGCTCTCCAACTGGGATGTCGGACAGTGCATCCTCAAACAAGACGTGCTCGATGGGGTCCATCGCCAAGTCTAAGGCAAGTACGAGCGGCTTGACTGTAACAAAGTGGGATTAGCATATAACAGAAGGGGCCGTATCGAAGAACTCACGAGAAGAGTTGGTCACAGTGACTATCAAGAGTACGAATTCGTTGACAGGAGATGTGTACTTGAGACCCATGCGCTGTATACTGTCAGGCTCGCCATCATCCATCGGCGTCAATGCTAGCTGGACACGAGCCGTCTCTATACGCAGAGACTGGAGCATAGGGAGAGTCATGCGCTGTTGACGTAAGGAAAGCTCTCCAGAGCGACTCCCTCCAGCCTAAGGGATCAGCATCAACAGAGTGTCTGGGCATCAAACTAATACACTTGCCTCACGCCACCGAGCCTTGACGCACTTCAACACCTCTTCTCGGTACCAGAACAGTTCTCGCTGAGTCTTCTCCTGATTCGAAGACAAGCCAGACTTGTCAACGACGAACTGCCGATCAGACAGCGTAGGTATCGATCGCGAAGTGTGCTCTTCGGGAAGCAGAATCTTCTTGAGTGGCAAGAAAATCCTGTCGAGCCAGGTTCAGATCATCGAGCGAGCCACATCCAACAAATTTACCTTGAGGTCGATCCAGGGGCTACCAGCATGTTCACCACTCGTTCAGGTATACCTATGATAGAACATTCAGCAAGTCTCATCAATCACAACCCATGGATATGTGGACCTTCTTGCGTACGCTCGAACGATACCTCGAACGGAAGGCCGTACGTATTCCGAACGTCAACCGCGAACATGCACCAACCCAGCTCCTCAGGCACTTCCGCAAGTGCGTCACCCGGTTGGTCCGTTGACCTTAGCTTTCCTTCTCGCACAGTCGGATAACGCGTGTACGGCAATATGTCCATACCGTGACATTCCAGCATGTTGTACACAGTGACCAGGATGGGATACGAGAGTTGTCGCGTTTGGAACACATTCGAAGGCTGCTGCAGGGACTCCTGCTGACGGTGAACGTAGGCGTACGAGACTTGGATCGTGCCGCTGGTGCTGCAAATCCAGGGTACGATTGGATCAGGTGTATCACAGCAAAATGGTGTACTACTTACCAGCCCACCTTGCCGAAGCAGGTCACAGTGACCGTCGTCTTCTGGCCTGGAGCGAGGCTCTTCACTGCACCCTTCTCGTCCCACGAGAAAGTGGGGCGATGAATGAGGGCGAACTCCGTTTCGTACGTGTCGAAGACGGAAAGCTCCCCATCAGCTAAAGTTTGTTGCGCAGGCCCAATAGTAGAGTCATCAAACTCTATCTTCAAGTAGTCCACGGGAAGCGAAGCTACGTTCTCGAGGGTGATACGCATGACGGAACTGGCAGCATGTCAGAGGGGGACTTGTGCGCGAGGACCACGAGACCAACCGTTCTCCACTGTACAGCATGAGGGCACCATGTGTTAAGGAAGTTCTCCGTATGCGAAGCAAAGGCTGTTCGGGGACCACCTTGCACTCCAGAAACCGTGGTGTCTGTGAGCTGGACGAGGCACCGAGCCTGCTCAAGCGCTTTCGGTTTGCTTCCCAGGGTCGAGATTCGAGCCCGCCATACTTCGCTCTGCCGATTTCGTTCATGATCGCACTTCGCCGGCGGGATTGTCGCGTCTCTTCCTCCTCTGTGGACAGCTGCAATCGAAACTCGCGAGTCACGCCTCCTGGCGCTTGGACGAAGTACCCTTTGACGGCCAAGACTCCAGAACCTTTAGCCTTGCCGACTATGGTGACCGAGTGATACGAGTTGGGGGAGATCACTACTGGCACAGGCTTCGCCTCGAACGGTACACCTGTCGTGCTACGACTCATTGAGCATCATGGAGAGGACATGGTCAACAATAGGAAGTAACCTTAGTGATAAGCTTTGGATCTCCAAGTCGACAGCGAAAGGATTCCGCAACGTCAGGACAAACTCCAGGTCTTCATTCTCGACGACAACAGCCTGGCCCTTGAGAGGTGGAAGCTAAGCTAATGAATGTCGTGAATTGGACACACCACTCACTTGGCCAACCATCGATTTTCTGGGGTTATAGAGGAAGGTCTCGGGGAGTTTGGAAGCGACGGTGCTTGAATTTCTTGTCGCAAGCAGTGACATGGGCCTTTCGATAGGAACGCGCACGAAAGGCAGCCTTCCGTCGCTTGCGTCAGCACACCCATGCGGCATGGATGCTAGATAACTTACGGTGAAATCTCAATACTTGTCACAGGCGGCATGCCCCAGTAGTCGGGTCGCCGGCGATCACCCCGTCGGCGTGCGGTGGCAAGTGCCCGGGTAGCAGTTCCATACAGATGTGCTTGGTCGGCCGTCGTAAGTGCTGTGTGCAACGTTTTGAGAGCTGAAAGTGCAAACTGGGCGACGGATGGGTAATCTACCGACGCTTTAGCAGACATGCATGTGGACTTCAGGGTATCTTACCGGGAAGCGCTTCCGCCACAGCGATCGCTTCGCGAACGACACCAACTTGCAGTTCGGGCCAGCCGAAGGGGTCTTGAACGTCGTCATCGATGCTGCCGTCAGGCTTCTGTGAAGAATCTTCATCTCCTTCTTGCACCTTCTCCTCAGAAAGACTGACGGCTTCCAGGTTGACGCCGTGCACTCGACAGATGTGCCTCACAAGCCGGATCAAGCTTTGATTACCATCATTGCGCTCGTTTTCTCGCGTGGCGACAGATCCACCGGGAATGTTCGCACCCTCGATACCCAATCCGGCACTTGTAACCCGAGAGTGTGATCCCTGCACTATCTCGTTTCGCCCGCAAACGAGGAGATCCATAATACAGCCAAGGAGTTCGCGCATAATATAGGCTTCCTTGCGCTTGTAGCCCAAGCAGGAGTAGAGACCAGCCATTGCTTCTAGGGTTGCTAGTCTTTCGAGTGCTCCGAGATGTAAGAGCCAAGGTCCATGAGCTTGCGCCAGAATATTTGCAATTTGGGATCGAGTAACGCCAGTGATCCGGCTTAAACGCTCCACACCGACATATGAGACACCTTCGGGAGTGGCTAACGTCGGAGGGATCACGGGTTTCGGTCCTGGTTGAAGCATGGTCGTGAACGCAAGAGGTCCCCAACCTTTGGCCGACCAAACAGCAAACAAAAGGGATGACTGGCGTAGGATGGCTTGAGTATAGAGGTACGAATGAAGCATGTAATCGTCGCCATTATCAGAAGGAGGCCCTCTTGCGTAAAGACTGATTGCCTGGGTCAACTTGTCCTGGATATCAGACCACGGTTCCCTTGATGTGCTAAAGGAGGCATTCTAGGCAGACACCGTCGGCACGGATGGACTGTCATCAATGGAGGTGAAATGACGAACGAGTCCATGCCCATCTGACCATGCGTCTACGACAGCGACGACGGCCATGCCCTCAAGAGCGGAAGCATGCCATGCACTATCTTGCGGCAGCTTACACAAGGCTGCAGCTTCTGTATACCTTGGGTGAATATAAGCTGCATACTGTTTACTATTTGAACGTCCTCTTACCATACTGAAGAATCTTCAGTCCGCCCCGCAAGCAGGAAAAGATCTCCAAGTAGCTTGAAAAGACGACCATGGGACGAGGCAGCGCCTATGCCACTCTGACGCTTCTTGGCAGTGGGGACGCCTAATGACGATTGGCGGAATGAATTACCAGCGGGACTGGCGATGCCAGGACCAAGAGATGATTGCCGCTTCGTTACTATCGGAGTTGGTGATTTGCCCCTCAGAAGAGATGCAGGCCCACTCAAATCGGGCTGGCTGCTCCTGGAAGGGAGAGGCGGGAGAGAATCACGTCGGTTATCGTCCAAATCCAATGGAGCCGGCAGATCCGATGGTCGAGGCATACTCGGAAAGAGGGAAGAGTTGAGGTATTCATTCCCTTGAGGACTCTCCAGCGTTCCAGCCTATGACCGTGTTATTTACATCGCAATGCGCGAGTTGTTGTAGGGCACTTACTATGGTCGAGAACTCCCCGAGAATGTTAGAACAGAGGTCGGCAAGTAGGGTGCCGACGTACAGCTTCTTGTTACCCATCATGCTGGGTATCACAACGAGACCAGGTAGTTCATTCCCGACGTTGAGATTCGTATTCCCGTCCCCTTCCTCGAAGACGAAGCAGTTGCTTGCCAGCGGAAATGGGGATGATGATGGAAATAGCTCGCTAACGGACGCGTTGAATTGGGCTAGTATGGACGACAGTGAATCATTCTGGGAGCAAGATGCGATTCCAATCACTCCCAACGGGAAGTTCGAGGGTCGGAAAAGCGATAGGGGAGAGTGTGTCGTTGGGGGCGGGTGCGTTGGGAACGAAAGATGTAAATGTCCTCTCGAGAGAGGATTCGGCATGAATCTAGCTGTTGAGGGTTCACTCTTGGGATGCACGCAATAGATGGAGCAATACCTCGTTCGCCCTTGTTATCAGCCGGTATGTCGCCTAGCCGAATCTGCTCGAACATCCGTATTTCGGATACCCATTTCTCAAAGGTAGGGCGGTTGATGGGCCCGACGGGAAGTAACAAGATGCGGACCTGTGCCAACGACGCGAAAGCATGCACATCCATGGTGTGTCGGGTTCCAGATAGCAGCCGACCGACCAGCGCTCGGTGGCAAGGGCCTCGCGACCTAGCGCCGACTGCAGCAGCGTTGGAAGTACGCGGTGTGAGCTCGGTGTCGTTGCAGGAAAGCGAGGAAGCCTGAGCTGCCGTTGCAGGAAAGCGAGGAAGCCTGCCACCAGGAAACGTATGCAGCTGTTTCGCCCTTCATCTCGCGCACACATCATCTGTTAGTTCATCCTCGAGTGTATTTGCTCTGCCATCTGTTTCCCTCAGTCAGATTGACAACAACGCGCTAATGAAGGACAGGACGTTGGGCAGACTTCTGATCCTGCTGCTTTCCGGACTCTTCCTGTATTACACCTGCTGGACCATCATCTTGGTAAGGGCGGTTGTACCACCCATGAATCCATCTAACGCGACCATCGTAGCCTTTCTTCGGTGATACCAGCCCTGTCCACGATTTCTTTCCAGCCAGGGAGTGGGCTGTACGCGTACCCGCATTCATCCTTGTCATTGGTCTTTCGATCGTGGGCATAGGACTGGGTTTCGCCGTGCTGGATCACGATCAACGAGTGGCAAAAGAACAAGTCCCTCCGCGGCCTTCCCGACGCCTGTAATTGCCTGGGAATCACAGACAATGCTATTACGAACAATGCCATTACGGATTGCCCGCTCCCGAAGGTCAACTAGCTATCCTGACATCTTTCCTGCGCTCCTGCGGCTTCGCGGGCTCTTTGCGCTGCGATTCTGCGGCATGCAGCTTTTCGACGGCAGCGACGTCTCGCCCAATCTGGCCGATTGCGACGTCGAGGGTGATCTCAGGCGGCGGCTCGGAGATACTGCTGAGGGCACGGCCCAGCTACATTCCCAGGTGTCAATGTGGACAGCGGTAGAGAAGGGGTTACTCGGTGGCGTACCTTGTTGTTCGCAACTTCCCCTCGTCCGAGGGACCGTAATCGATTCAGCAAAGTGGCTTGTGCTGAGGAATCCAACGCGAGCACGGAACGGATTTGGTGCAGGAACAAGAAGAGTTCGGCGACAGTTGACCATGCTGAGGTCGTCGCCGGCTGTACCACACAACCATATATGAATTTGTGAGAACCCTATGACGCACTGTACTCACCGAGATCATCCCATCTTCGGCATCTTCGTCGAAACTCGCTATCACTGTGCAGAACGGCGGCCATAATTCATTCCATATCATTTTTGCCACCCCGTCTTCACCCACGCCCTGAAATATTGATGGAAGAGCGCCAACCAAACCACGTTTGTTGAAGACTCTGCGAGCCAGGAGTATCCATAGCCTGATACCAGCGTACGCATGGTTTATGTCAGCCGGAGTCAATTCCCGTTTACTTCCTGTCGAGGAGAACTGGACGAATGGCCTTAACGCGACGTGGTATGCAGCAGAGAAGTTCGTGAAGTGACCGAGTAGGAGAGCCGGCGAATCGTCGGAAGCAGAGTTCAACGCCGCGAGTACCAAGATGTTCCATGCCCGGAGACTCAGAGGGGATGTGTGACGCTAAAGCAAGCTTAGACTCGAGAATACCTGGGATATCGGCTTGCAGTTTCGTACCTCCGCAGAATTCTCACTGAGCATTCTCGTCAGGCCGTCTGGATTGTATTCGGCCGATTTGAGCAACCAATTCGCCACAGACGTAGATGTGTCGAAGTCTGCTGGGGAGTGAAGGGCGGGCGATGTATAACTGGCGAGATAGAAGAAGCAATCTGCTCTCAAGCTAGATATTGCCGTGGGCAGCATGTCTGCATAGTCAGAGATGGCCTCAATACAGAGGATTAGATTATGTGGAGAACACATACTGAACATCCACTTACCTCCATCATCGATGACAGTGAGGAGGAATTCACTCGGGCTTTGTTGCGGAGACCATCCGAGAGCAGCTCAAGGATAGTCTGAGCAACCTGGTTCTGGCCAGTCGGTGGATTCGTCCGGTTCGCCTTTCGATAAAGTGTATCAGTGACTTGGAGTATGTGCCTCAAGCTGGCTGTATCCAGGTTACAGCGCAGAGACACTGCTCGAAGGACGGTGTCAACTGCTTGAAGCAAGACCTATATACTTGTCAGGGTAACCATGCGACTGGCACTCAATCGATCTCACGCACTCTGCTGTGTACTTTATTGTACTGGATCAAAGTGGCAGCCATGTTGATGGTCGAATTGGGATTGAACATCTGAGCATTCCCTTCAGATGCACGACGAGCTATGGCATGCAGGGCCGAGGCAATAACTGTCAAAAGCTATGGGTGAAAAGCTCCGAACAAACTGCGCCGATTTGCGACACTTACATCGCATGTGGTCCTCGGTATAATCGCTATGGTGTACAACCTCCACAAATGTGTTCAGGTTGTTCATGATGGTTTGCACCCTGTGGACGTCCCGCTCCGGAGCTTGGGCTTGACGAAGGGTATCCAACAACAGCATGTCTCTCAAAGATCCTCCCAAAACACCAGCGGACTTGGAATGAGACTCGGTTATATTATGTATCACCTGGAAGAAGGCCTGATCGAGGGGGCGCTATGTGCGATATGAATGCATGCATATCGATGTTCTTCGAAGCGATATCGACAAACTTACTTCACACAAAATAGAAAACAGGCCAGAGGATGCGAAGCTACAGCAAAAAGATGAGTTTCACGACATATTACCGGTGACCGGACACTAACCTGCTTAGCGCCTTCTCGAGGAACGACCTTGCGTGAGCCGCCAGTATGTCGTCGTTGCTGAGGCTCAGAGACGTCATGACTTGAGCTGCGGTTTCTATCATATCGCTGTAGAGTCGATACCGTTAAAGCAGGAATACAATATCATTTGGAAGGCCAACTCACCATATGAGACCATAGTATCGAGGTAGAGGGAACCGTTTGATGAATTCGGTGCATACCGTCAGCGCGAGTTGACGGATTTGATAGCTGGTGTCGGACACGACGAGCCCCAGAACTCGTTTCGCAGCGCGGTTTAACACAGAACGCAAATTGATCAGCGATTTGCTGTCGAAGTCATGCTTATATATGATGATTAGCAAGCATTCCAGAAGTTGCTTTATGACAGTCAATGGAAGACTGTCGAGATCTCTGAGCTCCAGAAATATAGCGAGGACGAGGTCAATGAAAATGGATCCAGCGAGAAGTTTCGAAGGTGATTCTTCGTCCACGCCGCTTCGGCCCATATCTGAAGGCGTCACATCGAAGGGGTAAAAGGCGTCAAGGACTTTCACCAGCTCCCCTATGCACGGATAACTAGACGCGGGTATGACTTGCAGCTCCCCGTATACGGGGGGAGGTTTACGGAAACCCAGGACTGCCGCGAGGCAATTCTTGATCCTTTTGAGGACATTGATGTCAACGGGAACCAGATTGGCCACCATCCCTAGAGCTAACACTACGGTAGAAACCTGGATAATGTCGATTAAGAGGCGTAGAAAGAGGGATACGTCCATCTTACGGAGCACACCGTGGAGTCTCTGTCTTCCAGATCAGAGGAAACTCCCGCGTTATTCTGAGTCGAAGTATAATTAGCTTAGTGAGTACGACGGAACAGCAAGCCTCAGTGATACCTCTGAATTTTCCATGCCGTCCATGTCACCAGGTAAGCAGCGGGCCACGACGTCCCATGAAAGGACTGTACTCATGATTATTGATCAGCGAGAAACGTGCTTCGGTATTTTCTTACCTTGCCAACGGGGGAAATGGGATCTGAGCTGGATGAGGAAAGAAGTAAGTCTAATACGCTCCTCCACGGGGGCGTCCTCCATCGTCTCATCCCAGCAACGTGAGATAGCTTCGAAATGCGCTGGGAGGAGTGACTGGGACCAAGAATCTACAGCGGTGCGTATCTCCTCCTTCACCAGTCCGTGAGCATTCGCAACATGATCGATGAGGAGCCGTACCTACAGCTTCATCGGACCAGATGGCGGAGAAGAAATAGTAAAAGATGTCTGAGATGCTCGAACGCCACTTCCTATCTTCCAAAGAAAATGCGGGATTCGGTAGGTCCATAATGATCTTGAAGAGACGGGTCGAAGCTTGTATGCGTAGTTCCCAAGGAGACCCGCTTCCGTAGATATCTTGCAACATTAAATGGAATGGGGCTGGATCAGCGACCAGAATGCGGAGTAGAAGCCGCATTCGGATTGCGGATATTTCGTGATGTTGCACAGCATAAAACTTCCACATGCTAGTGCCATGTATGAATAAAGGGAGTTGAAGATGATTTGAACTCACCATTGGCAGAGCACGGGACTCTCAACGCTCACGAAGTCCCCCACGCGTACCTCTTCGGCAACCTTGGTATCACATAGAACAACGTCCAGAAACTGCGCAACAATACAAGTTATCTCGTCGATGCCGAAATCCGCATATCGCTTTAAAGCATCAATGAATTCGGAATCGACGTCGATGGCTTCCGCGATCGTTGAAACCCGATTCCCCACATTTCGACTGCGCCATTATGATTGTGGTTTTCCACCAAGTTGAAGAAGTATTCATGACTCACCGAGAAGGTAGATGCTTTATCTCCTCTTCTCGAACCAGACCTCGGGTTTTAACGTTATTGCGTTCGCAACCATAGACAAGCAAGCAAACTGCTACGGAATGCTTGATGAATGATATCCTATTATTATTCAGCGCCAGCACCCAGATCAAGCACGGCTCAGTACCCACAGCTCGGATGGAATAGGTCCAGCGCGAAGGGCGCCGGAAATCTCATCGTAGAAGCGCGTGTGTAAGACGGAAACGAGTTTCTGCAGTTCCGGACGACCACGCGACTTCATCCATGCGGACAATAGTGCACTTTGCACGAGGGACATTGCGTAAGTCATTGTCAAGCCAAGGTGCTGCCCACCGATGTCCACGATGTCCAAGAAAGTTCCGGAAGGAATATCAACACCTGACCGGGCAAAGAGATGCAGCCATGCTACAGAGCGCAGGAAACCATCTGCATCTTGTAGCGCTGTTTTCTTCAAGAGCTCCCAAGGATTGAATGAGGCAAGCAGGAGCGTATCGCCTGAGAGCATCATGGTCATACTTCGCCTGTGACTAATTTCGGTCTCCCGATTGACCAGTCGAGACAGGGACGCTATAGGCTAATAGATCTGTTGAGTTGAAAAGACACACCACAATCACGTCCACGCACTTGTTGGTCTCCGGCAAGGGCTGCTTCCGGGCGTGAGTGAAGCCAGTCGGAGAGGACATCTTCAAGAGGATTGAACAAGAGTCCACTCTGTGTCATTTTGATGACATGCCGTAGGCTTAGGTCAGTCCTTGTAGCGACAAGTGACTGCTGTAACGGATCAGGGAGGACATTGCAGGAGGACTGTCTGAGGACGCTGACCGCTCTATGTTCCCGGTCCCGTACCGTTGAAGGTAGCACTCCCATGCTTTCCTCTGCTAGCTCGTCGCAGAGCTCTCGTATAGTGTGGCAGTAAACCGCCGGGTCTTTGTTGTACAGAGCCAGCATCCAGGGAATGGCGTACTTTCTCCGTAACTCCAGGCGGTACTTCGAATAGTCGTTACCGCTGGGTCTGGCGCCGGTGGTCAGGACACGTAGCTCGGACCATGCTGGCCATATTTGTTGAGATACCGGACCAGATCGCATACCGGGTACGGTGGCGGTCATCGACACGTATTCCTTGATGATCCTGGCTACGCGGGTCTCCTGTTGAAAAGAAATAAGGGCAGCGTCAAGTAACAGGGAGCGTCAACGTACTTCTGCAACCACCCAGGCAACCACAGCTCGGGCAAGCCTTCGCAGAGCGTAATCGGTAGCCATCCCATTAGGCCACAGCCGGCGCAACAACAGCAGAAAGCCAGCCTCATTCATGCTGATGTCCAGGTCGGAAAGACAAGCCTCGACAGCACCAAATAGAGTCTCGACTTCGGACGATAAATCCAGGCCAAGAGGAAGAGGAAAGGAGCATTGCACTTCGAACGGCCGCGCGTCCTCGTCAAAGAGTAGTGGGTTGCCATCTGTTCGTGTTATAAGGCCCAGATTGTGTAGATGATCGAGGAAGTGTCGAGCGGCAGCTTCCGACTGTAGGCCGATAACATGCCCCAATGCATCGCGCAGATGGGCCAGATTGGTCATCTCAGCGGGTTGCGATGAGGAGTCCGACTCGACTTCGTCCATAAGTTGATCAGGATTGACGCTAAGCAATCCAGGGGGAGTGCCGCCTGGAAGATGGGCCCGATCGAAGGGCGTCTTGATCACTGTGGTGATGTACGTAATGAGCGGCCAGTCAAAGTACATCGAGAAATCTGTCGTGTTGACGCCGTTCTCTTCCATATAATCGGTCACGGCAGACGAGATCTGAAGGCGGCTGGTTCCGAGGTAGGCCTCGTATAGCCTCACGCAATAGTGAAGCTCAAACTCGTCTAGTTTATCCAAACGAGTCCCATGGCGGCAGACGGCGACAGAGCTCTGAGCAGTGCCATGATCGAGTATGTGCATCTCAAGCCATAGCACGGCATGGAGCACGGAGATTTCCTCGAATGTACGTTGTTCCAGGTCGGCTTTAGTAAGCAAGAGCCCCTTATGGCTTCTAACGAAGGAATGTCTGAGCACGTCGTACTCGATGGTGATGTGCGAAGCGTCAAGGGGCTGCGAACGACACCGCGGCAGTGATATTCCACGGAACATGATCTCCGTCAGGCAAGAACGATGTGCAAAATGGTTGCAGGTCACGCATCGGTATGCTTGAGCGGCACAGCCCCAGAGTGGTTCCCGACAATGAAAACACAGTGTCAGAGAGAAAAGGCTTGTGAGACGGAAATGATGGTGGTCGACGTGTATCTGATCAATTGCTTTGTCGTTGCGCGCTGGAACAACGTCGCAGAATCTCTGGATAACGAGTTTGCCGGTGCCATCGGTAGTGGACCTGTAGTGTGCTTCCGAGTAACCATCAGGATAGTCGTAACAGTCGAGATGAACAGCGCAGAAGCAGAACGGGCAGAACAATCCAAAGCCTTCTATGGGTCTTCTACATTTCCAGACTAAACAATGCAGTGGCGTCAAACACTCGGACGGCGAAGGAGATGTCTGTGGAGGGAAACGCCAGGGGAGGAACTGATGGGTGTGACCATGAAGGGTGTGATAGGGCGGATTTGCATTCGCATGAACACTCAGCGGTCTACTGACGAATGTATGACCCAGCGACTTCGGCCAGTAGCGAGACAACAGTGACAAAGACCCAAATCTTGCTTTCTCCGAGTGATAGGCAACGACGCTGAGCAGATCCAAGTAGATGTCAACTTTCGCCTGCATCATCGTTTCGAAAAGCGAATAGAAGCTCTGAGCAGTTGTATGATCGTCCGGCGAGGTAAACTCCAGATGCTCGAGGGCCGTTGCCAGTACGTTGGACACCACGGACGAGATGTGGTATACGGACAACGACTGCAAGGGAGAAGTAGCCGAGACAAGAGTCGGGTTTTCTTTCCCTGTAGGCGTCCATGGAGCCCATGAGAGTGTGTTATGCACTAGGAAAGGATTCTCGGTGTCGTCGTCTGCTTCCTGCACCGTGATGGCAACAGGCGCAGGGTCATTATCCTCCTCTTGGTCATCTGACCAGCCAGTCAGATAAAGCGCACACAATTCTAATCGAAGATCAGAATATACCTAGTTCTGACTTCTCAAGCGCGGAGGTGCTTTTCTCCACCCAGCGCTCGTTCTCAAGTATGTCCAGCATGAGGCGAAGAAGCTCCTCAAAGAATAACAGCAGCCGTGGCCACATTTGCTTTCGAAAGGTGGAGAATGCTGGGAGCACGGCATAGCAAATTTGTGCCAAGATCTCGGGACTGCGGGCATTAACGCGAGTCATATATCTGGCCACCTCGAGGGACATGGCCTGCAGAGCATTTGGAGGTCGGAACGGTCTAGGCGAAGATATCTGATATCGACAATCTTCGGAGATGATCGAACTCAATACGTCCAATATTTCGAGTGTCAAGTCAGAAGACTGCACGGCAGTGTTGGGATTCGGAGAAGGTGAGCGAGAACGGTTCCGCGTATTCTGCGCACTAAATCGTCGCAAGCGAAAGGGGGAGATACGATTTAGCGAGTTGCGAACGCCGTCATTAGCTCCTATTCGTCTAGTGCGAGTTCATCATCCTCAGCTTCAATAACAGTGTTGATGAGGTGAACATACTCGCTATCAAAGACTTCGGTCGCAACTGCGAGTACCTCCTGCATCTGTGAAAGCAGCTCACAAGTTCTGTTCGTAGAAAACACAGCTCCGTCATCTTCATCGTCACTTTCGTCCTGACCTGTCGCTCGCCCTTCCCCATTCGCCCTTGCGGATTTGAATTTAACGGCTCCCCGGAGAGTCTCTGCCACAGAACCAGTCCCTATGTCATCCGCGTTCGCCGAACCCTGCTTGAACTGATCGAATACGGAAGGCGGTTTCGGCCGGCGACGCAGCTGCTCCAGAGAGTGAGCGAGGAGTTTCTGCAGTTCTGCACGAGGTTTGTGAGACGGTCGTGGGATGGAGAAGGAGGGTAATCTGGGCGAGACGGGGCTGACTTCGCCATCGCTGAGGGCGTCATCTGAGATGGATGGTCGGGTCAGTGGTACATCTCTTGAGTTCCGGGATGCATATCTGTGCGAGTTTTCGAATACAGGAGACAAAAGTGTTGAGTCAATGTCGGGCCGCCTGCCATTAACATCGAGGTTGGGAGGGCTGGGACCAGTCATAGGTCCAATGGGCAAGCAGAAGAGTTGCGATCGCCGAAAGTGGCGACGCGAAAGAGTTGAGGTCGGTGGCGAAACACTGTGGTCCCAATTTACCGGCTATTTACGCATAGGCTGAAAGCCCACTGAGGCTCCCATGGCGCAGTGGTAGCGCTTTGTACTTATGTGGATACATTGTGTATTGCATGATTATGCAATGGTCGTGAGTTCGATCCTCACTGGGAGCATAATATTTTTTGCTTTTCAGACCTACATACTAGGTAGCCAGCGAAGCAACTTTCGGTGGTACAGGCTACTACGCAGCTCGCGCCGCAATGATATATGTCGTAAAGTTCCGGCCCGGACCTGCCGTCTGAGCTCGATCACGTGACCGTTCCGAGTTGGTTGACGCGACACGAGCTTTCCGAATCGGTCTGGAGCACACATATCCTGTCTATTTTCTCGAGATAGCCGTTATGGCTACTCGTCGCGCTCCATCGGCGCGAAGTCGAACAACTAATGGCGGCGGGGCACCTCAGCCTGCGCGATCCCAATCTGCTATGTCTAAACCCGGTCCATCTCAACGTTCAGTGCCGACACCTGTTGAAGATACCTTCCAGCCTCAGGATTCACTCGCACCCTCAACCATCCCGACATCTCCCAAGAGACGAGGCACCAATCTGAAGGCGGATGAACATGGAGAAACTAATATCAAGGTGGTCATCCGTTGCCGTCGCCGATCAGACCGCGAAGTGCAGGAAAACTCGCCTATTATCGTCAGCTCGCAGGGAGCCCGTAGTCAGGAGCTTTCTATCGAAACGGCCGCTCCGGTCTCAAGCTTAGGATTGGTCACACTACCCCCTACTCGAACATACCCTTTTGACTTGGTATACGGCCCTGAAGCAGATCAGGCCATGGTCTATCAAGACGTCGTGGCACCGATGCTGGAGGAGGTGCTGCAGGGGTACAACTGCACGCTATTTGCATATGGTCAGACGGGGACTGGAAAGACGTGAGCAGGATCTCTATAATTTCCTCATCTTGCTTATCCCTATAAAGGTATACGATGCAAGGCGACCTTTCTCCGACGCCTTTGGGCAACCCGTCGCCCCAAGCTGGGATGATTCCACGCGTGCTCTTTCGCCTGTTCCATCAATTGGAGGCAACGGTGGTGGACTACAGCGTCAAAGTCTCTCTTATCGAATTATACAACGAGGAGCTACGGGATCTGCTCGCGCCTGAACTCTCCGCGCCTGCTGGATCTACCCAGCCAATGGGTCGGGGCACGTCATCAAAGGATCTACAGGACGGCGGTCTGAAGATCTTCGAAGACGCGTCGAAGAAGGGCGTGTTCATCCAGGGCCTTCAAGAGGTGAACGTGAAGGACGCGAAAGACGCGATGGCTGTCCTCACGAAGGGCAGTCAACGCAGACAGATCGCGGCGACAAAGTTCAACGACCATTCAAGTCGCTCTCATTCGGTTTTCTCCATCACAGTACATACCAAAGAGACCTCATCGCTCGGCGACGACCTTCTGCGCGTCGGCAAGATGAACTTGGTCGACCTGGCTGGGTCGGAGAACATTGGGCGGTCAGGAGCGGAGAACAAGCGGGCGCGCGAGGCCGGCATGATTAATCAAAGCTTGCTCACGCTCGGACGGGTCATCAATGCGCTCGTCGACCGCGCATCCTACGTACCATATCGGGAGTCGAAGCTCACACGATTACTGCAGGATTCGCTAGGTGGTCGGACAAAGACCTGCATCGTGGCAACTGTATCTCCTGCACGCTCCAACATGGAAGAAACGCTATCAACCCTCGATTATGCCATGCGCGCCAAGTCGATACGCAACAAGCCGGAGGTCAACCAGCGGATGACACGGAACGCGCTGCTGAAGGAGTACGTCGCGGAGATCGAGAGGCTGAAGGCGGACGTTCTAGCCGCTCGTGAGAAGAATGGCATATTCTTCAGCGAGGAGACGTGGACGCAGATGAGCGCGGAGCAGGAGCTGGCGAAGACGGAGATGGAGGAGGCGCGGCGACAGGTCGAAATGGTGGAAAGTCAGCTCAGGAGCGTGCGCGAAGAGTTCGAGCAGAGCATGTCTTTGCTCATGAAGCGGGAAGGAGAATTGAAGAAGACGCAAGAGACCCTGGAAGGGCGGGAGAAGGAGTTGGAAGTCAGGGGGCGGGAGTTGCGAAAAGTAAAGGGCGCGCTCGAGGAAGAGGTGGTTGTGCGGAAAGCTTACCAGACCAGCGAGACAAGCTTGGATGGTGTTGCGACCGGGCTCCGGGACGTGGCTCACGAGAGCTTGAGGGATCTCGCCGCGCTCTTTGACAAACTTGGTCGGTCTGTTGTTCTTGCAACCGTGTTGAAGTTCATGTTTCTCTGTAGACCGCAAGTCGGGGGTGCTGGGAGCCAATGCGAAGGTCGTCCTGAGTCACGGCAGGATCCTCGCTGGGGATTTGTCAGGCCTTTCAAGCAAGCTTGAAGAATTCTTCAAGACATCGACCCATCATGCTTTGCAGTTGCGCACGGAAGCCGAACAGTATCAGCACAAAGAGCAGCAAGTCCTTAATCAGCACTGCGATAAGATAAACGAGCAGCTGAGGAAAGTTCAAGAACTTCTTGGCGTCGTTCAAGCGAAGGATCAGGTCGTGGGCGAAGCTGTCAGGACCATACAAACCACGGTGGACGACACGGTGGAAGGCTTGAAGACAGGCTTCGGCTCATGGGCAGACGGCTTGCGCAAGAAATGCGAAGCTATGTGCAGCGACGTCGAAATCGCCGATTCTGCTGCACATGTCGCCGTAAGTGCGAGTTCCCCTCCAGAGTTCCGCGTCGACTTCTGATCGCCTCTATGATTGTTAGGCGGAGAGGGCGCTTAAGTCTACTGCGTCCTTGATTGACACCATCATACGGGAGGCGCAGCAGTTCATTGAGGACGAGCGCAAATCGGCCTTGGCTGCTAAGAACATGACAGATACCGTCGTCAACGCGGAAGTACTACGGTTACGAGAGCAAAACGCTCTCCTGGTGCAGCTGCTTGACACGCAGAAGGTCGATGCTGAACGGGCACGGGATGATTTGCTGCAACGCGTCTCGGGCCTTTTGGGAGAGTTTACCGCCGAGCGGGATCGTAGCTTGCGCGAGACCTTCAAGGTCATCCATGACAGCAACGACGTGGCAGAGCAAAACATGTCGGAATTCACCCAAGCACATTCGAAAGGGATCGCCCAGATGACGGAGAGGGGGAAGACATGGTCCGAGTCACTGGAGAAACGCTCCGGAGAAGGCAAGAGGACTCGAGACGGCGTACTCAAAGTCGGTATTCCTATTAACCATCGTCTCTTGCTATTCTCACCTCGGCAACGCAGTCGCTGGTCGCATCGCACAGCGCGGTCAAAGACGGAGCTGCTGCAATTCGGGATCAAGTGTCGGCCTCTGTTGCGAGCTATTCAACCGATATCCAACGAAGTACGCAAGCTTTGAACACTGCTTGTGCTGGAGGTACGCTAGTCACTGTGCAATTTCACGGTGTATTGAACGCCCCATACAGCCCATGACCGGTTCAACCGAGCAAAGCGCGCACGGTTGGATGCTACAAACCAGATAGCAGCCGACGCGCAGTCCGGGTATCGCACACTTCAGCAAGGGATGACGTCCACATCCAAGAACATCGGGGCGGCGATGGGCAAGGTCATCTCCGAGGTGAATACTACGTTATTCCTGCGTATGGATTCGCCAATATTGATTACGGACCTCAGGGCAATACGCTCTACAACATGACGGAGTCATTCCACTCAAGCGCAACTTCGTACGTCTCGTCGGCGAGGCAGGCTACGCAGGCCATCGTCGAACAAGGGACAAGAGAAGACAGGCCAACAGGAGCTACACCCTCAAAGCGCAGTTGGAAATACGTCGATCGGTGGGAGCTGGCGAAGCCTCGGGACGCTCTGTTGCGCGACTGGCGCCAGAACGGCAGCTCTTCGGTTGGAGACGAAACCTTCACCGCCGAGCATTTGCCGCTCCCTGACGACGAAGAGGACGTCGATGTCGCTGATGAGGCGCCTTTCTCCCTGCTCGACGAGGACACTCCTATAGCCGTGCGGGTGGAAACCACGCCAATATCGCCTCCTCTCGAAGAGATGCCCAGTTCGCCACCAAGGCAGGAGGTCCTGGCAGAAGAGGCGCCGTCATCACTGCTTAACGAGGACATGTCTCCTGCTTTGGCATCCTCGGTGTCCTCTGTGTCTTCGGCATCAACTATAGCACCTCCAGTGGTACCATTGAAGAAGATTGTTGGAAAGCTATCCAAATCGGGCTTACCCAAGATGGGAACCTTGAGGGAACGGTCCTCGAACGTTCCTGCGCGGAGCAGACGTGTGCGATAGACACATCCCTGGTATCCATACTCACCATCTATCCTTATTATACTGTACCTGTAGACATCCTGCTATTATGATGTACATATCTATACAATCAACAGTTGTAGGGGACGAGGATATCAATTCAGCACAAGCTCGTGCCGTCCGCAGTGGCCCGCGGCGCCTCGTTGCGCGCGCGTAAGCCGAGTCGCGATCGCGACGTGAGCAAATAGACCAGCCACGACTCTCTCTCTCGCGCAATACCCCTTCACGACCTCGCTCCTTCGGCTCACGACTAGAATCCGACTTACGGCGTCTGCAGACGCGACTCGAGGCGCATTAGAGCCTTACACGACAATATACTACCTTCCGTTGGCGTCCGATAGCCATGGCTTCGACCAACATCAAGGTTATCTGCCGGTGCGTAACCCCGTGGCTGCTGCCGGTTCATCGTGCCTGTCTGAGCGCGTTATTCGTCTCAATGCGACAGATTTCGGCCTCCAAATTCCCTGGAGATGCGGGAGGGCAGCAGCATCGTCGTCGACTTTGACGAGAACTTGCAGACGGTGAAGATGAAGACCGCGACTGGCGCAGAAGCGGGTGGGTTCACCTTTGACAGGGTGTTCCCGATGGGGACGAGGCAGGAGGAGATATTTGAGTACGGAGTGAAGGAGTACGTCCACGACCGATTTCTTTCATGATTTACCTGTTTATTGTGTTCCGTAGCATCGTCAAGGGTGAGATCATCCTTATCATCCCCATGCATTCCCATCGGGTACAACCCACCGTGTTCCTTCGGAGCGCTAACGTCAGGATGCAGATGTGCTTGATGGATACAACGGTACAGTATTCGCGTATGGCCAAACCGGTAGCGGGAAGACTTTCACGATGATGGCACGTTCCTAGTTCAACTTCGCTGATTGCGCACTGAACATGTCAATAGGGCGCCGATCTCGACTCAGAAGATCTGAAGGGTATAATCCCGCGAATAACTGAGCAGATCTTCCAGTCCATCGTGGAATCGGACCCTAGCCTGGAATATCTCGTCAAGGTGTCCTACATGGAGATCTACTTAGAACGCATTCGTGATCTCCTCGCGCGTGAGTCGCCCTCGTGATGTCCTGATCTACACCCAGAGTGTATGCGCTAAGCTCTGTGCAGCCCAGAACGATAACCTGCAGGTGCACGAGGAAAAGTCGAAGGGCGTGTACGTGAAGAATCTGTCCGATTACTATGTGAGCAGTGCGCGGGAGGTGTACGAGATCATGCGACAGGGCGGTCAAGCCCGCATCGTCTCCGCAACCAGTGGGTTCCACCGTCTCCCCTTCTGAGAAGGTAGTTAATGCCTTTTGTAGACATGAACGCCGAGAGTTCGCGCTCGCACTCGATCTTCCTCATCACCATCATCCAACGGAATACGGAAACGGGTGCGCAGAAGACGGGCAACCTGTACCTCGTCGACTTGGCCGGCTCGGAGAAGGTCGGCAAGACGGGCGCGTCGGGCCAGACGCTCGAGGAGGCGAAGAAGATCAACAAGTCGCTCTCCGCGCTCGGCATGGTTATCAACGCGCTCACGGACTCGAAGGCACGTTCTCTACCCTTGTCCCCAGCTGCGTCTTTAACGGAGCTTCCTCCCCTCCACAGTCCAAGCACATCCCCTACCGCGACTCGAAGCTGACCCGTATCCTGCAAGAGTCGCTCGGCGGCAACTCGCGCACGACGCTGATCATCAACTGCTCGCCGTGCTCGTACAACGACCAGGAGACGCTCTCGACGCTGCGCTTCGGCATCCGCGCCAAGTCGATCAAGAACACGGCGCGGGTGAACGCCGAGCTCTCTCCGCAGGAGCTCAAGCTACTGCTCTCCAAGGCGCAGGCGGCCAATTCGAGCTACCAGAAGTACGTCGAGGCGCTCGAGGCGGAGGTCGCCATCTGGCGCTCGGGCGGGACCGTGGACGAGGCCAACTGGGCGCAGCAGGGTAAGGCGCCCGCGTCGGGCGCGGCGGCGCAGAAGCCAGCGGCGTCGCCGACGCCGTCGAGCGCGCGGAGCATGACGCCGGCGATTCCGGCGCTGGAGAGCATCAAGGGCGAGCTCGGCTCGCGGCCGCAGACGCCGACGGTCGTCGGCCTGGACAAGGACGAGCGGGAGGAGTTTTTGAGGCGGGAGAACGAGCTGAGCGACGCGCTGGCGGAGAAGGAGAGCGCGCTGGCGGCGGCGGAGAAGTTGGCCGGGGAGCTCAGGGAGGAGCTCAAGTTCTTGAAGGAGCAGGAAGGGACGCTGTCGGCGGAGAACAAGGCGATGTCTGGGCAGGTGAACGAGCTGCGGTTGCAGGTCGAGCGGCTGAGCTACGACGCGAAGGAGGGCGCGATCACGATCGATATCCTGAAGGAACAGTTGCAGGATTCGAAGGGCGAGCTGGAGGAGGTGCGCAAGACGATGGCGGAGCTGAAGAGCAGCCAGAAGGACGCGAGCGTGGAGGACAAGGAGAAGCGGAAGCAGGAGAAGATGGCGATGATGATGGCCAAGTTCGATACGGTGAGCCCTGCCTGGTCCTCCCGTGCTCGGTGCGTCGGGCTGATGCCTGAGTTTGTAGCAGGGCGCGTTCTCGGAGAAGGACGAGCAGCTGCGGAGCTTACTGGCCAAGCTGGACCTGATCGACTCAGACGAGGCGGTGGCGAGCCTGACGGCAGAGGACATCACGGCGGTGCGGCGACAGCTTGGCGAGAGCCAGAACCTGCTCCGGGAGACGGTGGACCGGCTGCGGTTGAGCCAGGAGGAGAACGAGATGATCATGCGCCGAAGGGACGAGCTCGAGGAGCGGGTGGGTGCGCTCGAGGCCGAATACGAGGAGCTGCTGGAGAAGACGATCAACGACGAGGAGACGAGCAACGTGGACGTGGGCGAGTCGATGGCGGAGCTCAAGGTACGGTGTATCTCGTCTCGTTGGCGCGGAGTATCGGCGCTTACACGTGGTGCTTTTTTGTTTTCTTTTTGGGCAGAACAAGCTCGAAGCGCAGTACGCGGCCAAGCGCGAGGCGCACTTTAGCGAGGTGCACGATCTGAAGCAGCAGCTCGAGCTTAAGGCGAATGAGCTGCGGAGCGCGCATGCGAATATCGAGAGCCTCAAGTCGTTGAACGAAGAGCTGAAGGTTTGTGATTCGTGGGATTCCATTTGCGAGGGCTTTTTATAACGCTCGTTCTACACTACAGCGTGCGTTCGCGGTCACCACTGCTGGTGTCGAAGGCGGCAAGAACCTGGCGGAGAGCGCGCAGGACCTCGAACGGACGCGGAAGGCGATCAGCGTGCAGCTGGCCGAGTTTGACGGCGTGAAAAAGTCGCTCATGCGCGACTTGCAGAACCGTTGCGAGAAGGTGCGTATTGATTCGATGTGATGTCAGAGAGGGGGGCGTCATTGAAGACTTGTTTGCAGGTGGTCGAGCTCGAGATCCAGCTGGACGAGATCCGGGAGCAGTACAACAACGTGATCCGGAACAGCAACAGCAAGGCGCAGCAGAAGAAGATGGCGTTCCTGGAGCGGAACCTGGAGCAGCTGACGGTGGTGCAGAAGCAGCTCGTGGACCAGAACACGGCGCTGAAGAAGGAGGCGGGCATCGCGGAGCGTAAACTGCTGGCGAGGAACGAGCGGATCCAGAACCTGGAGGCGCTGTTGCAGGACGCTGACCGGCGGCTGGCGGTGCAGAATCAGAAATTCGAGGCGCAGCTGCAGGCGGTCAAGGAGCGGCTAGACCAGGCGCGCGGTGAGTGATATCCATATCATCGTCTTGGCGAGTGGTGTTGATGAGCATGTCGTCTTGCAGCGCAAAAGGCGGCGGCGGGGTCGACGCTCAGCTTTGGGAGCAGGATCGCGAAGCCGTTGAGGGGCGGCGGGAGGAGCGCGGCGGCGACGGCGGGGCCGACGCCGATCTCCGGCGGCGGTGGATCGTCGTCGGCGAACCCGCTCGCACGGCTGCAAAGCGAAGAAGGGTGCGTGACCGCGGCGGTTTGCGCGGAAGTTTTTCTTACCAACGTTGATGACCGTGACTGACGTAAATGTTGGACGCGCAGATCTGGGCAGAAGCGGGCATCGTGGTTCTTCAATTCGCGGTGAGGGAGAAGACGGCGTGGCTCGTCTTTTTCCGTCTTCCGGGCGCATATAACGTGGGCGCGTGCATATAACCACAACATAACATACATAAATCTCCTCGTCGCATACCAGCTGCTCCTCTCTCTGTAATTTTCCTCCCTCGCTTTGGACGCAATTCGGACGTACACTCGAATTCTCATGCTAATTTTATTTGCATATGACGGAGATGGAACCCGTAACGCGGAGGCGGGCGCTGATTGGCCGGCGGGGGGCTTCGGGCGGTGACAGGCGCGAGGTCGAGGTCGTGTACGTAATCACACGGGGCGGTGACCAGAACCGGAAGAAGTTCTCGTGATGACGCGATATCGGCCGTTTGTGGAAGGGCAGCGTTTATTTTGTGAGCCAAGCGCCCTGCTACGGGTTCCTCGTCTCGTCGGAAGCTGCGGATGTATATGTCGGATGCCCGACCAGGAAAGGCCGGAGAGGAGGAGGGACCGGCGGAGTGGATCGGCGTATTGGAGAAGAAGCCGTGGGCGGAGGTGATGCGCGAAGACCGGGGCAGTTGCCTGATTGGGAGCGAGAAGCTTGGTGAAAGTTCCGACGGGAAGTGGAAGCGGTGCGGTGCGTCGCGGCGTCTTTACGCGCTCGGCTAGTGCGCTCCCTCGCCTGGCCCGTGCAATCCATCGCCGCGCCCCTCCGCTCCTTCCATATTATTTTTTGCCCTGTATTTTACGCGTCGCCGCCAGCAAGGTGCTTGTCTCCCTCCGGCCCGGTCGCTTCACCGACCCAAACCCTTGCTCGGCGCCCACCTTCGTTCTCTGCGCGAGCAACTCGGGCTTGTGTACAGTGGTCGTCTGCTATCCCCCTGTTCGTGAGTCACCGCCTGCTCGCCTCCTCGTGCACCTTCGCTCGTCTATGCAAGCGTCGGGGCGTGACCGCGTTCCCCAGCTTCGCCCCCTTCGTGCCGCACCCCATAGTCCCGAGTCCTGACACGTTTCCTCCGTGCAGCGCCGATAGTACCACATACCAGCGCCTCTTGGGTCCCCCCGCGCCTTCTTTTATCTACCCACCTAATTCTAATTTCCACCTTTCTCCGTCTCTCCGTCGGTGAGCACTCCCCCTTCATTTCTGCTCAAACGCTAATTTCCCCACTCCTCTCTCTGCCCGCCCTCCCGCCCTCGCTAACTCTTCTCCGGACACCGACGCCTGCACCCTAGCGATTTTGGAGAGCACTGCAACCCTCGTCCCATAGTTATGCCGACAACTAATACTACTTCGACCGCGTCGCGCAAAGTTTCCGGCTCGTCCGACAGCTCTTCCCCGCCGGGTCAACACGTGAGTAGACACTTCCCTCGCTAAACCATCCGAGCTGTGGCTTTCGCGTGTCGTGTCATGTCGGTCTCCCTCTCCTGACGTTCATATCTCTCTCTCTTTCCTCTCTTCGACCTTCAGTCGCATAGGAAGATGGCCGGGTCGAACACCGGCGACGTGTTCGCGTCTCTCAACCACCCTTCCGGCGGCCTGAAGAGTTACAATGCCGGGTGGCAGGTCAGTGTGCTCGCTCACCCATCCGCTATCTTTTGAGCCTGGCTCCGTGCCATACGTCCACATAGGTCTGGGGTGGTCCGGCCCCGAAACGCAACGCGTCGGTGTCCTCGGCGACGGACCTCGCCCCCGCCAGGGACGAGGTCTACTGGCCGCAGTCCTCCCAGGGTCAGCAGCAGCAGTCGCGTGCATCTAGCGGCTCCTGGGACGACGGTTCCACCAAGAAGGACCTCGTAAGCCCTCGTTCACCTTGCCATGCTTCCGTGTAGCTGATAGGTACGTTTTAGGACGTCCTGTATGGACGGAATCGACACGTCTCGGCTGGCCACCCGGGCCTCTCCGCGGCTGACCGCGAGCGGGGGTCCAAATCCGCACAGCTGTCCCCTCAACGGTATGACAAGCAACTAGGTTAGCCTAATCTCTCGCCTCGTCTTTATTTTTACGTCCGCGAAGCGCGGAGCTTGGCTCCGAGCTCTGTCTCTTCTTCCACATTGATAGCCTTTGGATCGACGCCTCGTTTCGTTTGTTTTTGATCCGCTGATTCGTATGATTGCTGATTGCATTTCGCGATAACCATGATTAGGGTTCAACTCCGCAAACGGGTACTCGAGCGGGTACGACAACGGAAACGCAGGCAACGGCGATAATGTTGCAGACGAGCTGTCGACAGCGTTGCGCGGGATGGCGGTCGCGGACGAGTACGAGAGCGGGTCGATGTCCGGGTCGATGCCAAGGCCGCAGGTGGCTTCCGTGCCTCATCAACAGCAGCAGCAGGCGTACCCGCCGTACTACTCCAACCACGGCGGCCAGCTCGACTTCGGTGCGTACGGATACGCGCCTGCGCCTGCGCCCGAGGCGGCGGTGTACGGAGCGGCGGGCGTCGCCGCCGCGACCACTCCCGTAAGTCGTTGGTCCTTCTCGACGTGATCATCCTCCTCCCCTGCTCACGGTTCAATCTCGCATCCAGTTCTACGACTACTCGGCGCGCGCCGCAAGCTCGCAGTTCTACTACCCGTCCACGCCCCTGATGTGGAACCCGGCCGCGTCGCCGATGTTGACGCCTCAGATGCCCGCAGCCGCGGCACCCGCGACGCTCTCGGACAAGAAGCGCGAGCTGCAATACAACCTGCAGCAGAACGCGGCGCAGATGCACCACCAGAACATGATCTACAGTCCGCTGCGCTCGACGCCGTCGCCGCACCCGCACCAAGCCTACGCCCCGGCGCTCGACTACGGCGCCGCGGTCGGGATGCACGCACAAGTCCCGATGATGGGCCCGGCCTACGGGCACGCGCGGCGCGGCTCCCAGCAAGGCGTACTCCAGCAACCGCCGCAACAGCCCCAGGGTTACGCGATGCCGCGTGGCGCGATGCGGCGCGAGGACGGCGGGGCGCAGCGGAGCGCGCTGCTCGAGGAGTTCCGCGCGAACAAGGCGCGCAAGTGGGAGCTGGCGGACATCGCGGGACACGTCGCCGAGTTTGGCGGGGACCAGCACGGCTCGCGGTTCATCCAGCAGAAGCTCGAGGGCGCGAGCGCGGAGGAGCGCGAGGCGGTGTTTGCGGAGATCGTGCCGGGGGGGCATGCGCTGCAGCTGACGCAGGACGTGTTTGGGAACTATGTGGTGCAGAAGCTGCTCGAGCACTGTTCGCCCGCGCAGCGCGTCGCGATCGCCGAGTGCTTGAGCGACCATGTGTTGGCGCTTAGCTTGCAGATGTATGGGTGTCGGGTGGTGCAGAAGGTGCGGGACGGTCTCTGCTTCTGTGTCTTGGGAGTGGAATATCGTTGGTTAACTCGCTTTCCCATCAGGCCCTCGAGTATCTGCCTGAGAGCCATCAGGCCAAGTTCGTTCGCGAGCTAGAGCCGCATGTAATCCGATGCGTCAAGGATGCGAACGGCAATCATGTTCGTGCATCCTGAGTCTTATGATTTACGCATGTCTCACACTTAATTCTACCCTTTTCAGGTCATCCAAAAGATCATCGAGCGCGTGAACCCGTCGCTGCTGACCTTCGTGAACGGCTTCCAATCGCACGTCTTCGAGCTCGCGTCTCATCCGTACGGCTGCCGCGTGCTGCAGCGCTGCCTCGAATACCTCTCGCCGGAGCAGACGCGTGGCCTGCTTGCGGAGCTGCACGAGTGCACGATCCAGCTCATGCAGGACCAGTTCGGGGTGAGTCACGCACGCGCGCTCAGGCTTTCCCGCGCGTCGACTCGAACTGACCTTGGACGCGTATGTTGTAGAACTACGTGATCCAGTTCGTGCTTGAGCACGGTGCGCCGCAGGACCGTGCGGAAGTCGTGCAGAAGCTCAGAGGCCAGATGTTGCCCATGGCCCGACACAAGTTCGCGTCGAACGTTTGCGAGAAGGCGCTCGTCACCGCCGAGCCGGACAGTCGTCGGGCGCTGATCGACGAGATCCTCGCTCAGGGCGCGGACGGCTCCTCGCCGATCGTGACCATGATGAAGGACCAGTATGCCAGTGCGTGCCGTCTGCGTCTTTGTCCTGCTAGCCTCCTGAAAATCGCGTAGACTATGTCCTGCAGCGTGCGGTGTCGACCGCGGAGCCCGACCAACAGGAGACGCTCATCAGCCGTATCCGGCCCCAGCTCCTGACCATGCGCCGATACAACAATGCGTATACCAAGCACCTCATCGCCATCGAGCGTCTGCTCGACAAGTGCGCCAAGGCCCAGCTCGCGTCTCAGCCCTGAATTCTCAACCCGGCATCATCAACAATCCGTTATAATCCGATCTATCACATAATCCAACATTCGCCCTTCTCGTGTTCTTCCTACGCTTGGTTCTCTGGCTCGCCGTCTTGTCTTCAAGCTCCTCCATTCTCGCCTCTGCCTCGCAACTGCAATCAAACGTACACTACACGGGACTTCCTCTCTCTCTCCTTCCCTCTGCATTACGTCCATTTCCATCATCATCAACATGACCGTCGATTTTTTTAGTAAAGGAGTATAATCACTAGTGCTGTCGGATTAGTCGCAACCTCTCGCGTTTCCGTGATCTCTTCCTTCACCCGTCTCTTTTTGTCCCTCGCACACCGCCCTCCTCGGGACCCCAGTTGTTTGCTCACACCCACACAACTAGTAATCATACACTCTCGTTTAGTCACTCGTGCTCTCTGTGTTCGACCCTTTTTAATGTGCTTTCCATCGTATATAACACCCTGCAGTCCTTCGGGATTACGACATATCGCAGCGTGCGTGTCCTGTTATATCGTGGACGCCCAAGACCAGTGCAAGATAACGTCGTTACCGTGCCGATCCTCTTTGCATCGATCACTTTTTGGAGGGTCAGGGTCATCGCAACCTGATTTCCGGGAGCACCGCCTGAATCCGGGCACCCGCAGCCCGGCGACGAGATGATCAGGGGGCCAAGCGCTGGGGCCAGCCGTGCACTCGCGAGTTCCGCAGCGCTGGACATGTGAACTCGCACCGAGGACGCTAGCTAGAAAGAAGCTAGACCCGCCGCCGAAGCGCGAAGACGAAGAAGATGGAGGCTGAAACGCGTCCGCACGTCGGTCAGCAATGGCCATGATATGAGGATATCAACGAAATGCAATATTCGCCAAACGGTGACCGGTTGACCGACTATGGACTCGCTCAGTCCTTCCGTGCCTCGCCGGAGCGCGAAACCCATTGGGCGATGACGGCAAGGGTCTTTCCCCGGGGATCTGAGATCGCAGAGAGAGCTGGGTTCGCGCAAAATTGCTGCCCGTACATATTTTCAAAGTTCGTAGGCGATCGATTGCCAGCCGGATCTCGAGCTGAGATAGGGCATCCGAAATCACTGCTGCGATAGAGTCTGTTTGCCTCCGAGAACGTCCGCCACCGGTCGAACGGCGCGCTTGCGACATGGAGCTGACATTTCGATATTTATAATTGCCAGATGCTTCGACCGTCACGGACACCGGATTTTGCATGGATGGTATTGCGTAGCGCCGAGAAATCAGGGCGGAGTAAGTGGGTGTTCAAATTTGCATCCGGATATGGTCGGCTCCAACACACACCCATTTTGCAGAGACCATTCGTCGGAGAAGTTGAAGTAGCGAAGTTGAGGTAGCCTTTGCGCATCAAATCACGAGATGACAGTGAGCTCGCAGCTGTCAAGTCGCTAGCTAAAGCTCGGTATCCAGGAGAAGAGCATTCACGGCAGTTTCCTGAAGGCCAGAGGACATTCAAATGCTAGCACGGCAGTCGCAAGAGCCTCGCCAATGCTGCGAGAGCGGTATCACGTTCGGTTCCTTCGATGCCTGTCCGTACACCCATGTCAACAAGTTCGAGCCTCGCGAAAGCCTTGCGACAAAGGAGGGAACAACGACGGTCTGAAACGCGACGCGACGCGTGAAACGGTCATGTGACAGCATTAATCCTCTTTTCATCTGCACCTCCCATGGACGACGACTCCGCTCCTCGGAAGACCCTAATCCCCGGCTATCGACATGTCGAATCCTTTGGACCAGATGAGGAGTACGAGAGCGGCGAGGAAGAGGTGGAGTACGTGACGCTCGACCTAGGCACGGTCGAACCGACGCTCGTCCCGAGCAGTTCGACGTACCGTCTCATAGTGAGTGTCGTCTCGATCGCAGGAACGGCACTGACCGATGTAGGGTGGATGACGTGTAGGGACTGGACACGCCTACTCCATTTCTGCAATTGAGCGGGACCGTTTTCAAGGGGGAGCATCGCGAACTGCTCGGGACAGAGCTTATCTTCAAGGATGGGGAAGGTAGGGGATAGGTCGCGACCGCCTCATCGTTTTCCCGGCGCTTGACGGCGGTCTATCTCACAGAGGAAGACGGTCAACCTGCACGCGCGCTCACGCACGTCGCGAACACCGAGAAGCGCGTCCGCTTTCGGCAGGTTGAGCTCGTGCCTAAAGCCGCTTCTTCGTCCTCGGCGGATGCTGCACCACATGATAAACGAGATGACGCTGTGGGCAGCGGAAAGGGAAGAGGCAAGGGCAAGATGCGGGAGTACGAGGTGCAGCAGGAGTGGACGGAGGCGGACTTCAACCTGGTGGACCAGGCAATCGGAATAGCAGAGCCCGAGGAGGCGCCTCGCAGACGCAGGAAGAGGAAGAGAAAGAATGCGGGAAGCGAGAAGGGCAAGGAGAAAGATGAAAGCGAAGGACACGTAGGCGGCGCGGCGGCGGAATCAGAGCAAGGGGTCGCGAGCGGCATGCAGGACGTCACCGAAGACGTTAGTATGACAGAAACGGAGGCGATACCAATCGATCCCAGCTTGATGGATACAGAGGACGGTTGATAGAGCAGGGATTTCAACCATGATGAATTCTAGACAGCGAAGTGCGAGAGCATTGTATGTATTAAGCGGCTATAATGTATGTATGCATCAGTACGGCGGGGGCGTGTATGGGTAACCGGGTTGTGGAGGCATGCCCATCTCCTCTGGTGTCAACGACGACGACTCGACCATCACACCGACACCGAACTTGCTCGCGTTCTGTAAGGCGTCGTCAGCTGGATGACTGGAGTACGCGTATTGCGAGTGTCATACCTTGAAGTGATCTATCTCACCCGCGAACAGGATAGCCAGCGCGGGCGAGAACCGCTGCTCGAGCAGTGCGGAGACCTTGCCCGTCGAATCGAGCTGCGCACGGAACGTGCTCGCGCGCAAGTCCCACTTGGCGCCAAGCGTGGCGACCGCGTCACGCCGTGTCGGGGCGGCCACAACCTGGAGGTCCGCCGCGACGTCGAGCTTCTCGCTCAGCTTCTGCCAGTACGTTGCCTGGATCACGCCAGGCGGCTGCACCTGCGCGGTCGCAATCCAGCTCCGGTCCGCGGACGTGTACTTGCCGAGGTAGGACGTCGTGAGCTCGACCATACCCGGAGCCGGGCGCTGTAGAACGGACTCGAAGCCGACGGCGATGTTTTTCGAGACGGACTGGAGGTAGTTGCCGACGTAGATTCCGGTGAGGTCTGCCGGGGAGGGGTTGAGCGCCTTGACATTCGCGCTGAAGTCCTTCCCTTGGTAGTCTTGCTCCAGTTGAAGCATGCTGTGGCCTTCGGTGAAGGACAACTGGATGGATTTCATGAGCATCGGCGATAGGCGAGGAACGGGAGGCGTGGACTGACCTGGCCCTGCACCTTCGTAATGCTGCTGTCTGACCATCCCTTGTTAAACCGTGCGTTAACGTTGCCCTCATTGTCAACACCGCCTTGCAGGAAAATCTGGGAGACCTGTCTCAGGAACAACTTCGCTGCGGATGGCAGAGGTGACGTACGTCATTGCTAGCAAACACGGTACCGAAGTTGTACGACGGCGGTGCTGTTTGCGAGCCCATTGCGAACGAATGTGTACATTGGAAGGCGGGGTTCATTGACAAGCTCTTGGTGAGGTCGGCACGGGCGCCATCAAAGAAGAAGTTCGTCAAGTGAGTGTCTGCGTAGCTTGATAGTCAGTCCTGGGGGGTATGCATTGGCAAACAGCAGGACGTACTCTTGACTTCCTTCTGTAGATTCTCGGCCGTTCCAGGGCTGGGGAGGTCGAGCGCAGTACGCCAGTGAGCGAACCGGTTGTACGCGTGCACCAGCGGCGCGACGGGTGTCAAGTAACTCGGCACATGCGTCGAGGGACCTGACGGCGCCGGGGCAGGGGACGCGGGCGCGGGGTAGCCGGGGAACGCAGACGTGGCCATTAGGACGGGAACGTTAGGAGCAGTGGCGAGCGAGCGGTGACGGAACGCGCGCACAAAAATTCGGGAGGGCGGGGCAGCCACCGCAGCACAAACACAGCCAAACACCCCGACCGGGCGCTGGGAACGATCACTGTACGCTGGACCACAGCTTTGGTGATTGCTCCTCACAACTCTTTCTCCTCCACGTCGTGTTCAATTCTTCTTTCTTTCTTTCGTCACTGCAGAGAGCAGCGAGGAGAGGGGTCCGACTGCGTCGCCCAAGATGATGACGCCTATGCGTTATGTGTTGGTCGTCTTGACCTTCATAGTGCGCATAAACGCCTCTACCCCTCATGCCGCAAGCTAACCCCTCCCCACAGATCAGTCTGCACTGGATCCTCAGCATATCGCATGAGGGTTATGGGCAAGTGACATCTATATCTCACATAACGGACAAGCTCGGTATCGGTGCCCAGGCGCCCAGCCCGCCGTACAAGACACCTGTACCCGATGAGTACTACCACGCCGGTGACAAGCCCAAGCCGCCGGAGCGCAAAGCCAACGCCGTCTTTGTCCTTCTCGCGCGCAATAGCGACCTGAACGGCGTCGTGCCGAGCATGAAGCAAATGGAGGACCGCTTCAATAAGAAGTTCAACTACCCCTACGTCTTCCTCAACGACGAGCCCTTCAGCGACGAGTTCAAGAAGTACGGCGCACTTCTGCTCTCTATTTCCACACTCTTTCTCGTGCTACTTCGCATCGAATGTCCATATTTACCCGCCTTCTCCACAGTCGTGTATCTGAACTCACGGATGCGGACGTCAAATTTGGCCTCATTCCCAAGGACCAATGGGTCCAGCCGAGCTGGATCGATGAGGACCGGGCTAGGGCCGCCAGGGAGGACATGGTCAAGAACAACGTGATCTACGGAGGTCAGTCGCCCTGCGACTCCGCATCCGAAGTGTTTCCTCACGGGCGCCATTTCTCCGACAGGAAGCGTCCCTTACCGTAATATGTGCCGATTCAACTCCGGCGTAGGTTCCGATCCCTTTGTGCAACAGCATGAAGTGCTGATGAAGACGACTTGCTAGTTTTTCTACCGCCACGAACTGCTGAAGGACTACAAGTACTACTGGCGCATCGAGTATGGGAAAATGAACGCATGCGCGTGATCCTGGCTGACTGTGCACTAGGCCCGATGTCAAGTTCTTCTGCGATCTCGACTACGATCCATTCCTCGTAATGCAAGACGGCGACAAGGTCTACGGTAAGCAACTTCTCCACAATCTTCTTGTTCTTCGCATTCATGCTCTGATCAGGCTTCACTGTCTCTCTTTACGAGTACGAGGCTACCATCCCAACATTATGGTCCGCCACCAAGGGTGCGTCATAGCTACTTTACATCGACGCTCATTGGCAGGCCGACACACTCACCCGCTATCACAGAGTTCATCAACGCGAACCCTGACCTTGTCTCGCCTGACAACGCGATGGCCTTCCTCTCCGATGACGGCGGCGAGACCTACAACCGCTGCCACTTCTGGTCCAACTTCGAGATCGGCTCGCTCGACCTTTGGCGCTCGGAGGCATACACCAAGTACTTTGACTTCCTCGACGAGAAGGGCGGCTTCTACTACGAGCGATGGGGCGACGCCCCCGTGCACAGCATTGGCGCCGCGCTCTTCGCGCGCAAGGACCAGATCCACTTCTTCAACGATATCGGATACCGGCACGAACCCTTCCAGCATTGTCCCCAGGGCGAAGCGCACAAGAAGGGCAAGTGCTGGTGTGACCCCGCGCAGAACTTCGGTAAGGGCATTGGCCTTGTATATCCTCAATTGTGAGGTGCTAACCTTTCATAGATTATGAGTGGTACTCGTGCTTGAATAGATACGACAAACTGTTCTAATCTGGGTGCTGGGCTCTGCACACATACACCGATTGTATTTATCTATCCCGTGCGCAGCACGTAATGCATTTTGTTTTCATTGCTCATGTTCATCTACCATGGAGATGGTCGTATCAGAACTATACACGGATTTGTAATGTCATAGATACACAAATGTGGTGGCGCTGGAAAGAAAGCGAAGATGCGTGAAGGTCCGAGTGTGAACGAGTTATAAAATAGACTGCGAATAGTATTGGTACTGCATGATTGTCAGCCTTGATGTTTGCCGCGAAAGAAGTGGGGTTCAGCCTCACCGAGTCGTACAGGCGTGTCCAGTGAGATCCGAGAGACGTGTCGATGAGCCGGTCTATGTGTTCCCCCACAAGCGTATGTGTCATCGTAGGCATAAAGCGATCCCGCAATTGAACCGCAGTCTGTTCCCCCAGGGCGGCGAAGCAAGGGAAGTTCGAATCTTTCTGCATGAGTTCAACCATGGCTGAAACATCCGACGACGGCGTGAGCACGCTGCAGCAGGCGCGGGGTCCGCGACAAGACTACTCACTGACGATCCTGTCGCAGTGTTTTCGCGCGGCCTCGAAGCCCTCCCGGAACAGGCGCCTGAATTCTTTGAACCCGTCGCCGTCCACGCCGCCGAGCACGTCGACGTACTCGAGCGGCAGCTTGAACGGTGCAGCCTCAAACCCGATGTTTCCCGGCGAGTTGGAGAGCATGAAGCCAAAATCGATGTGGATCAGGTGCCCGTCCCGGTCGAGGAGAATGTTTCCGTTGTGCCGGTCCTTGATCTGGAGCAGGTATGTGACGACCGAGTACCCGGCTAGGGACTTGGCGAAGTTGCGCTGCGCCCGGGCAAACTTGGCGGACCCAGGGTCGCCGTAGGTCTGTGAACACCTTGTCAGCATCTCTCATTGGGATGGAAGTCGGCAGCCCTCGGAGTCCGGGTCCCTTACGTTCTTGAAGTGATCTAGCAATGTAACGTGCCCCAGTCCACCCTCCGCTAATCGTCGCGCGTATTCCGCCTTCTTGATTGAGTGTATCGATACCGCGTCTGTGATGGTCTCAACGATGGCGGAGGTGGCGCCCGTGATCAAGATCTGGAAACTGGAGCCCATTCCGCTCAATGGTCGATTGCAAGATGTTAGTTAAGCACTGGGACACACTGTCGGACCCAGCATGGGCAGTTCTCATCCCGCCATATCTTGCCGAACTCTTGAATGAGCTGCACCGCGAACTGTTCCTGCCTCAGGTCACCCCCCGTCTTGACGATCACTGACACGCAGTCCCAAGAGGCAAGGTGCCCATAGGGTGATGCCTGCCGTATTCGACTCTGCATCGAATCTGATCAACGATCTCTCCCAAACCCAGAGATCGAGAACAAGCACCTTCTTCGTCGTCCAGCTCTCGCTAAACACCGCAGCACTCGGGTCCGCCTTGTCTAGCTCCCGCCTAATGATGCCTTCGTCTTCCGCACTCTTTGCCGCCCCGCTTCCGCTCGCAATATCTCGTACCGGCACAAAACCGGTTCGGTTCTCCCGCTCGCGCATGCGCGCCATGCGCTCCTCCTCCAGCGCGAGCATCTCCTTCATGATTCGCTCACGGATGGCGGTCGCCTCGGCTGGCTGCAGCTTCATGCGCATCTGGGGTGCGGCCGGGTCGGCGCGGGGGCCCGCGTTCGCCAGCGTCGGATGAACAGGGCCCTTCGCAGCGCTCGCTTCGGCAGTGGTCCCACCAGGGATCCAGCTGGACCATCCTCGAGCGGCGTCGGATGCGTGTGGTGCCCCGGGAACAGGCGCGGTTGTTACGGGTTCCCGCATCATGCTGGCATTCAGCTGCGCAAGCATCACTGCCGCCGTCCTCATCCTCTGCGCGTACTCGTCCATACTCAGCCCGTTGTCCACCGTGTTCGGCACGGTCTGAGCTCGCGCGAAGGCGGAAGACCCTTGTATGGCCACAGCTGGCGTGACGGGGTTCGACGAGGACCACGCGGCCATGTCGAGATCCCTATTCTTCGGCGCCGCAGGCAAGACGACCGAGTCAGAGAGGTCCACCGGCTTTGAACGGAGCGAGTGACCAGCGCCATATAGCTGCTCTACCAGGTCAATCTCCTCCTCCTCCTCTTCTCCGCCTTCCGGAAAGCGAGCTGTGGTCGGCGTCGGGGAAATTGCAGAGATGACGGGAGGCGGGCCTTCCATCTCCTTTCCCATCTCCTCTTCGCCCAGAGCGAACTCGGACTTGGCGCCGTCGACATCAGCTTCAGGGTTCGCAGCGTCGGCATCTCCGTCTGCTGGAAGCTGCGGGACATCCTTGCCCTTGACGCTATCTCGCCTCGCAAAGGCGACGAGATCGTGCGAGGCGCCCTTACGCTCATTTTCCTTCTCGACGATCTTTTTCAGGATTTCCTTGTTGCTACGCTTCGCGGGATCGAAGTCGAGGTCGTCGTTCAGAATTTCAAGAATGAGCACGTACGGCGCACGCTCGGCGCTGTTCAGAACTACCGATTCTCCGGGAGGGATGCGCACGATGCGATGGTGCGGTTGTGGTATTCTGGCTGGTGGGGGTCCGGGGACGTCTGAGGATGAACACCACATTGGCATGCATACCTGCATCAATATACATAAGCACTGTCACAAGGTTGATCAGACGCCGAGTGGATTACCTCCGCAGGGAGTTTGTGATTCAGTGCTGTAAGTTCAGCTCGCAGGGCACTGACTCGCGCTGGCCGTGGGATGACGAGCAGGCGGTTCGAGATACTTTCCAGCGTCAGCAAGAACTGTACCTGGTAAGGGAAAGCGTCGTCCGTCAGCGTCTGGTTGGGACCAATGAGATGACACCGCAGCATATTACCTCTGAGCGACAGTAGTAGCTCCTCAGCAGATGAATCTGCGTCTGTGCACCGTACTTCGACAAGATGGAATCGGCAGCAGGTCCCCTGTTCGGCTTCAAAAGCGAAACTGATGGGGAAGATTGGGAAGGTGTATGCGTGAACACCGTGGCAGGTTGTTCGTATTGTCCAAGCGGATCTTCCGACATGCGCGACCGACGTATGTTCATCAAGTGGAGGGGTAAGGCGGGCGAGGTTTGGGCGGCGGACGGCGTGATGGTACGCTTCATACGGCGAGCAGCGGTCACCGCGTGTCCGTCCAACGAAAGCGTTCGATCCACTGCGGCATTCGTGGACGAGTCGGCGTACTCGGTGACCGGCGTGATGACGGGGGTGAGTGCTTCGCCGTCCGAGTTCTCTCCAGAATCGCCTTCATCCGGATTGTCTTTCGGTAAGACAGATTCAGCGTTCCCGGTCGCGACGTCATCCTCGCCCGTATCAAATCCTCTCATCTCTGTCCCTTCCTCATCGAGCCGCCCTTGCTCAATCGCGACTTCACCCATAATTTCCGTTACGCTAGGCATACCCGGGGCCCCCGCTAGCACCATCCCGAGTCCGACGAGCGCAGGCTCGACGTTTGCCTTCACCTTCTTGCGAGCGAACAAGGACTTGGTACGAAAGGTCAGGCTGAGGGTTTGGTAGGGCGATGGTACGGGTGGAGGGATGTCGCCGAATATGAGCTCATGGCATTGGTGCAGTGTGCGTTGACAGATGAAGAAGGAGGGGGTGTTATGCCTATCAACGGCGAGGTCATTGAGGGTCGCTTGCATGAACCATAATGTCTGCGTGCATCGTGAACTCCGAGAGGTCATACAAAAATTCGACAGAAGAAGAACGGACTAGCATAGATATGTGCGTCGATCTCTCGCATATTTCTTTCACGAAACACTCCAACGCCCTTGACTTCGATGGCCTAGTGACTAGGAGGTGACTGGGTTGAGAACACGTCAAGCCTAAGTTCTTACGGAGGACGAACATTCTTCACCATATTAATCCTACGTACACAATAAGATGCGTAGTATCAGACGCCGCTCGCGTAGCACAAAAGGATCTAACTCACCCCATACTTCCCTCAGTTCGTTCGTGTCATACTCTCTCAGTCTTCTTGTCAGGTAGTACGTGATGCCGATGTTGTCGGAGTAATGGCGCAGGTATCGCAGCGCAACATGAAGCGAGAAGAACGATGGAGACAAGAACAGCCGCAGGAGCAACTGATGGGACATTATCACCTCGAGATGCACGCTGCGATGACCAGCCGCAGCGGAGGTGGGCGGGGGTGGTACGGACAGCTAATAATATCCAATGCCGTGGCTGTGCTCATAGCGAGGCGAGCCACGTCGCGTCGGTGACATCCTGGCAAGGCCATCCAGCTCATCCACTCCGTCCAATGATGCTGCTACGGACGCTCTCTGCGCTGCTCCTGCTGCCCTTCATACACGCGTTGACGCCTCGCGAAGAGCTTGCCAAGCTTGCCAACTCGTCGCCCAATGGCGTCATCAAACTGAACGAGAAGACGTTCGACCTCATTACCGGTTCCAAGCGCGACTGGTCTGCCTCCGTGCAGTTCACCGCGCTCGACCCGAGGCGGCGATGCAACCCCTGCAGGTTCGCATTCCGCACCGTGCAGAGGCTCCTCCTCTTACGATTATACCCAGGGAGTTTAATCCGTCCTGGAACGCCGTCGCGAAGGCGTGGAAGACTGTCTCGCCTGCCGATCGGGACAACCACTTCTTTGCTACTCTCGACTTTGATGATGGCCCTTCTGTCTTCCAAAAGGTTTGTGCACTCAGCTAGCACTATGAATAATCTGCTGAACGCTTTCGCAGCTTGGCATGCAATCCGCACCTGTCGTTCATTTGTACCCGCCTACCGAAGGTCCCCGGCGCCCGGCCAACGGCAAGACCGCTCCTGCCAAATTAGACTTCTCCTAGTACGTCGCCCCATACCTCCTTCTCACTGACCTGGCGCTGACCACATGCACATCCCACAGCGGCTTCGACGCCGAACCTCTTGCCGAGCAACTCTCCCGCACAACGCCCGTTCCGATACCCTACAAGGCTCCCTTCGACTGGGCCCGCTGGGGCTCGACCCTCGCCTTCCTCCTCTTCTTCGCACTCACCGTCCGCTTCGTCTACCCCATCTTCAACAATCGTTGGGTGTGGGCCATCGGCACCGTCCTCACTACGCTCACTATGACCTCCGGTTTCATGTTCACCAAAATCCGCGGTTCGCCGTACTCGGGCGGAAACGGCCAGTGGATCGCGCCGGGGTACCAGAACCAGTATGGCCAGGAGACGCAAGTGGTGTCCTTGATGTGTAAGCTTTGGATTGTGTTGTGTTCGTGTCAATGGGAGGCTCATCGTGGGCTTGGCGCAGATGGCGTCCTGGCGATGGCCTTCCTCATGCTCACTATTGTCACCCCCTACCAAACCTCGCCTTCGCGTCAGAGGGCTCAGGTGTACCTCTGGACGGCGGTCATCTTCGTGATGTTCTCCATCCTCATCTCTCTATTCCGCGTCAAGAATAGGGGATACCCATTCAAGCTGCTCCTTTAAATAATAAACGTGTATCCTCTGCAGAATTCAAGGAGCTCTGGTTGCGCTGCGAAAAAGGAAATCCGATTTATCAAACGAAGAAAAAACATGCGAGATGCTACGGATAGTATGCAGGATACGTTAAGTATGGGCTATAAAGAGAAAATATTGCTACAGGTCTACGTCGGACTGTTCGTATATACCACCCGCATTTACGCGGCGCCGCCACCAGGCTGCGCCTGGAAGACATCCACATAGCGACTCCGCAGGTTCTTCTTCCCTCCTGCCTGAGCCCTCGAACTTGGTCTCGAAGGTGGAGGAGGCACGTTCAAGCCAGCCCCAGGCGCCGGCGACGGTGGCGCGGAGTCCGGCAGGTTCTCCGTCGGAACCAAATTCGAGCGCGCCCTCGGCGGCGGCGGCTTCCGCGGCGGCGACGTCAGGTCGAACGACGACGTCGCGCGCACCGGCGGCTCGCCTGCGACCGTGCCCGTGTGCGGCATGACCGAGGCCGTCTTGCTCGGGGACGCCGTCTGAGCGCGGGATGGCGGCGGGGGAGGCGCGGCCGGCTTCGCAGCCTCCGCGCCGCCCGCCTTCTTGTTGACCCACTTGCCAAGCTCCTTGTCAAAGTAGAACGAGTTGTCTTCTCCCATGTTGGCCTTCACAGGTGCAGGACCATCGCTCTTCTTCCACCACCGGCTGAGCCAGCCGTTGGACGTGGCCGTCGGTTCTAATGAGCTCATCAGTATCGTCGTCACCCAGCAGTTATCCGGTAACCCTTACCGGCTTTCTTTTCTTCGGCTTTCGGCTTGGGCGGTTCCGCCTTCTTTTGGGTCGCGGTCGGGGTGGTACCGTCCGCGTCCGCGTCATCAGTCGAATTCTTCTTGCGCTTGCTCGATGCGTTGCCCAGGCCAAGATCGTCGTCATCCGGGTCTTCCGGTGGGTAATTGGTCCGCGTCGCACCAGGGGACGATATGGGCATGGGGCTCGCAGGTACGTCCATGAGTGAAATGAAGCCTTCATCCGACGCGTTTTCCGGACTCGCACCGAAGGTGGTGGCAGTAGGCGTAGGAGCAGCAGAGTCTGCCGTGAACGAGCTGTTCCACCACCCTCCATTGTCCTTCGACTCGTCCAGGGAGGAGCGGCCGGGAGCATACCCGTTGCCGGCCGCCTCCGCCTGCGCGAACGTGGTTGTCGCGGCATTGGCAGAGTATACGCGATTGATGGGCGCTGGAGAACCCTTCCGGCGATAGTGATCCATCGCTGACGATGCGCGGTCGATCTGCACCTGCGGCACCGTTGACTGCCGCGATGACATAGCCGAGCCCGACCGCGGCGGGGGAGGCATGCCGTTATAAGCTGTGAACGACGGCTGGGGTGAAGGGGATGTCGATGGCGCCGCCGAGGAGATGGCACTGTAATGTGCGAAGGGGCCTGAGGATGTCTGACCGGGGACCGCTACATCGTCGGTGGGTGGTGGAGAATTCTCGCCCTCACCAGCGATAAACTTCGTGAACCGGCCTTCCAGCCAGTTGCCTATGCTATCCAAGCTGGGTTTCGCCATCTTGCCTCCGATCCACGAACCTGCCTTATCCAACTGCGGCACAGCGGTAAGCCTGTCATGAAGAGCCTTGAGCTCATCCGCGAACGCCATGTTTAGATAAGGAGACGGCCGAGTAAGCGAGTTGCGAATCGCTTCGCAGTATCTGTTCGCAGCCTGTGTATGGCCCAGCTCGGCCAAATGATAAGCCCGAACCAGCTTGTAAGGCTGCAAGTGCGCCCATCCCGGGAACGGTTCCTGTCCCTTCGGCGCCGGCGTGAGCGATGCGGCGAACTCGGCGATTTCTGAGAAAATGACAGGGTCAGAGTCCTTGTGAAAGTTCAGTCGAAGATGTGGGCTTTGCGAGCCAACCAGGACGATCCGAGCCGAAGGAGCTCTGCTGCCTCCGATGAGGTGCGCCTGCGACGACAAAAGGTAGCTGTAGGCACTGGCGTCAGGTTGATTGAAGGAATTCAACATCTACTGCCTACCATGCATGGGCCGCCTCTATCCAGTCGTTAGACATGAGATAGTCCCCGAGAGCAACCAAAGCAGCCGCAGAGTCGGGGGTCATGGGACTTGATGCTAACATCGCAGCAGTCTCCGGCCACTTCGCCAACGATTCCGCAGGCACGCGAGCCGTCTTCTCCGGGTGAGGGAAGTTCGGCGAGATGGGGGTCCCATGAGCAATCGGCGGCACTTGCAGTGGGCCAGCAGTCAAAGTTTGACCCAACGTCCTCGTCAAGAGTTTCGGGGGCAGTAGTTCCTCGACTGCCAAAGGTTAGCACATTGTGACCAAGGGTCCCCACGCGATTCTCACCAGCAGCGGCACCTTGGCCGGCAAAGAGACTGTAAGCTACCCTGAGTGCTTCTCTGCCATTCGATTTCTCTTCCCGAACACCAAGCTCCGACCGGACGAAGTCGTTAACTACCTCTTTCCAGGTGTCTTTATCGACACTGCTCGCAATGACCATCGCGTGTGCCCAGAGCTTCTCGTCGGCGGCATAGTGACACGCCTTCTTCCTCTCCCCACGAATGAGGAAGTCCTGGATTTTATCCAAGGATGATGCTCTGACTTGGTATGTCGCCAAGGGTGCCTCATTCGAGTGCAACGACGGTATTCCTGCGTATCCCAGAGCAGGGGTATGCACTACAACGAGGTCGGTCTCGCAATTCAAGAGGAAGTAGGCGACACTTACGAGAGTCCGCAGCGTCGCCCGTGCTGTTGGCGAGCCGTGGGACGAGAGCGGCACGCACCGCGGTGTCGATAGCAGCACTAAGCAGGTGTGAGACGACATAGATTACCGCCATCATCAGATACGTACCTTCCGGTTAGCTTTCCATCGTTCTCGACCATGACCTTGAGCAGCCGCACCAATGCTAGCTTGCCCTCCGCATGACTGTGCTCTATAGAATCTGTACTGAGGTAGCCTAGGCCCCGATCAAGCTCGTTTGCCCTATCCTCGAGATACTGGAGCACCTTGGCCTTCTTGGCTTTGGTTTTCGCGGCAGCCCCTGTACCGACTAGACTAGTGGTCGGCGTCCCCGGATCGTTAAACAACGGACCCGGGAAGACCACTTCGGTGGTGTCCAATGCTGACTGCGGGATTACGTCATGCAGCTTCTGGATACGAACGTCAGTCGATTGACGAGTAGCCAACGCAACGTCGAAGCCGGTGTTGAGAGTTCCTGAACCGTGCAGGCACGTAACGAACCTGCCCCCGGCACCGAAGCTGATAACCGGGGCACGTGCAGAAGTGCGGCCAAGCGGATCGTTGGCACCCAGGAGCGTCGGCGACGGTGCATACGCGCCATACACCGGTGGCGCCGCCAGAGTGATCTCTTGCACATGGTTATCATACGTCGCCGTCTTGTCAGGGTCAGAGTAACCGTATCTCTGTTGATAATCTCCGTAATCCGACGCTTCGCTTGCCTGTCGTTTGGGCTGCGGGTTGGGAGCGTACGCGCTGAAGGAATTGCTCGTAGTCATCGACGACACGGACCCGCCGGACATCGCTCGGTCCCTACCTAGCGAAAACGCCGAAGAAGAGGACGGGGGAGCGTATGGATTGGTTACTTGTGACTTCGTGGACACCGAGCTGGGTGATGCTGTCCTCTGCACGCCATACCGTCCGGGATCATAGGCATCCTGTGTGCTTGCAGGGCCAGGCTTGTACGGGTCGTACGCCGAAGCCGTAGTCGCTGGCGCCGCAAACGCAGGGGATCCAACTCTGGAGCCAGGGCGGCGAGGAGCATCGAGGCTACCACGCGGCGAAGCAACTGACGATACAGTAGATGGCGATATCGGCTTCTCCGATTTGGGCGGATCGTATGCAGAGCGTGCAGGAGGGAACGGCGGATCGTACGGCGATGCCGTCCTGGAGGGCACGCTGCGCGCAGGCGACTGCGTCCTTTCTACCGGTCCCGGAGACGCTCTAAACGCCGAAACCCCGTTTGGTGCGTACGCAGAGGACGGTGGAGATTGCCTGATTGCACCGCTGGCCGAAGGAGGAGCAACCGGTTTCGTCGGCGAAGCTGCGTGGTGAAGGTGCTTGACTGTTTCGGAATCGGCGATACCGACGGCTTCAGGATCATGTTCGTCTACTCCAAACGCTTCCGGGTCCTGTCCCTCCGGATCTACACCATGCTCATACGGCGAAACACCGTATGGAACAGGTCCTTCTGCAGCATCCGCAGTCGCCTCTTTTGAGCGCGCTACGTCGCCGTTTGCATGGGGAGCGGTAGTTGCGTCTGCAGCATACGCCGACGTAAGAGCGCTGTAGTCAGGAGCCGCCGTTGGACCATGATCACCGTTCACGGCGGAATATACACGAGGATTCGTCTCAGTCTCAGGACTGTCGGCAGCCGCACTTCCGACTTCAAACGCCTCCGGATCGAAACTTTGCGTGGCGCTAGTTGCGTGGGGATCAGCGTGCGATAACCCAAGGCCGTCCGTCGCAGCTGCTGACGGCGGTGGAGGGGGAAACGTCGGGTATACGGCGTCATATGAGTGCCCGTTCGCAGGTGGATGGGAGTACTGTGGGTACTGCGACGATGCGGGTGGGTTGGGAGGTGCCGGGGAGAACTGAGACTGGCGAGACCGAGATCGGGGCGGCGGCGGGTGTGCAGATTGCGCAGGGGAGCCGTAGCCAGTCGGGGCCGGGTGCGACGACTGTGCTGGAGACGCGTAACGCGCGGGGGGAGGTGGCGGAGGCTGATGAGCCTGCGCCGGAGATGCATAGCGAGCCGGAGGTGGTGGTAGCGGAGCCTGGCTGGTCTGCGCAGGAGATGTGTAGCGAGCCAGAGGGGGTGGCGGTGGGGGCGTGGCCGTCGCAGGCGCAGGAGAGGGATATCCATATGACGAGTAGGGAAGGCCGGGTGGAGGAACCGCCGGTGTGTGAGCTGTCTTCTTGCTGGAGCGCAACACCGGGACGGGAGGATCGTATGCGTTCGGATGCTTGGGCCTATACGCGGCAGCGGAGGCCTCGCTGCGCGCCGGGGCAGGAGCAGGCGGAGGGATAGCAGGCGAGGCGATTTGCGAGCCGTACGCCGGTGTGCCGTAGGAGGAGTACGACGACTGCTGCTGCGGACGATTCACTTGTTTTTCGTACGAAGGAGACGCGTAGGACGACGTCGGTTGATATGGGCTATAAGGAGTTGGTGGGGCGGCCGACGTTTGCGAGTACGATTGCGGAGTATATGCGCCGTATGTTGAGTACGTATTACTTTGGGATGACGTGGAGGTCGTTCCGTTGCCGTAAGGACTTGTTATGGAGGTCGTGGGCTGAGTCGTCGGAGGCGCATATGGGTCGTACGATGATGTTGACGTTGTTTGTGATGCATCGGTGGATTGTTGGTCTGGATAATGCGATCCTCAGAATCACTGCTGTAACCGGTCGGGTGCAGAGGACTCGTCATTACCTGGAAAGTAAGAAGCATTGTATGCGGCCGTATTATATCCATTGGATGCTGTTCGAGCTTCAGGGACACGAAACTAAGATGATAGAGGACTACCCACATCCAGTGTCGGTTCCAGTCTGACTGTAGGAGTTCCATTGGGCATACTCATCGTAGGCACCTTGGCCATGTTGACCTTGACCAGCAGAGGTTGCGACGGCAGAGGGTTGAGGAGCGTACCCAGAATCGGCCTGCGCGGCGCCAGACCATGTCTGAGAATCGTAGCCGCTGCTGTCGCCGTAGGTCGCAAACGGATCTGCACCGTCATATTGCGTGGGGGCCTCTCCAGGTGCGCCGGTATGGGCTTGCTCGCCAGCGTTTCCCGCGAGCTCCGGACTGCCCAGGATCGACCCGAAGGGGTCAGAGGACGAGTCTCCGGGCCCAAACAACGAGTCCGCCGCTTCCATCCTTGCACCAGACAGCAGAGCAAAAGATGGGAAGAGTCGAATGAGTCCGCGTCCTTGCCGGGGAGCGCTCGTAATGGAGTCGCGACGTGGCGCGACGCAGTGTAGGGCGTGGGAACCCTGTGTCCGTCGGCCATTTCTCGTATTTGTCGTTAGGTCATGCAGCAGGGACTGGCTCTACCACCTGCAGAGCACCACCATCTCCAAGGACCTACCAAGGCTGCATTATTGTCAAAATGCTTGCTCCAGACCACATCCCTCACGCCGACGATTTCAACATTGTCTGCGACATTCTTAATGACGTCATGCGCAATAAATATTGAATTGCACCTCCCATGGGGTCCATCGAGTCGTGGATGTTGGTGAAGCAGCGGCCGACGCCATTGATGTAGACTAGCAACTTTCTGAGAAGATGCTGAAGTTCACGCTCGAAACTCTGATATCGTCGTCGCTCGGAGGCGCTTATTGCTATTTCCCCAGAGCACGCGCCGCGCGTTTTTTATTCCTTTATGCTGCACCATCGAGAGTATCTAATTTTATGGGCCTGAATTGCAGAAGCTGAGGATCTCGTACACAGGAGTCAAGCCGTCGACGACTTGGCCAGTGCATTCTGCTCCATTTACTTCACTTGAAATGCATTCTTTTCTTTCGAGTCGAGTCGGATAAACATGGCCGTAGGAACGTGATAGGTATTTACGTGACGAAAGGGTACCTCTCAGTCATATTGCAGAGCGTCTACCTTTGTGTCATCTTCGTCCAGGCCATAACTTGGCCGATATACTGGTCCGTTTAGCACCCAGCCCGGCTGTGATCAGCCTATGGCTGCGACAACGGCGACTCCTCCCTCACGCCGTCCGGCGTTATATGGATGAAGCGAGTGCCCACCCGCACCCCCTGCTCTTCCGAATGTGTAACCCATATCAACGCCTGGAGCCTAGACTCCGCGCTGCGGACCTCGTCCAACAGGTACGTCTCCACCGCTGCGCAGCTCGCCGCGTCGAGGGCAGACGTAGGCTCTACGAATCGAGTGGCACCGTGAGATCCAGAACCGACGTCACGTTTAGCAGGAGAACCGGAAAACAAGATACTCGAACGCCAAAAGCGCTCACCATCGAGCAGGAGGACCTCGGCGGCGTCCAGTCCGACGGCCACAGCCAGCACGATCCGCTGCGACTCGCCGCCGCTGAGCTCGGTCCACGAGCGATCCCACAGCTCCTTCTCGATACCCCAGGCTTTGCCTACATCGTAGGCGTGCTAGAACATCCCCGCAGCAGACGTGCCGCCTCGCTTCGGAGACCGCGCACCAAACGAGGAAATGGTATTCACGAAATCGCGCGGCGTCCCAGGGAGCATCGAGGGCCGCTGCGGCACGTACTGGACGCGCGTGCGATAGGCGGGAACTCCTACATGAAATCCAAGCCCGGGTGAGAGGCCAAGCCTGAGCATTATCGTACGTATAGCTTGCCGTGTTGGACCGGTGTCCTGAACGTGCACATGTGGTCAATTCATCTCATTCTCATCGCCGATAAAAACGGTACTGGTGATGACCTTCCTCTGAGGAGGATCCGGCCGTCGAAGATGTTCAAGTTGGCGAGAGCCTTCAGCAGAGTAGACTTCCCCGCTCCTGACTTGCCTTGGAGGACAACGACGTCTCCGGGGTTCAGATCGAAATTGACGTTGGAGAATATAGCCGTGCCCTTGTCGCGTTTGACCGCCAAGTCCTTGACCTCGAACAACACCATCGTGAACCGCAGTGAGTCAAGGGGAAAGAGACTCCTGTCTAGGTACAACAGCCACGGTGCTGGAGTAAGGAACGTTCGATCTCTTGGGAGATCTCCCAGCGAAACGACGCCGGAGTGAACGCCGAGCTTCCGCAGCGGTGGCGGTGTCCCGCCGTGTCCCTCGGACCTCCCTTTTCTAAGGTAGACCTCATGCGCGTCCGACCCCATAGCACGCGACACGCGTGACATTAGACGTAATAGGTGCAAAAATTCAAATAACTCTCAATTAGACTAGCTCTCACCGAAAGTGTTACCGGCATTTTATAGATGTCTCCTGTACATAGATAGGACCGTTGACAATTACTGATGAGAGTGCGAACTGCGAAAGGAGAGAAGGTGCGCGAGAGTGTGAGGCATGACTGTGACACAGTGTGACCAATCCCTGAACCTCATTGAGGCGCGCTGCCGCTGCAAGACAATTGGGTAACTGGAGGCATGGAAACTAGTAGACATCATACTGAGTACGGTAAGATGGATATACTGCTGGCGACATACACTTTCTATTCTCCTCCGTGCTGATAGCTCCAACGTGGCGGCGACAAGGTTGTGCGTACTGGCCGAGGTTACACTTGTGCAAACGGCCCTTCTTGTAGGGCATAACGTCAAGTCGTGATCCCCGACGTGCCACAGAGCTCAATGGATGCCAGATATTCAATACAGTTTTGTGACGGCGGCGGAAAGGAGAAACCTCCAAGTTGCACGGCTTGGCACTGAGGGCAGTCCATCACATGCCTCGGTCTTGTTTTCATCTCTCCTCCCGAGGATCTTATTCTTGCGTTTCGAAAGCAGCAGTCAAACTTCGGCACAGTACATCATCGTAGAACCCCAGTTGCATCTCGAACGAAAGTTACTCAGACCGGGAGACAATCAACTTTTCGCTCGTATTACGTCTAATGTCACGCGTGTCGCGTGCTATGGGGTCGGACGCGCATGAGGTCTACCTTACTGCTGCCGACCGTCACAACGGAGATCTCCTCCAGAACGAAAAACAATGTCCCAATACCCGTTTGCTCCAGCTGGAGCGCCCGGAGCGTCAGGATCATACTCCTACGGGACATATCCCCCAAACACGCCCGGCGCGTTCCCCTCCACCGGCGTCCAGAGCTACGGCAGCGCGCCCTGGCCCGCCTCCTACAGCTACTTCCCCCAACAAGGGGCGACAACAACAGCAGCAGCAACAGCGGCATCAACCGCAGGTGCAGCGTCCACTTCCGCAGCCACCTCCACTCCGAGCACGCCCGCGCCCCGAGCCGCCGTTCCGAGCACACCGACCATCGCCAGCGCGTCTTCCTCGTACGCCCCCGCGCCCGTGCCGCCGCGGACGTACCCCACCTACAACGCTAGCTCGTACGTCCGCGACGGATCCGTGTCCGCGAGCACCCACGCCGGCCGCGCAGGGGGCAGGAGCAAACCGAGCCACAAAGGGCTCTTCGCCAAAGAACGTGAGTTAACCACCAAACCCACCACCCCCACGCCCGTGCACTCGAGACGAAACACGGACACAAAGACTGAACTGCTAACCCCCCTCCCCCTCCCCCCTTGGGGATTCGTCAGTCCGAAGCCTCATGTACGGGTTCGGCGACGACCGCAACCCTGCGAACGACACCGTGAACGTCATGGAAGAGATCCTGATCGAGTACATCATCGACGTCGTGCGTGTTCCTCCTCCTACACCACCCTTCGTTCCCCTACCCCCTCTCCCGCGTACGCGCGAGCGGCTGACCCGAATCCCAGTGCCAGACGGCGGCGGGTCCCACGCGCAAGACGCGGCTGTCGGTCGAGGACCTGCGCCGCGCCCTGTCGCGGCCCGCGGACGCGAAGAAACTCGCCCGGATGGAGGAACTCTTGTTCATGCAGGAAGACATCAAGCGGGCGCGTGCCCAGTTCGACGACGGCGACATGACCAAGGAGACGTCTTCCTTCCTCTGAACCGTCGTGCATTTTCACCCAGCAGTCAACACCAGTGACCAGTCAACACCTTTTCCCCTTTACCCATGTATTCTACGTTCCCATATGACGAGCTCCGGTGGTGACTTCCCTACCATCTGCGGTAACATACGCGCGGGAGTGGCCGCCGCGAGCTGGCTTGCTGCTTAAGGTTCGTGCGAGAGATCTTCGACCGCGTTCAATTGAGAAGGCAGGGACAGCCGAGCGAACGAAGAAGCTCGTGATTTTTTTCCAGCAACATGGTCTGCGCAGGCGGGCGTTGCGCAAGGGCTTGCGTGACTTCGTGCGACTTGGGACCTCGAAAAGAGCTACCTCGCATCAAATGTGTTCGCCGACGAGGGTAAAAGTACCGCACCGGGCTGAGAGCGCAGAGACCGAAAGTAGTAATGCCGCGGCTAATGGCGATACCCGATGAAGGCATCACTCGTCCATGGTCGCGTCCTCGTCGCCTTCACCGGACGGCTGTGGCGTGCCGCTCTTGCCCCGGGCCTGCACGCCTGAACGAAGAAGGGTCAGCTTTCGCGCGCCATCCTTTCGATTCATTCCGCATATCGGCGGTCGGTTCTCACCTCCGCTCTGCGACAACGGTTTTGCATATTGCTTGATCCATTCCTCGGACTCCCACACTAAGAACAGAGAAAGAACAGAGAAGAGAAAAAAAAAGAAAACGCATGCAACCGCGTCGGTCATTTTGATGCAAATAGATTGGGGGCCCGGGTGGCTCACCCGCTCGGTTGCCGCCGAGTTGGGCGGGGGTCTTCATTGGGCGCGCCAAGCTAACCTTGAGGACGCGTCCTCGGAGCTCGTTGAGGTCCATGTTATCGATCGCGTCCTGGGCATCCTCGGCAGAGGTGTAGGTCACGAACGCGAACCCCCGATGTTTCCCCTCTGCGAGAGCGCACCCGGACAGTCAGGCGGGGGGGCATGGAGCGTGCATCGGCGGGTATGCATACCTGACGGTTGGTGCTGGTTCACCTGGGCGGGTGGTATCTGCACTTCGATCACGTCGCCTGGCAGTGAGGTTAGCGCCGGATGAATCGAGAGACAGAATGGGTTCCGGGGGGTGGAGACGGACCAAAGCTCGAGAAGGTGTCGAGGAGGACGGACTCGTCCACGTCGTCGCCGATGCCTCCGATGAACACCGTCTTCTTCGTCTTCGTGCCTTCTTCCATACAGTGGGCGGCGATGGACGAGTGTGGAGGAAGTGTGCAGAGGCAAGGGCGCGCCGACACGTGCGTGCGTTGCTTACCGCACCCGGCGTCGAGCAAACAAGGAAGCGCGTAATGTTTGGCGGATGGCCGCGCCACTGGGGCGCATCGTCGTCGGTCGCCTTCCGCGCATGCCTCTGGTGATCTCTGAATGGCACCGGCGGCGTCCGTGCAGGGTGCAGCGGCTGTGATGCAGCTATGTCTGTGCCGTCCGCGCCTCGTCATCTGGGAAATGTCAACGAGCCACTGCTGGTCTCCCTACTCCTGACATGAGCACGCGTCTCCCTCTTCGGGGCAGAGGCGATGAGAACGCGGGCTCCCCGTTTGGCAGCCCTGGTCCTCTGGCCCTCGGGTCTCCCAGACCGGTTCCCGGTGCTATCAGCGCTCGAAATCGCTCGATTAGGCTATCCATTCCCCTCCTTCCCTCTATGGGCCGAACACCATCACGACCGTCGGGCCCCCCCTCCTCGATACGTGCCACCCCTCCCGGCAGAACCCATCCAGCATGCAACTAACCATCATATTCGCGCCCACTTCTCCGGTCCTCCCCCCTCCTCTCCCTTGCGGGTTAAGTATATCTCGCCCGACCTCCGAGCCGCTTTTATCCTCGCCGTTCCCTCCTCCACCCGTCCGTTATAGTAACCCGTTCCGCGTCGCGCTTTCGTCCAAATGAATGAAAGGCTGGCCGAGCTCGCGGACAGCCTCCACCTGGAATCGACTCCGCCCGCCATGCGCGACGCGGACCCTTACGACTACTCCAGCGACGAGGACGAGGATGATGACTACCCGGACGTGCCGTCTGGGGAAGATGATGATGATGATGATGACGACGACGACGACGAGGCGTACAACCTCCGCATATGCCCCTGCTGGGACACCTACCGAAGAACCCTAGAGCGCCGCGGTTTTCTGCTCGACACGTGCCGAGACGTGAAAGATTACTACGAGCAGCACTGCAGCGCATCCGATCCGGACGCGTCGTTGCATAGCGTTCCGGGCTATCAACGAGCGTGCATAGGCAAAGATAACGCGCTGTGTCGGGATGCCGGGCTTGTGAGTGGATCCAGCGGTCTCTCCTGTTGGCAGACGGCATGTTCAACGTCTCCAGCCAGAGTCTCTGTTCCGGGGACGCGCGGTACGAGACGGCGCGAGGATCGTCGTCAAGGCCGTACACCTGCGCAGCCGCGAATTCGACATCGTCAAGTACATCACCTCCCCGCCGCACTCGAAAGACCCTTTGAACCACTGTATTCGTATGTTCCTGTGATCCGTTGCGTATCACGTCTCCCTCACCGGATGCCTAGCCATTCGCGACTTGATCGAGATACCCGCCGATTCTGTCGGTCTCATCGTCATGGAGGAGTGGTCTTCCGAATTGATCCCGGAGACGCCGTGTAGCCTCGGAGAATATCTCGACGCGATCCGTCAGTGCATAGAGGTGCGCCTACATCGTCAAAGCGTGTCTGCCAAGCCTGACACGATCCCCCCTTCGCGACATAGCACATTGTATTCTTACACGCGCGACATATAGCCCACCTCGACATCTCGCTGCGCAACATCCTCACCGACTACGAACACCACTACGCCTTCATCGACTACGAGAACAGCCGGCGATTCGACGCACGCGCAGGCCCGCCCCGCGTGCGCCACCTCAAAGGAACCGAGATTCCCCCAGAGCTCGAGCGAGGCGAGTGGTGTGATCCGTACAAGATCGACGTGTGGGCGCTCGCCGTCCTCATTCTCAGGGCCTGCAAGGTAAATTACCCATATCGTCATGAGAGAGATCTCTCCTAAAATCCCCGCTTCTGACCCCTGATTATCTCCGCGTCATAGCTGACTGGGTACGGCATCCCCGAACTGGTCCATCTCGTGCGACCGATGCTCAACGATAACCCGGACTACCGACCGACCGCCCGCGCCGTCTTGCAAACGTTCAACACCGTGGTCTCTCATATGAGCGCAGACCGCCTGGCGCAGTTTGCAGACGATCCGCACCCACACGGCCCCTGGCGGCATTGACGTCCCGTATTCCTTTACCGGTCATCTTCCTTGGTCCCCCCTCACGGTTAATAGACACGAGTCTGACGACACTGACGCCATCGGACACTGCAATAGCAACGTAGACCTTTATAGACCCATATTATAGCATACAATAGTCGTACAGGTTGCAATAACACGAGGCAGTACTAGCACATCCTCCGAAGTCTCATGAGACAGCAGCTGCCTCCGTCGCCGTGGCCGCCGCCGCCTCCGCCGCCTGCTGCTCCTCCAACTTCCGCCTCTTCCGCGCCAAATACCGTTCCTTCGCGCTCATCACGTCCTCCTCCGTATTCCGTTTCGCCACGATCCTCGCCTGCCTCTCCGCCTCCTCCTTCTCCCTCTCCTCTCTCGCCCGGTACTTCTCCTCCTCCATCTGCTTCACGATCTCCCTCCGCCTCCGCTCGTCGATCTCCCGCTTCGACGCCGCCGCGCCCACCGCCCGATGCGCCTGCACCTCCCCTCCCCCTCCTCCCTCCCCGCCACCCCCCTTCTTGTTCTTCGTGACCAACCCGAGCTTGCGCGTGTTCGGCGCCGCGAGGTTCAGCCCGGCCGACAGCAGCTCGCGCTTGTCCACGATCTGGTTGTCGTCGTTCAGCTCCACGCTCTTCCCCTGCCCCCGCGCGATCCGCGCCAGCTCGACGTCGGACGGCGCCGTCAGTTCGGGGGGCTTGACGATCGTCAGGTTGGGCGCCGCGGGCCCGATGATTCCGGACCGCCGCGGCGGCTCCTTGATCTCCGGTTGCATGGTCGCCGCGACCGTCTCCTGATGCTGCTGCTCGGACTCGTTCAACAGTTGCGCGTACAGGTGCGCGAGTCCGCCCGGGGCGCCTCCCCGCTTCTTCCTCTCCAGCTCTGCGATAGTCGCATTATTTTTTTAGCATACCGTCCCCCACACACGCGAAAGAGAAACGTTTACCTTCCCGTTTCTTCTCTTCCTCTTCCGCTCGCCTCACCTCGGCCATCTGATCCTTGTACGCCTGCGTCACGAACTGCTCCTTCTCCTTGAACTCGTCCCCCTCCAGCTCGCGCTCCCGCTGGATCATCTTCTCCTCCGCCCGTAGGTGATCCAGCTTTCGCGTTTGCGCCGTCGCCAGAAGCCCTCCGATATATTTCGGCTACAAGCATCGTTCGTCAGAGCCTCCAACGAGCACCGATCGTACGGACAACGCCGGAAACGTACCTTCCGAACCTTCGCGTCCTCCTCCTTCGCCAACTTCTGCCTCGCCTTCGCCTCCTGCATCTTATCCCACACCTCGTCGTACTCGAACACCGTCTCGTCCACCTTCTTCTCCGCCTCCATCCGCCGCTTCATCGCCTGCGACACCACCACATTCCGCGCCAGCAACTGCTTGTTCGCCGAGGCGCCGCCGCCCTTGTCCGAGGCCGTCGGCGCCGCGTCGAGGGTGTCGTCGTCGGCCGCGGCGAACGCGGAGGGCGCCTTGATGGCAGGCTTTTCGCCGACGGGCTGCTGTGCCTTCTTGGCACCCAGCGAGAACGAGAGTTTCATGAGAGGCCGTCGGGTAAGCTGGAGGACAGCCCACTGGTATGTGGCAGTGCAAAGCGTCATGCAAGTTGTCGGCAATGTCCGGACGTCTCAAATCTCAGATCTCCCGAGAAGTACGTTGGGGCATAATACTCGAAGGTAGCGGACAGTAGTACTCGGGGCACGCGTGCCAAATCAACGATTCAATCCATATCATCCCCTTTCTTAGCAGCGATCTCCAGGTTGCGCGCGCTGTCCATCATTTGCTTGAGTTTCTGCCATTCCATGCTGATGATGTGCCGCTGGTCGAGCCAGTCCATGATCGCGTCGGCATCCGACAGGTCGTCTGGAGGCTTGAGGCCACCAGCGAAGGCCACAGTGACGAATCCGTTGCGATCGCGGCCGTCTTTCGCGGTGATGATCTCCGCCTCCAGGGCCTTGTAAAGTGCGAACTACACAGATAGCCTTTGGTACGGCGGACGATGGGATTTGAAGCACTTTCACTCACCTCCCAGTGGTTGAACTGATGGAACACTCGTGTTCTACGAGCACAGAAGCGCCCTAGATTGAACTCTGCACGGACGACGTTCTCGTCTGGAACCTCTTCGATATCGCTGTCGTCGCTGTCATCCGATTCCGAACCTGATGCACTGGGTCCTAGTGGCTGATATCCGAATGTCAATGCCGAGAGACTCGTGTCAGGGGACACTTACTTCGTAGGTTTGCTTGTTGTAGGCGACACCGTGTATTCTGCAGCATAGAGTAGAAATCCGCGCTCCCAGACGACAAGCGTCGCAATGAGGAACCGCGAACTCTAACGGTACTATGCTGATCTCGGAGTACCTTTCCAGCGGTTTCTTAAAGTCGGAGCGCCACACGGACGAAGCGACTAGGGAGTCCTTCATTCCGGATAGCTTACGTCTGGCTATTTGCAGGGGCACGAGGAAATACTGGTATTCTGCGAGAATGCGAGTTTGAAAACGCGACACATTGCCCCTCCCGGATCGGACTAGTATCGTACCTTCGGATGTATTGACAGCCTCCATGAAGTCCTTGCGCTTCTTTGGGGGCTGCACGGCAAGGTGCACGAAGAGCTGACATATGATCTTGAAGTGATGCGAGAGGTCCTGATGAGTATCCATGCTGAACATGACGGGCAATGCCGTAGCTGCTTGGTTCGGATCATCTTCGACAACAAATCCCGTATCTTCCTCCTCCTCCTCTTCATCTCCGCCTTCAGACTCGTCTTCACTGGATTGGCCCTCCTGATGCGGTTTTGCACCTTTGAATGGTCGGACGAATCCTCCGCTCTCGTCGTTGTCATCGTCGTTTTCGTCATCATCAGAGGAAGACCGTGATGACTGGCCAAGTTTTCGTCCTGCAACAAGTCGTTAGTTCGAAAGAAGGCACAACGAGAGCGCCCCAACGTTTCAGTCTCTCAAGGGTTTTCTGGAAGGCCGACTTCTTGTTGCGAGTACGGAAGCGCGGTTCGATGATCTCTATGCTCTCCAACATCAGTATGTCGCGAGTTTCAGCGGCCGGATCTCCAACGCACTATCCTCATCAAGCTCCGCCATGAGATCCTCCTCTTCGGGAGATGGTGGCCTGGCACCTCTTACGAGAGTTCCTCGCCGGGTCTGTGCCGGGGAATCTTCACCTGAGGAATCAAACACACCCTTAGATCTATCATTTGACTGAATGGCACGTCCCGTTAGCGAGCGCTACGCCTTTAGCCGCCTCACTGCTCACTTGCTTCTTGGAAGTAGACTGTTTGGACCCGATTATGTCCAACTCGTCGTCCTCGCTCTCTGATGTCAGTGCGCGCCGCACGCGCTTCTTGACCGGCGAGCTATGCACCTGATTCCGAGCCCCATCGTCGGTGCTATCATCCGAGTCATGGCGCAGATCGACAACCTGAGGCTCGAAGCGGACGGCCTCAAGGTCGCTGGATGACGACTCCTCTTCCGGCGCGTCCAGTTTTCTCCGTTTAGTCGGCTTAAGAGGTCTCGTGTTCAACGGGCTACTCTGGGCAGCACGTTGATGAGTTGTTTTTGGAGACGATTTAGCAGGCGAAGGCCCTGGGGAGCTTTGCAGAAATCCGTCTAAGGTCCCCTGACGTTTTTGCCCGGAGCTGGCCCCTTTCGACGTCTTTCTTGGCATGTGTGTTTGGCGTGTGGTAAGATTCCTTGCAGTAGGTACTGGCACCTGAAGAGATGGTCGAATACTGAGTCAAGTGTATGTTGTCACGCTCGCGTACTGCTACGCTCATGATCGTCGCAGCACGTCGCGCTTTCATTGACTCACACGTGACTTTGATTTGCGGCGTTCAATGAAACCTACATGATTCCCTACTGTTTTCGCCCGTTTTATATACTACGCTGCTTGTGACCGAAATACGACAGGAGTCCTTGCACTGATATGGCCCTTAACACGGACAGGAGGCGTATCAATGGGCCAGAAGAAAGCTTTCATCCTGACTTCGTGGAAAGACAAGCCACCTCCGATTCATCCAAAAGATGGAATCCAGGTGAACCACGAAATGGGCGGGGCGCGAGTGATATTCGACCTATATGTACGCTCGCCTCGAAATCTTCATCTCTTTCAGCGTCATTATCATGCGCAGTTCTGAAGGCAGGGCTGATCAGTCAAGCCAACGGATCGGCATATATAGAGACGGAGAGAACCAAGCTTGTTTGTGCTGTGTAAGGAGCTCTACGATCGCAAGCTTCGAGCGAGCATTCATTTTCTATCAGTTATGGGCCTCGACAATCGAAGAGCACTTCGTATAGCGAAAAGGGCAAACTTAACGTTGAAGTAAAATTTGCCCCCTTCTCCTGCACCAGGAGGAGAGTACCTAATCGCGTCAGTCCCGGGTTTTTTGGCAATGTAGGATGTGATGTTCACTCCGTCTGTCAGGATGCAGAAGACCGGCCTATAGCAATGTTGATTCAGCGATCACTGAACGCCGCCGTACGACTAGAATTGTTTCCGAAGTCCACCATCGACATCTTCATCACGATCATTGAAAATGATGGTATTGAGGGATGTGTGGCGTCCGGTACAGTCGCTGCCAGCACGGCGTTGGCTCAAGCCCGAATAGAAATGCTGGGCATGGTCATGTCTTGTTCCGCGGCAAGTTCATGCCGCTAGTGACAGACACCGTGTTGTGCTGATTTGGGCGTGTTGAATTCTAGGCGGATGTCGGAAAGGAGCTCTGGCTTGACCCAACCGATGCGGAAAGTCGTTTAGCAAGCGGGATCCTCGTTCTTGCGTGCTTGCCGGCACTCGGCATCGTCACCAATGTGTGGCAAAGCGGGAAAATGATTCCCGCTCGCGCCATCGACGTGAGTGTGCTCGGTGATCTCATTGTGCGGCATAACACTCACCTATTCGTTTCCACAGTGTATGAAAGCGTGTCAGGAACGCTGCGCCGATATACATTCTGTTGTTGCTCAAGCTTTGCTCGACAATGTGAAAGAGACGTGAACATTTGACTTGGATCTCCTGTGGATGCAAGCCTCCATTCTTCCATGCCCGCGATTTGATCGATCCCCGGGACCTCTCGTCGTCCCGTTGCAAGTCCGAAGCATGCCTCCAAACCGCTCACGCCCTGAATACCGAATTGCACCGGACCACAGGCGATTCTATTCGTTGGAGTCTTGACAGGCTGCTTGGATACTACTATGTCAGGCGCACTTCAGCTCTCCAGATCCGCTGTGCCTAACCCGGGCTTGCAGCTAAAACGTACGGAGTCCATGCACGTGTCGTGTATGCGAAGTTTACCTGATGGGGCGCGTCTGTATCCTCAACCCCACATCCAATGGCAAATAGTAGTAACCTTAGGCGTCGCCGGAACGCATCGTGAATATGACTACAGCAATTGGTATCACAGCATGAAAGATCTTGTATCCTTACAGTCATTCGAAGGCGCTCACCTGGTATATATGCTCTATGTATTTACTCCCTGAGAGATGGCTGTGCCCGTGCCGCACCATGCTTCCTGCGACCGTCACTCGCCGCTGCTCGAATCGAGCCTTACTTAGCTACAGCGCCAGACGCCTGCTGCATGCGACTGTGCTAGCTCGCAACTTCGTTGGGCCTCCCGACCCGGTGTCAAATCTACGGCCAGTGATATATGACGATGACCTGCCGTCCCGGTCGAGCCAAGCGGTCACGCATCCTTACTCCCTCTCCGAGTTCAAACCAGATGAAGCGGCCGAGGAACGCGAAGAGATGGAGTACCAATACAAGGCTGAACGACAGCAATTAGACAACTTCAACCACCGGTTCTGGACAGACGTGCGTGCAGGCAATCCTGAACCTTTGTGGTCACCTCATTGCATTTGCAGAGTAACACGAGGTTCGAGGCGGGAAAAGCGGCAGTTTTGTCCAGTCTGCCCGCTGATACCTTAGCTGCTGACCGCGAACGCGCTCTCTCCGACTTTTACGCCAAGTGGATTCAACAAGAAAAGCACAGACAGGAAGAGTACAGTAAACAATATCGCGCGAAGAACATATCGGAGATCCAGTTAGCAGCACGATTGCACTACCAGAAACTGAGGATGCGGATCGCGAACGTTTTGTCGTGACGATGACGCTCCAGCGAAATACAGGGCCGGTGCCATTGCCCTGGCATACCCCAGTCTGCTACACATGCTACCAATCACAAGTCGAGACTTGCCGCCGCCAGCTCTCGTGCTCGCTCGTACACGTCATCGAGCTCCAGTTCCCCGAGGTCATCGCTTTCCAACGTGTAATCCTTCTGGATCTCCTCGAGTTGTTCAGGTGCCGTCCCAGGCCACCGCGATTCGAGCTCAGCCATCGTTGGGACAGGGAGGGCTTCGCCGGGTTGTAAGATATATCCGGGGGGATGATACGGTTTGGCGAGCGTAGCACGTAGTGCAGCGCAGAGCGCGGTATTTTGTAGACGTTCGCTGATTTCGGAGTCACTCACGCCGACGGTCTGTCTGATGTAGGTCCAGCTATCAGGCGACTCGTATTAGTATTGCGTGACAGAAGGCACAAGACGGCTCACTCGTCGTGGTTGAAGATACGTCGCCATGTACTCCTGAATGCCATCAATCTTCTTCCCGCAGGCAGAGTGTGTTCCCGAGCGAGAAGATGCAGTGCAGTGGCATAATCATCCACAGAGTCCGTATTGTCCTTCAAGGTCAAAACGTCCACGATATCCTCGATGGACAATACCCGTCCTTGCAGTAATTGCCGCACGAGTTGCTTGAACACCTTGAGGGCATGTCAACTGCTGTCCAGAATGGCGCGAAGACCGCCCGTACCTGCAACAGCGCCTTTTTTTCCGACAGTTTGGATGCGTGTTTGGATGCAATTGCTTGCACTTGCGCTTCAAGAGACTGCTTTCCTCGCAAGCCCACCAAAGCTGTTTTCAAGTCGCGCAACAAAACCTCATGGACACTGACGAGGTCGAGTTGATCGTGGAATGCTGTTACGACATGATTAGTGTGTACATACCGCACGAGCGCTCACTTACCATTCAATGTCGGCTCGTCGATAGACCCTTCGGCTTCGTGCAACTGCGCGAGATGAGAGAGTTTGCCAATGCTCAAAAGAAGCTCTTTCGACTCCAGATCTGTCGCGCTCTGCGCCTCTGCTAGAAGTGCGAGCGACGCGGGAGCATAGTTGCGTGTGCCCAGATCATGAATCCAGGCTATAGAGCGGTGAGGGTGCTCCTCGAAGAATCTGTCAATATGTTGGCCGTACTGTTCTTCTTGTGCGAACATCGCACGGAGTTCTCCTATAGTTCGCATCGTGGGTATTAGACCTGACACAACGATGTTATCATTTGCAGAAAACTTGCCATGCTCGATGTACCACTGGAAGAGTTCTTTTGTGAATGCCTCTTGGAAACGTTGCACGTATTCTTGAATTCGCAAGGCGTGCGGGTTCTGATGCGGCGGATACACAGTATCCTTGTGACACAGTGCGGCCAGGTTGCGGAAGTCTTGATATTCCTCCGCCAGCGCGAAAGCCGTGTCCGCGTGCTCATTCCGCCGAAGGGTCTCCAATACATGGGGACGGAGCTGTTTGAAGCTTTCCTCGAGAAGTTGACAGTCACGCTTCGCGGCGGGGTCCTCTGCGGCTATCGGACTGGAAGACATCGTTAGCAATGAAGGTAAGGCAATCCAAGCGATCAGATCACCTCCTAAGCCACTGTATGCGTTCATCTAAACATTGGAATAGGACTTTTGCAAGCCTGGGCAACTGTGACAACGGTACCGCTCGGACCTGACTGATGTCTGCGGCGGACGCCGGGGACTCCACAACCTGTGTCGTGATGTCAAACAGCTCCCTCACAACCTCAACGATTGCCGCGGTGCTCGTCCAGGGATTGATCATAGGTTTTTCAACTCCATACGCCTGCTCTTTGTCTCTTCGGTATTCCCACCCCGTTTGCAGGATCACCTGCATATATCAAATGTGATCAGTTCCGGTGATGATGAATGTCAGCCAAGATGCTGATTCGTACACAAAGGATATGATTGGCTTCTGGCAGCACGGTCACCGTGGCCCTGTTCATATTATAGGCAGACTTCTGAACACTCTCCAGCACCTTGGGCAGGATTTTGCCCAGGTCTGCAACTTTCAAGCGGAAAAACGCGCGCATCAAGTCCTCATGGTGACCCTCACCGACGTCAGCCATATACGAGTATATTGCCTCCTCCAGGACGGTGTTCCGGTGCCCAGACCTGTCATTCCAACATTAACGATGAAGCGGCGAATAATGCAAGGCCTCACGCTACGAGCTCGTTGTGTTGCTCCCACAGACTTTTCGCGGCGAACAACTTCTCGCTGTCCGTGCACAGCCTTTGTCTACTTCTTTGAGACATCTAAACTCAACAGTATCTCGTCAGCCTTTTAAGTACAAAATTGGTCAAACAACCTGCCTTTGGCAATACGCCGTTCACGTTGATAAACTCGCACAAATACACAAGCCTGCTCGCTCGATGCTCCATTTGCGCGATCAAATCATGTCCGGACCTGACAATTTCGATGTCTATCATATGATAAGCTTTCACCTTCATCCATGGATGATAGTCGATTGACAAACCTGACTCAAGCACTTGTTGGCTGAGTTGTTCAGCAGCAGACATCAGACTTTCTTCGTCCACTTCCGGCGGTAGGCTGAAGTGAAGAGGATTCTGTGATACGCGGGCATCAGTTTGGGTTCTCAGGAAGACGCTGCAGAAACATCAGCTCACTTGAGGATTCGCGCCGTACAGAATACCCTGTGTCATGATACTCTTGATCAATCGCGCTTTCCCCGTCCTGTCAGTAAATAAGCTGCATTGCTCTCCCGACAACCGATGCGCGCCATGTATGGAAATGTGCAGACACGTACTCAGAATCGAAGTCGTTGACACGCTCCATGTCAAGCGTAGCTTTCATCATCACGCCAGCCGTCAGCACCAACGAGCTTCCTTCATCCTCTCCTATCGCCAGACCAAGCGTGCGATCGGAGAAGGATTTGAGCGACAACCGGTCTTGGTACTCCGAATCTGGAGTGTAAGCGAGGTGTCAGCAAGGACCAGCGGCGTCCGTAAGTACCATTCATACCTCGTGCAACGAAAGCTACGGCGTCACCAAACTGAATGCTGATAGGTGATCCTCCAGGAGGGACCTGCATTCGAGGATGCATGGGTGCACCAGAACTAGATGTCTAGCACGATAATTTGCCATTCAGATCGGCGCGGTGGGGAAGGCGAGGTAAATACTCACGCTATGGTACGGCACGGCGCCTATTTTTTGCACCTTCGCCTCTCCCGCTCTATACGCTACTCGTACGATCGCATATATTCTCCTCGGGGAGCTTCCCTGCCCCACCACGTAACTGTCCTCTACGCCGGCGAACGAAACCAAGATCACCAGTTGACCTGTTCGTTCAATGGCGAGGTCCAGTAGCTCGAGGTCCATACGGGCATCGTCGCCAACCGCCGCTGCACTACCCAGCGTGTCCCTCAGTGCGGGCCTAATGATATCGGCGAGCTCTTCATCGGTCAGTAGTTCTTCCCACCCTTCGTCACTCATGTTCCACTTCTGCAGTCGAGTGTCAATCAGCGCCCACACATCTTTGCCCGCCGCGGACCGTTCCCCTATGCAGATTGCGTTTATAGTTCCTGGTTCAGTGAGGGGGGAAGAGGACGAGAACAACAAGCGAGAGAGAATGCCAGATGAAGGACGGGAAAAGGGGTGTGCAGAAAGGGTCGAACGTCCCCCGGAGGATGTAAGGTTGAGGTGGAAGATGCGGCCAAGTGAGGTGGCGGCTACATATGTTTGAGGCTGCGCCGGGAGACAATCACATTCTTCTTCATCGAGAAAGTGGGACTAGGTGGACGTACCTCGGCCCTTGTCAATACTGTCACTTCTTCTCCAGCATCCAAGCCCAGCACAATGGTTGAATAGTACTCGCCACCCGCCAGACCGATTCCGACGCTATCCCAGCACCTTACTTCACCGTTCACCGAGATAAGAATAAGTCCCGGCTCGCGAGAGGTGGAGTACGGGATGAAGGCATGCAGTGGGGCACATGTCTGAGTCGGGTCAAGCGGGCATGGGAAGATGTAACAAGTAGGCGCGCCTGCCAGGGCCTGTGGTCATGATGAGTGAAGTTGCATGCCAGTGTGTGACGCGTTCAGATGGAGAACGCACTTGATTGTGTTGCCACGCAAAACACGTCTGAGCCGAAGCGATGAGCGCAAACCCAGTGGCGACGTCAATGCCACCTGTGTATGCATCCCGTAAGAAATCTGTGTAGTGGCGTTTAGTCAACTGTAATTGCTCTGGCAACGTCCAAGCGACTATACCGGCGTTTCTCAGCACTTGCTTGACCTCGATTGGCAAGTGCGCGTAGAACACGACTTTGAGCTCCTCGCTCTTCGCGTACACAGTCTCCGCTTTCAACCTGGGTCCTCCAAGGGTGGATCGTGACGGGCTAGCAGTACCCCCAATCGAGGCGATTTCGTCAACGTCCATCCCTGCTACGGAAGCCGAAGCAACAGATATAGCATCCTCCATAGAGTCATCTGGATCTGCCGCCGCCCGTGGAGTGGCGAGCCGTGAATGTCGTAAACGAGTAGGGGGTACGACATAGTTTCTGCGCGGACCTGGCGATGGGGAGAAGGTCGCCATATGGAAGATATCCAAGGGCTGTGATTGAATCTGAAGTAGTGGCCTAAGGAGTAGAACAACGGAGAGAACGCGCGCGGGAACAACTTCAGAGAGCGTGACCGCGACTTCTCAAGATCTCACTGGCGGCGCCTGGCCTATTATGTACTCCTGGCCTGGCCACCTTGCGCGCGTACTCTCATCGTCTCTGGCGTGGAGCCTGAACCAACATGCTCGGCGTTGAGGACTACGGTAGCGACAATGAAAGTGGCGACGAATCTGTTTGCACCCCGAAACTCCCAATTGCATCTGCCTCCAAGCAACCTCCCTCTTCCCAGAAGCCCACAGGCGGTCTGGGTCTAGCGTTACCTCCCCCATCTGCTGGCACTTCATCGAAACCGACGAAGAAAACCAAGAAGATAGCTATAGGACTACCTTCTCTTTCCAAGACCTCCGATGATGAAGCAGAGGCGAACGACGACCAACCTCCTCCCGCCAAGAAGGCTCGATTAGAGAATGGCGCAGGGAGGTCAAGCTTGCTTTCCATGCTGCCTGCGCCGAAGCAGAAGGCACCGATTCTGCCCAAACCCGAGCGTGTCCTTGGAGGCGGGCAAGGCCCTGGTTTAGTGTTCAATACGTCGCGGTCGAGCGCTGTTGCCTCTGTTCCGATCGAGGAGGAGGCAGTGGACGCAGAAGATAGTGCGGTACCCGTTCCTGGAGAAGACCACGCACCGACACCGTCGACATTCATGTTGCCATCATCTCTTCGCAAGGGCAAGGCCAACGTATCGTTGGAAGACCCCGCCCCCAAATCCACACCCGCACCAAAGCCAATTTCATCGGCTCCAGCGGTAGATTTCTTCTCTCTCGGTAGGCCTCCTTCTTGTGATCATTTCCTTCCTCGTTAATGTGATGGCAGGTTCTACATCCTCGTCCTCTGCAAACAAACCCTCGGTTCCCGTTGCCGTACCCTCCAAACCATCTATCATCCCTACAAGGTCCGCTGCACCCGCCCTCGACGATTTCACTCCACCAGAACCTACACCTTCCGATCCGTACCCTGGCTACTATCAGCTGCCATCGGGTGGCTGGGCCCAATATGATACGGCCTACTACCAATCTTTCTACAAGAAATGGCAGAAGGACTACGAGAAGTATATCCGAAACCTCGAAAAGGGCAAACTGGAGAAAGGGTTCGAGGACTTGGACAGGGTTGGAATCAGCGGCGAGGTGGATCCGGTGGCCGAGATGGAGAAGGCGAAGGTCCAGGTCAAAGAGCTGGAGGAGCGCAAGCAGCTAACGCACGGTGCGGGAAGTGGACCGGAGGCGCCGAGGATGAATGTACAGGGGGCGAAGCTTGGAGGGAGGGCGAGGTCGCGGCATCAACTCACTACGCTGCTCACAGAGGCGTACCAGAACCGCGAGACGCTCGAGGAGAAGATTGCACAGGGGCGAAGAAATAGGAAAGAAGCGGGTATGAAGTACGGTGAGTTGTACAGGTCGTTGGCGGTCTACTTCTGTGCTCATTCATACTATGTCCAGGTTTTTAAGTTCTTGTCATCCCCTGGTGTCGCTTGATCAACCATCTATCGTGCATACTTTGACCGTCGGGATTCCTCGGTAATACTTACGGATGTGCATGGTACCCATACGATCTCGTCACTGCTGAGCGTTCAATCCATTTGCTCCTACGGACTTTCTTTGTTCAAACTCGAAAACAATGCGGCCAACAGGTCGTTGATTATTCAGTTACAACTGAGATGTTTCATGCCGACCATAGATATAGTGAATGCGTAGGATACAGATGATACACACGAGCAACGAAAAGGAATAGACAATCCACGAACACCCGTCTCCCATCTATTTCGCAGCCGCAGACGAGAACTTGGTCACCGACTTCGTCCCCTCTGAGATGGCGTGCTTGGCGAGTTCACCGGGCAGAATAAGGCGCACGCTGGTCTGAATCTCTCGTGATGAGATGGTCGACTTCTTCGAGTATGCGGCAAGTTCTGCAAGTAGAGGGTCAAATCCTTGTTCTGAATGACACTGTGAAATCCGCGACATACTGGAGGCCTCAGTCGCGATACGCTCGAAGATATCGTTGACGAATGAGTTGAGAATGGCCATAGCCTTGTTCGAGATACCAGTGTCTGGGTGTACCTGCTTCAACACTATCGAACATCGTTCAGTAAGTTGAATGGGCCAGATTCGATTGAAGGTATGCCTCACCCTTGTAGATGTAGGAGCTGTACGTCTCCTTGCGAGTCTTTGAGCGCTTCTTCTTTTCACCACCCTCAGCCGGCGCCGCAGTCTTCTTGGATGCGGTCTTCTTCGCAGCCTTGTCGGATGTCGTCTTCGCAGGCGCCTTGGAGGCGGTGGAGGCCGGAGCCTTAGAGGCGGTGGAAGCGGGCTTAGGGGCCATTGCGAAGAGTTTCTGTACGACGAAACGAGAACGCGACAATCAGCCAAGCATCCAGACTTTGTCAGTCCAGCCTGACTCACAATGTGACACGGGTGAGGAGCGGTAGGGTGTTGTCGTGGTGGGGATAAGGCAAGCGATATCGTCCAAGGCGCGAAGCGCGTCGCGGTATTTATGCAAACGAGGGAGGCGGAGTTTGGATTCGAGTTGTCGTGTGTCACGTGTCGGATGTTACGGCTGTAGTTCCCACGCACGCGTTGAGCGTGTCTTGTTGATTTGACAACACCGCCACTACATATATACTCGGTGGGCCTCAGAAGGTTTCTGAGGCCGTGTACATCGACGACCTCTCGTCTCACAACGCGCTAAACAAATGAACCCATGAAAGATATAGTTCCTCAAACTTGGGTGCAACGCTCGCCATGAACGGTAACCAAACCTGATTCCGCATCCAAATGTAAACTCTGGGTCGATTCGACCGAATGTATAATGTACAGTGCTTTATTACCCAGATAAAGACAAACAGGATCCCGAACTCCAGTTACTTCTTACTTGTATCGGATTTCGTGAACTCGGCAGCAAATCGTCCATCGGGACTCAAGAAGGTGGCAAGGCTGGGATGCACCTCGACTGCAAACGGTTTCCATTCGTATGCCTCCCCATCGATCGACACGTAGCCCTTTGAGCCGGGAGTAGGGCTTATGCGGTACGCGTGCGCCTTGAAATAGTGTTGCTGCAGGGACGATGCGTGAACCGATTGCCGGCAAGGAGCGGATTCAAAGACTTACTGATTTTAACCAGAATGTCTCGCCCATCTCTGCCCCATCCATGGCGCTGAGCATGTCACTGCGATTTGTCTAGCAGCAAGGGTAACTTGTTAGGTAGAGTAGCAAAGTTGCACAGAGGAGATGTACCAGCTCCTGCGCAGCTATATCGATCAGGCCGTCGTTGGGAAGAGCCACCGGGAATTGCATCAAATCCCTATCACAGATAGCTGTTAGTTCTCAGTACCGATTCGTCGACGCTTAACATGGTTCACCGGCCAACGTAGGGCGCTTGACCAGCATAGACGAACAGCAGGGGCTTGTCGAACGTGGTCCAACCCTCCTCGTCAGTGGTATATTGGAGAGGTGGGAGAACCTCGTTGGCATCCCGCGCGGGAGCATCGTCACTCCCAATCGCAGCAGGCGCCGACGCGTCGCCATACGTGGTTGGATGAGCTCGCGCAGACTGCAATGCCGACACCATTTCGTTTTTATCCTGGACCACTACTTTCATGGACAGCGTCACCGGAGTGGGCTTCATGGATAATACTGTTCGGATGCATGTCGGTGACCATAAAGGATGCGCTGTACGAAATGCGACTTACACCCACGAAGAAACCCAACGATGAATCGTGTATCGCCCATCCAGCGGAGATTCTCGGTGCCGAGGTCAAGCTCGGCCATAAGTCCAACGCACTGCGTCATGTAGCTGAACGAGCGTTTCCCGTCCTGCGTTATGGAGAAAAGGTCCATAGGCATGGGTCGCCCTTTGAGCACATTGAGGGCAGCAGCGCAGACATCGAAACCTTGCTACGATTTTGAGTTTCAGCATACACCATCGTGTCAAGGGGAGGTCAGAGCCTACGTCGATGCCGAGTAAGTTCAAACTCGTCCCGTTCCCGCTCCCTGTCGGAATGGGCGCCAAGGGTATCTTCAAGGCACGCGCAGGGGATACGGAATGCGTCGCGAGACCGTTGATACATTCATGAAGAAGGCCATCACCTGAGACGGCCACGAGCGCGTCGAAGGTATCGAGCGGAAGTGACTGAGCAAGGGACACCGCGTGTTTTGCGTGGGTGGTGTCTACGATATATATGTTAGCAAAACGTTGCATGAGGATGATATGGGAGCATACGCGTCAAGTCTACAGTAGACTGTGCAGCAGCGAATATTGGCGCTACCTTTTTGTTATATATGGCCACTGCTTTACCCTGCCGAAGTGTCAACGTGTGATATGGCAACGGCGGAGGAACCGGGCACACCTTGCCGCCATGCGGATTGACAAGGACCCTTAGGCTCCTCTTCCGCTTGATTCCCAATGCCTCGTACGCAAGATGCATCAGGGCGTCCGCCCATTCTTTCGCCTTGGTCTCTTCACCACTCTGAATTTCACCAGAGAGATGGATAAGAGAAAGCGGGTTCTTTGGGCTCTTCTTCTTACGCCCGAGGACAGAAATGTGAATGACTTTCGGGGATGCAGTATCCGATTCCGCCCAAAGCACCTGCCGAACGGGTATGATCGTCGGTTTCTTGCCTGCATGGCGGGATATCACTGCGACTGCCGCTGCCAAACGCGTTGCATGCACGTACCGGCACGAGCAATGCTCAGTTCCGTCGAGGTGAAGGACAACGTGGAGAGTTTCCCTTTTTCACCAACGCGTATTTCGTGCACTTCTTCCGTCATCGTGATCGGTGTACGGACGCGGTAGACTGACGCGTTGCGACGTGCACGACTCACGCCGCTATTCTTAGATCTCGCTGCCGGTGGCTGTACATGTGGCGTTCAGTTGCGTCCATTCCTGCACGACTCTCGCGATCGCGTTCGTGCTTTGAGTCGTGCGATATGGATCTTATCTACTCCAAGTGGTCGACTTTACCATTGTATGTCATTGTATTCTTCAGCTTTTGCTCAGGCTGGCCGCTGCTATAAAGCCCAGCGCGTGTCACTCATATGGTGATCCAAACAAGCCATGTCTAGTACTACTGTACATCGTGTTGCAGCGACCGGATTCGGCGAAGGAACCAACGAACTCTATGATCGGTCTGTTGTGGATTTTGGGTCCGTTAGCGTAAACCGAGGCTGAGACCTTGCCAGGGCGCGTCCTTCATACCAGCCACAAGTTTTGCAATACATTCGCGACCAGATCTCCTCGCCTGGTTCTCTGCACCTCGTAGAGCACGTGTCTCTACCTCACTGTCAATGCTCGCTTCTAACATACGATGCATACAGGCTTGGCAGCGGCACAGGCATATTCACTCGCGCTCTCCTCGCTCACCCGGCATGGACTTCGGCCCTCGGCGCCCTGCGCGCATTCGAGCCAAGCTCCGGTATGCGCGACCAGTTCAACAAGACCGTGCACGACCCCCGGGTCTCTTGCCACGACGGAACTTTTGACACAACCTCTGTCGAAGATGGGTGGGCGGACGCAGTCATCATTGCCCAGGCCTTCCACTGGTGCCCGGACTTCAACGCCGCCTCTGCTGAGTTCGCCAGGATTTTGAAGCCGGGAGGTGCAGTGTTCTTCGTATGGAACCTGGAAGACAGGGAGAAGGCTCGTTGGGTAGCACAGCTGAGGGACACGTATGAGCAGCATGAGAACGGCGCCCCGCAGTTCCGCCTCGGCCTCTGGCGCGCCGCTTTCGATACTCCCAACTACGTCCAGTCCTTCGAGAAACCTATCGAACAGACCTGGTACGTGTCCATCATCTTGTTCTGATCCAAACGGCTGGAGCGCCTGACATGTTGATCATCAGGTCGTATGCTATCACAAGCACGGAGGACAGCGTGGTTGACCGCGTATGCTCCAAGTCATACATCGCGATCCTCCCCGATGACGTGAGTACAAACTTTATTCCTATGCAATACGGACAAGTACTGATGATCGTTATAGGAGAAGAATAAAGTCAAGGCCGCCGCTTCAGAGATCGTTCGTAAGGGAGATGAGAAGGTATGGATTGACGAGAATGCCGGCGTCTTTGAGTATCCCTATCAGACCTTGGTCGTCCTCGCGCGGAAGAAGTAAAGGTAAACGCTAACTGTATACCTATTTCATGCCAAGCTGATGCACGAATCAATGACCAAATAGGTGCATGCCTGCTTGGACGACTAGCCTTTGGTTAAACAACGTGATGTTGCGGTCTCTAACTGGATACAGAATGTACTTCTATGTGTGCGATGTTAGCGGCTTTCACATCAGAAGACCCCCGTGTGAATGCGCATTGTGTTCACCATCAATCCTTGGTGCGTCTACTTTCAGAGACTCTGCCGCATGTGCTACAGCGGCCCGCGCCGTACGGAAAGGCACAAAGTTCAGTTTCTCGTACGTTAATCCTGGAGCTCATCGCTGATACGGCAACTCACGACTCCCCGTAACCGAAGCTCAGACGACAAGATGTAGCAACAATCATCACATGTGGCCCTATGCAGTACTACGAATATCCCCGCATGGAAGATAAGCATACCTTAACACGCGATTGTCTACTGCGGGGATTGCCAACGGCGACTCAGATCTGCCCCGGTTGCAGGGACGGGACGCAATTGCCTCACTATTGTTTAATAACCTTTTCCACCCTGCGATGTTTGTGAGCAGAGTGCACCTCGGCTGCTTCTCCACCCGCTATAAAATGGACTAACTGGACGCCAAATGAGCCGAGCCCAACAATTCACTTCTTCGTTCCTGATTTCGCTCAGGTGAAGCATGTCGTTCGCTGTTCTGCTTGCCCTTGGGTTTCTTTCCCTGGGAATCCACCAAGTGCTACGCCAGCGGCAGAAGAACCCACGCCGTTTACCAGTTCCGCCTGGGCCCCTGGCTTCTATCCCATGGATCAAACACGCATTCCAGATGCCGACCAGTCATCAATGGGTGACCTTCCGCGAGTGGACCGAAACTTACGGTACGCCTACTCGTGATCGCCTATTCACATATGATTAACTGGTAGCATGGTAGGTGACGTGGTCTCCGTAGAGGCCTTCGGGCAACATATCGTTGTTCTGGGATCGCTCAAGGCTTGTATCGATTTGTGCGAAAGACGTTCTTCCGTATATTCGGATCGTCCCGACGTCCCGATGCTGCGGGACTTGTGCGTGTCGTGCAGTCACAATGTAATTCAAGCCACGTTCTTACGCTCATTGGGGCAGGATGGGCTGGGATTGGCTCATTGGATTCCTCGGGTACGGGCCGGAATGGAGGATGCAGAGAAGAGGCTTTCACCAGGTCTTGAATGCTCGAGAGTCGGCCAGCTACCAACCTACCCAGATTCGAGAAGTGCGAAAGCTTCTGAAGCGACTGCTAGTCTGCCCTGAAGAATTCTATACCCTCGTCCGACAGTCGGTGCTAGTCTGGCGCCTTGCAGACACCTGCTCATAATGCAATTTTGTAGTGAACTTGGCGCCGTCATCATGGACCTTGCGTACGGAATCAAGATCGCTGAAAATAATGACCGATACCTTCGAACGGGAGAGGCTGCGATAAATACGTATGTGAATGAAGATGTATGAGCCGCTTTCTCTGATCATTTCCTACTTTAGAGTTGTCGTTGGTGGAGATCCCACCATTTACTTCGTGAACTCGTTCCCATGGCGTTTGTTCATTCATTTAGTCAAATTCGTGAACGTTACTAACAATCTCCAGTCAAATACATCCCGTCATGGTTCCCCGGCGCCAGGTTCAAGCAACAAGCGGCAGAGTGGAAGTTGCTAGGCCAGGCGTTCAAGAACAATCCCTTCAACTATACAAAGGAAGCCATGGTACGCTCTTGAGCTACTCCATTCATGTTTGAAAAACTAACTTCCACCTTACTATAGAAACGAGGAACGGCATCTACTTCATTTGTAAGCACGCTGCTGGACAAATTCTCCAATACTTGGGATATCGCAGCCACAGAATCTCAAACGGAAAGTGTTGTATCAAGCATAGCTGCTGGGGCATACCTAGGTGCGCTATTAGTGAGGGCCCTTGGAATCTACGACTCATCGAGCCGTTTGTTCACTCAGCTGGATCGGATACAGTGGGTTCCATGATCCCATAGCACCTCCATCTCACTGATCTATGACTTGGAGACGGTATCAGGATTGCAGACGCTATTTCTTGTCATGGCGAACGATCCAGACATGCAGAAGCGTGCTCAGCAAGAGCTGGACAGCGTCGTCAGTTCCGAAAGACTCCCCGGTAAATGGAACGCAGCAAACCTAACCATATCAATAATGCCCGCTGACCCACATTGCGGTCATAGAGTTCCACGACCAGGAGAAGCTTCCGTACATCACGGCGATTTGCAAGGAGCTAATACGGTGGCAGGCGATTGTACCTTACGGTATGCCTCGATGGAACGGTCAAGATATGTTAGCTTACTGATTATAACTCATAACCAGGCATTCCACACGCAGCTTCGGAAGACGATGACTATAACGGCTATTACATTCCGAAAGGCAGCGTCGTTATTTGTAACATCTGGTTAGTATCCATGGTTTAGGCGTGCTGGACTGCCGCATGTTCATAACCTCGATAAGGGGGATCCTACGCGACCCCGAGTTATATCCAAAACCCGAACTGTTCTATCCAGATCGTTTCATCAAGGATGGTGAACTTAACCCCGAAATCACGGACCCAGCGCTGTCCGCCTTCGGCTTTGGACGGGTATGCTACTTATTGATCCTATCTGACTCAACATCTGACGACGTTGTTCATTACCGCAGAGGATATGCCCCGGACGGTGGTTGGCCTCTCAGGCGCTCTTTATCACGGTCGCTTCTGTCCTCTCGGTATACAATATTGCGCAACCGCTTGATGACAATGGACGTCCCGTCCAGTTGAACCCAAACATGCTGACTGGCATGGTGTCGTGAGTTATATCCACGCGCTACACATTACTGCATTTCAATTCACAGGAACAACAGCTACCCGGCGCCGTTTGAGTGTGTCATAACCCCACGATCTCAAGCTGCCCGGCGACTTGTTCAGGAAGCCGTGGTTAGCGAAACGGTGTAAACCTTCGGACTCCCGAGCCGTCTCCCAATGCGGAATAATTGAGAACCTGGAAGTGATGCAGAGTAGACTTGAACAAGAGGAGATGAGAAGGTGACATGAAGCCTAAGCTTGATATAAAGGCTCGCGAGGTGGGCGGATTCACATCCGAAGACTACCGTGTGAGTGTGTTCGCCACCGTATTCAAGCCATATGCTTCCGTTTTTCTCTCCACACGTCTAAAAGCTGCTCAAAGAACACCAGACGACGGCATTCGTTCATGCCCCGTACGTCACCCTTCAAAAGCAATCTCAATTCGCGTATTCACGCCGAACATCAAGACTAATGGGGATATTTGGTACCTGTCCCGAAATCGTACGAAAACTGTATCATTGGCTCGGACCTTACTAGTGTCAACGGCCTGCGCCACTCCGAGCCGGCAGACTATAGTTCGGGAATTCATAGAACATCCGATGACCTACCAGATGGCAGGTCTGCGACAGCTTATAGTACGGGAGTGAGTCGCCCCAAGACGCTCATCCCGGAACCCCGCCGCTATCTCGAATATGTCATTTGGCGTTTGGCTGTGTGCACTTGGTTTGGTGTGTTTTGGTGTCCGTAGACTACTACGTCTGCGACCCGGTCACCTTCCCTTCCCACCTGGGCCTCCTGCGCCTATACCATGGATAAAACATGCATTCCAGATACCGTCCAATCACCAATGGCTAACATTCAGTGATTGGCACAAAATCTATGGTTTATGGTTATGCTTCGTTTGTATTGCTACTAATCACTAACGATCGTCACCATATAGGCGATGTTATTTCTGTAAAAGCATTCGGACAGCACATTGTGGTCCTGGGTTCGCTCAAGGCCTGTACCGACCTTTGTGAGAAACGCTCCTCTGTATACTCGGATCGGCCCGATCTGCCAATGCTCAAGGAGTTGTACGCCCAATGCTCGGCGATGAAGTGTGCTATGTCCTGATACCCATTTGTACAGGATGGGCTGGGGATGGCTCATCGGATTCATGGGCTACGGAGCGGAATGGCGAACTCAAAGAAGAGCCTTTCATCAAGTGCTGAACTCCAGAGAATCCGCTAGCTATCAACCAATACAAGTCCGAGAAGCGCGCAAACTCTTGAAGCGACTTTTGGTCAGTCCTGAGCGGTTCTATCACCATGTCAGACAGTGGGTGTTGTTTCCGGCGCATTGGGCACATAAATAAATCATCGAACATACAGCGAACTCGGAGCTATCATCATGGACGTCGCGTACGGAATTAAGATTGCCGAAGACAATGACCCCTACATAGAACTAGGAGAAGCTGCAGTATCGACGTGAGCATGCATACGAACCCTCGATCCTCGTGCTATTTCATTCTGATAATCGCTTGATTTTTAGTGTTGTTCTTGGTGGTGATCCTACCGTGTACTTCGTTAACACGTTCCCGTGGCGTAAAACAATTCATCAGACATGGCCTGGACATCACTGATTCAACACATCAATAACAGTCAAATACATCCCCTCGTGGTTTCCCGGCGCAAGATTCAAGCAAGATGCGGCAAAATGGAAATTGATAGGCCAAGACTTCAAGAACGTCCCGTTTAATCATGCAAAAGACGCGATGGTAAGGCTCTTGGGCGATCTCAGCCATTGCAACATGCGGTGCTAGCTTATTTTTACAGAAGAGTGGAACTGCATCCCCTTCCTTTGTCAGCACACTGCTAGACAAATTCTCAAATGCATGGGATACCACAGCTACAGACTCCGAAAAAGAGGACATTGTATCGAGTATCGCTGCCGGGGCATACCTCGGTGGGCCTGGATCATGGCTGGGCTGGGCTCGTGGCCTAACTAACCAAATCATTGTCTTGTCTAGCTGGGGCGGATACAGTGAGCATCTTCGAACTTGCAGTTATTCGATGGAACCACTGACGCAACTGTATATGCAAAGACAGTATCCTCGTTGCAAACACTGTTCCTCGTCATGGCGAACCACCCTGACATACAGAAACGGGCCCAGGAGGAGCTTGATAATGTCGTCGGTAATGAGAGGCTTCCCGGTAAGTCAAATGCAGCATAGTTGTAGGATGAAAATAACCATGCCATCAGATTTCGATGACCAGGACAAGCTTCCCTATGTTACTGCCGTATGCAAGGAGCTGCTTCGATGGCAGCCAATTGTACCTCTTGGTATGTCGGCAGTATGGCAGTGTATAATGGCTTTCTCACACTTGCGTCATAGGGCTTCCTCATGCAGCCTCGGAGGACGACGAATACAATGGTTATTTCATACCGAAGGGCAGCATTGTCATCGGCAATATATGGTCTGTATACGGTCTCGCGCATGTGGTAGGCGTGAGCACACTAAATGTGTTTGACAGGGCAATCCTACAGGATCCCAGTCATTATCCAAAGCCAGAGTCATTCAACCCCGACCGTTTCATGAAGGATGGACAGATCGATCCCGACGTTTTAGACCCTGCTTTGGCAGCCTTTGGTTTTGGTCGGGTGGGTTCCCATTGACTTTCTAACCCACCACATCAACTATGCTCACGACGCACGTTGTGTCAGAGAATATGCCCCGGACGGTGGATGAGCTCGCAAGCACTGTTCATTACAGTCGCTTCTGTTCTCGCCGCATACAATATTGCGCCGCCGCTCGATGACAATGGACAGCCCGTCTACCTGGTTCCGAACATGCTGAGCGGACTGGTGTCGTAAGTCACAGTCCACGTTGACCATCAGACTGTTTATTCAGAAAATCTATAGCTACCCAGCGCCTTTCAAATGCGTGATCACTCCACGGTCCGAAGCTGCGCAGCGATTTGTTCAGGAAGATGCAATGATCGTCAGTACATCAAGTTGAGATGGTAGAGCATTTAGGGGCATTGCATCGGGGATCTGCGAAGTGGCGCGCATATCATACATTCAACTGAATGTTCGGGGTAATGTAAAATTGCGACATCTATGAGACCAGTAACCTACATCAATGGAGCGCTTCCTTGGCGTTCTCCTTCGCCTCAGCCACGGCCTCCTTCACGTTCTTCTTCTCCTTCTTTTGGGAGTTGACAAGACCGCCGGCGACCCAGCCTCCAGCGAAGAGACCCAGCAACAGCCACACCCCCGTCTTCTCCTCGGGTTGCAGAGGTCGTGACTGCGGCTTCACCTCGGACGACCTGTCCGTAGTACCGAAGAACGCACTCTCCATGTTCGCGACGGAGGTGGACGTTGGGATGCCCAGGTCGTCTGCGATGTCTGTCCAGATACTGCTTGGCCCCGATCTGGAGGGTTTGGCGGGCGAGCCGGACGTCGAGGGTTCTTCCGGTAAAGAGTGGGCGGTCAACGACTGGTGCACGCTGTGCGCGGGGGCCTCGTTGTCACTGGCCACGACGAGGAGCTTGGGAGGCGCTGCGTCCTTGGGCTGCGAGTGTGCCGGCGCTTGTGAGCTCCAGAAGTCCGGTCCGTAGGGCTATTGTCACGCGAATCGTTCAGCCTGACTGAGTGGAAAAGCATGAGCTCGGGACGCACGATCTGGGGCTGTGGTTCTGGCTCGTCTACAAAGTCCGGTAGTCTGACTTCGAGGTACTGCTTCGCGTGGGCAGTAACGTCTCCTGAGCCAGGAAGACCGGGAACCGTGGTCGCATGGCGGACTTGCTGTCTGACCGCGGTGGGGCTGTCCATCGATTCCGTAGGCGTAGGCGCAATGGCGGCGAGGGCACTGCGCTTCTCATGCTCCTGAATACGCGTGATCAACGTCGCCTTGTTGCCTGTCCTGCATTTCCGGTGAGCGAGGCGCGTTGAAAGACCGGAGGCGGTACGAACGCAGGTAAACCGCGCTGTTTGAGCAGCTTTTTCAGGTCGGCGACAGTAGCATTTTCGTAGGTCCTGTCCAGCAAGACGGAGGACACAAATGTCCTCCTGGAGGAGGAGGGAGCGGCGGTCGGTAAGCGAGTGCGAGCGAGACGAAGCATCGGGGGCAGACTAGGGTACAGCGCTCACTCCCGCGGCCACCAGTGACGCCTGGGGCCGGAAAACCACGGACGCGAATGACCGTGGGACATGTCACGGGACACGGGCGCCTCGGATGCGGAAGGACGTCCCGATCGCACGAAACTTCGGGAGGTTAGACGGATGGGCAAAGGGCTGGCTGGCTAATGCTGGTCCGATATCAAGCGATCATTCCCCGTCAGAGCAGCCAGCGCACAATAAGTTGGCCAGATCGGCTGTGCGATAGCTGACAGCTCCGCAGGAAGTCCTTGATCTGCCTCGTGTTCTCGACGGTCCATCGCGTGTTCTCGAAACACACCTGCATCTGAAAAATCGAATATATCTTCTCGTTGACTCGGACGCTACTCTCGCTCCAAGACATATTACACGCTTGATACCTCTCCTCCTCAGTCCATCGCCATGCTGCTATCGCCGGCGTGAGTGCTTGGAGAGCCGCGTTTCGCCCATCCAGAGATCTGATTCATGCCGCCACAGATCAACGAGCGGGAGCTTGCCCTCTCAGGGTGGGGGCGGTGGCTTTTGGAACAGATTCTCGGGAAAGGGTGGAGGTGGCAAGCAGCCGCCTCCGGACCGCCAGAAGGAGATGGAGATGAGGCAGCAGGCGGCACAGATGGCACTGGCCCGACAGCGATTGCTCACGCTCTGCTATGGCGAGATGGAGACAGTGCGGCTAGTGAGTGGTGCTCATCGTCTCGCATTAAAATCGAAGTCGAGCTCATGCCTGATCTACCAGTTACCGCTATCGTTTGCGGTACGTCGGCTACCCCTTTCTCGCCAGTCGGTCGTTCCATAACCAACTTCCAGGAACTCGATGCCGTAGCACGAGACTGGACAAAACCACCACCGGATGCCGTCTTCACACTACGAGTACCGGTTGAATATGCTTCATTACAAGCCGCGGTAGGTCGATCAGATTCACCCTCCGCCACCGAGTATCCTAATCCCGTCTTAGCGATTCATATCAGGGCCTTATGTTTATGTGAGTGGCCCTCGCGACGATTGGAGGTGTCATATCCCTGACATTTCTCGCCTAGCTCACCGGAGAGGACTCGTACGCGATCGCAACCATGGGTGTTCAGGGTTTACGCGTCGAAATAGTGAGCGATGCCCCGCCTCCGCCTGATGAACCTCCGTGAGTACATGCTCTCGTATGCACCATGTTTTCTTTCTGAGTGATCGTTCCCTATCAGCCCACCTCCGTAAGCGAGTTCTCATACCAGGGCCCGTCCCGAATTCTAACCCGAATCTTTCGCAGCCCGCCACCAGTACTAGAGATGCCTGCCACTTTCGCCCTGGAACTCTTCCCCGGCCAAACCGTGGCGCTCGACACTACCGTGTCCTCCGACGAGCTCGACATGGCACGCATGGAGGACGGCACGATGGTCGATGGTCTGTTCTGGGGCAAGCTTGAGATCGTTCACGATGGCGACACGCACAAAATGGACTTCTCCGGCACGCGCCTCAACCAAGAGGGCCAGGAGGACTCGCAACTGTTCTCGCCCGACTTCATGATGGACACCCGCGTCATCACCAAGCTCGCCGCCGCCGCCAAACCCGCCACCGCGAAATGCCACCTGAGCATCCTCCCGCCCGCGCAGCAGTACTGCGACGTCTTCCTCAGCTTCTCTAGCATGTGGAAGATCGGCTTCACCTGGCCGCCCGCCGAACCCGTACAGGAAGCGGAGAACAAGATCAAGTACTTCCTGCGCGTGCACCCCGGCGGCGCCATGGAACACTTCGAATCTGTCACGACCGCGACATCAATATACTACGAAGCCATGTATGTCTCACCTCCGCGCTGTCTCGCATAAAGACGTTGACGTTTCGCTCGCTTCTTTCTAGACCCGATCCGGGTATGCTCGAACCACAGGAGTTCGTCGCGCCCAGGAATAGCTTCGCAATGTCGTTTTCCGACTTCGTGCCGCATCTCACCGGCGTATTGGATCAGCTCGGCATGTCGATGCATGCTCGGACCAACTTCATCCAGTACGTCGCACCCGCCCGCAATCCCAGACTGACCCATGATTAACCTGTGGATCTCTTTCCCCCTCAGCAACAACATCTCCACTTTCGCTCAACACAAGAACATCGCCTACCGCTTCCTTCAACCGCGAAAGATAGCGGCGGCAATCGACATCTCCGTCACGGCCGAATCCTGCGTATTCACGCGGCTCTTCCTGATCTGGCGCGGGGTCTCCGAGGAGGAAATGGGCGACTTCGCCGGCGCGGGCGAGAAGGAGGCGAACCAGTTCAACTGGCGCGAGGCCGTCAACTGGTCGGAGCTGTCCAAGGACCAATCACAATTCCGCGTACTCGAGACCAGCGTGTTGGAGCTGACATGAACGCGCATATATCGGGCGTGTGGTCGCTCGTTGCCGGACGACGCTCCGCTATCACACTGGTATCAATGCGGAACCTTTCCCGGACGTTCTCCCTTTTCCTTTGATTATTGTTCCCCTATTCTCGTCGCACGCGATATCACGGTCTGCTAGTAGTTCATCTCGTCCACTGTTGCTTCCCATGTTTCCACTGCTCGGTTTTTCCATTTTTGTTTCCTCCTCCCCGCCACGTCCCGGAAGTACTTCAGTAGTTGACTAATGTTCTGTTTCTTGTTGTCATCGTCGTTGGCATCGCTCTGCATCCATAGTCCCACTGTATTATTTACGCTGCCCGTACGTGTATACGAGAGAGATCTTATCTTGCCTTCAGATATACCCACTACATACGGACGGTATGAGATACAGTTGCATATGTGCATTAGGCCGAAGCCCCTTCCTTTGAACAACACCATTTAAAGTTAGCGTCAATCACCGCCCAAGGAAAGAACCCCTCGCGGAAATCACCACGAGTGATCTTCCATGCATTTGTTAGGCATCTGGATCATAAACAATTTGCACCGGTCCCCTGCCGCTTATCGTCGTAACATGCGATGCGGTCTAAATCATGGATGCGCTCACCGTTTCTCTACACCCTGTGAGCAGGGATGTCCGCGGTTAGCAACAGCGGCTTTCCTTGCTGTATCACGAACATCGCTCACATTCTCTTTCCAAGATACTTGCGCTTTCAGCTCTGCTCCAAAGTGGAGTATAATTTGGCAGGAAGCGGTTATGTAGTCGCGCCCCGTTTTCCCAGTTTTCCGCTGGAGGTGCGCCCTCAATGCTGACATGTCTGCCTCGATGGCGCATAAAGAGGAGAACCGGGCTGGCGGGTTAAATCAGTTCGATTCCGAACCCGTGATAACTTGCGGGACAGCGTACCTTCGTCTTCATCCAACCACAGAATATTGCTTCGATTTCCTCGGTAGACCACGATGGTCACTTTTTCATCGGACATATCGTCATTCACTCCCCAATTACAAGTGAGGGCAGTGCTGAACTCTTTGGTTTCCGTGACCGACGTGCCCTGACAGCACCGGTTGTACTCTCAATATCACACATGCGCCTTCCATGAGCACTACTCACCTTGTCCAAAATAGCGCGAAACCCTTTTTTCAAAATCTTTGTTCCCGTGAGACGGTGCGTCACTACGGAACCGGAGCGCTTAGCGTGCTCAGGGTTTTCAAAATTATAATCTCTGAAGACGTAGGTGCCATATGTGAACCGGGCGACTCTGGACGCCACAAGGTGATCGAGGTGATATAATACGGCCCCTTCAGCAACAGCCTTCGCACTAGAAGAAGAGTCGAATTCTCCAGTTACCAATCCCCTGATATCACAGTTAACATTGAGCTTACGTGTGACCATCAGGGCGGCTAATGGTGACTTCATCGCCGGAGAAGTGGTCTTGAAGGGATTTCAAAAGCCACGGAGATGCTGCAAATCCTCCGACAAGGAAAACGGACTGTGTCGTTTCATCGCATCGCGTCTAGACTCGAATCATCCGGTAAATGCATAGCGCACCTTGACCAAACCATGCGAATCTGATAAGTGCTGCTCAATAGTCGTCTTGGCGGCCTCTATGGAGGGCTCAAAGAACTTGGAGACATCCTGCCTGTAGTTGCAATCAGGAGCTTGCCGGTTAATGAAGGACAACGATTGACTACCCAACCAGCCGTAATTGACCGTTCCGGATATCGAAGTTAGGGTCGCGATCAACTGGCGATCCAAACGCCACGACTTGAGACTCGGACGGATCTCGAAATAGCCTCTTTGTAGTCTCATCGAATCTCCGAGTGATGTAATCAATGGAATCCGGTGTGCCATATCGGGAGTTCGCAAGTTTAGCTTAGAATGAGAACAAGGCAAAAAGAAATCAGATTCCGTTCAAGAGCTACCTGACAACAATGCACACCTTGGAAGAATTTCCGGGCGCGAGTGCTCACAAATACGGAGCCTTGCAGAGAGCCTGAGGAGGTCATTTAGGGACTGTGTCATCGGTAGAAGAAAGCTCACAAGCTGCTGGCACGAGTTCACGAACTTCCAGGGGATTGAGGGACGTGACTTGGTACGAGCTGAAATCCAGGGTGCCACCTACAGACTAATCTCAGTCGACTCGTTCCTTCAGGTGTAAACGTGGACACTTGACCTCCTGCATCCGCGATAAGGATCCCGTCTCCCGTCTGATATATGTCAATACACCAGCATACTTCGTTATCTCACATCTCACTAAGACTTACCTCCAGGCGACCAGCCAACCCATTTGCGAGGCAGGAATGAAGACTAGCTTCGCCTTCCGTTACGAAGAATATCCGCTCGCGTCCAACGTGGGTGTCCGGGATGAGGCCGCCATGCACAGCAGAATCTCGCATCTTGCTTTGTTGTGAGCCCTCCCACCTGAGCGAGCTTCAGATTGACATAAATTTACATCGTCGCGGGATACATACCCATTTGGATGTGTGAGAACATATTGAATGTCATTTTGACATGAAGCCCAGATCGACCTCCCATTGCCATGAGAATCTTTAATGAAGGAACGAACGCAGCTGAGCATGTACTTGAGGAAGTCTCCGAACACCTGTGAGGGAAACTATGAAATCCATCGGTAGCACATATAACGAAGCCGTCCCACTTGAACGACGGTTTTGCGCAGAGGAAGAGGTTTGATAGCATTTATGTCACCAGAAGTTGCCAGTGATTGAGGGCGCAGATGCATCTTGAACCTCAATACGACAACCATTTAGCTTGAAATGAAGCATCGACATGATATTCTCGTACCACTCTGCCTTAACCCAGTTATGGTCATCCGCTTTATCCAAGTTGGCAGGGAGTTCCGCCTCTGCTCCAGCTGCCTGCACGACCCCGGACCGATCATACCATATGACAGTCGGGATCTTGAACGTCCCAGCCTGATGTTCTTGACCGGGGAATCTTCCAGCGGTATCCGTTGATTCTACGGGTCTCATGTTGATAACAAGTAGGCTGACCTAGTGACGCAAAGGATCTGCGAAATCTCTCCCGGCTCAAGGATACTATAAGAAATCCCAGAGAATGTCGTGCCAACATCCATAGCAATTACTGGCAACCCATGTGAGCATATGAACGGTGCAGCGAAACACCCATCAACCTACGTAATTTGCGCCTGGGGCCAGTGTACGGTTGTCTGGAGGATCCTGGTGGAGGATTGGAGGAATACGGCGGAGGATTAGTGATGGGCATTGTACGCGAGCTTGTGACGACAAAGGGTCAGACCAGGGCTCGACGGGGTCCTTGGTGTCAACTCGTGAGTCGTGGTACTATATCAATCAGAGAAAGCTGACCATATAGCGATGCAAGCTATTGAGGCTATCCAACACCCGTACTTTGAGTTTGACGACCGTGGCCATGAGAGGCCGACGGAAACGGACACAGGAATGATCACGCTCCCGGCGCTCACTGAGCTTGCAACGCGGGAAGCCGTCCATTTGACAGCCATCCATTCTGCTTATTACGCTCAACAATCCAGGGCCTGACCGACTGAATTACGTACCTTGAGCAATGACAATGCCGTAGTGCGGGAGGCAGGCGGGGTCAGGAACGCGTTACATTGTTCAGTGGTGCGTACAAGTTGCGCTTGGAAAGAATGCTCTGAGATGAATACGCTAGATTGGCGCAGTGGATGCGCGTTCGTATAACACAACATTCTGAAAGCAAGTGTCGGGCGGGACGATCAATGCCTGTTAACGACCACGTGTATGCGTGCCGGCAGAAGCGACGAGGCTCAGTCCTCGTAGATTATCTGTGCGGGACTCCTTTACAATGCATGGCCTATAGTCAGAGTGAATTTCCCCATATGGTCCACAATAACGCGCTAACCTTTTCTCTTTCACAATTCCGCGTACTCGAGACCAGCGTGTTGGAGCTGACATGAACGCGCATATATCGGGCGTGTGGTCGCTCGTTGCCGGACGACGATCCGCTATCACACTGGTACCAACCCTGATCCTCTCCCGAACGTTCTCCTTTTTCTTTGCTTATTCTTCCTGCTATTCTCCTTACACGCGATATCATGGTCCCCTGCTATTTCATCTTGTCCAGTGTTGCTTCACATGTTTCCATTGCTCGGTTTTTCCATTTTCTCCCTTCTCCCCGCCACGTCCCGGAAGTACTTCAGTAGTCGACTAATGTTCTGTTTCTTGTTGTCATCGTCGTTGGCATCGCTCTGCATCCATAGTCCCACTGTATTATTTACGCTGCCGTACGTGTACCAGAGAGAAATGCTGCTTCCAGATGTACCTGGTCACTGGAGTGCAGGGCTCTTCCTATTTAGGTACCTTGCCCGGTAATCCACTCATCTACCCACGATATACGGACGGTAGGATATACTGTACATCTGCATACGTGCGATAATTCCACGCCCTTTCGCTACACTGTACACAAAATTTAGAAGCAGCGTCGACTATCCGTGGTTCATACCGCGACCATACACCGCCCACGCAAAAAAAAGGGAAAACCCCCACGAGTGGTCCTCAATGCGTTTGTCAGGCATCTGGATCGTACACAATTTTGACTGGTCCCCTGCCGTTTGTCGTTGTAACACGCCATGCGGTCTAACTCATGGGTGTACTCACCGTTTCTCTTTACCCTGCGAGCAACGATGTCCGCGATCAGCAACAGCAGCTGTTTACCGTAGCAAGAACGCTGCTCACGCCCTCTTTCCAAGATACTTGCGCTTTCAACTCCGCTCCGAAGTGGAGAATAAGTTGGCAGGAGGCGGTTATGTAGTCTGTTTTCCCTGTTTTCCGCTGGAGGTGAGCCCTTAACGTCGACATGTCTGCCTCGATGGTGCATAAAGAGGAGAACTGGGCTGCCGGGGTTGAATCAGTTCAATTTCAAACTTCTGATAGATTACGGTCCAACGTACCTTCATCTTCATCCAACCACCGAATATTGCTTCGATTTCCTCGGTAGACGGCAATGGTCAACTTTTCGTGCGACATGTCGTCATTTACTCCCCAATTGCAGATGAGGTCAGTGCTGAACTCCTTGATTTCCGTGACCGATGTACCCTGATAGTACCGGTTGTACTCTCAGCACCATGCATACGCCTTCCATGAGCACTACTCACCTTGTCCAAAATGGGGCAAAACCCGTTTGTCAACACCTGGTGTCCCGTGATAGGATGCGTCACTATCAAACTAGAGCGCTTGGCGTGTCCAGAGTCTCTGGAATCATAGTCTCTCAGGACGTAGGTGCCGTATGTGAATCGAGCGACTCTGGATATCACAAGGTGATCAAGGTGATACAATACGGCCCCTTCTGCAACAGCCTTCGCACTACAAAGAGGGTCAAATGCTCTCCTTGCTATCACAATAAAAAAATAAGTTTACGTGTGTCCATCGGGACGGCTAATGGTGACTCCATTGCCGGAGAAGTGGCCTTGGAGGGATTTCAAAAGCCACGGAGATGCTGCAAATCCTCCAACGAGGAAAACGGACTACGCCGTTTCATTAGATCGCATACAGACTCGAATCATCCGGTAAATGCATAGCGCACCTTGACCAAACCATGCGAATCTGATAAGTACTGCTCAATAGTCGTCTTGGCGGACTCTATGGAGGGCTCAAAGAACTTGGAGACATCCTGCCTGTAGTTGCAATTAGGAGCTTGCCGGTTAATGAAGGGCAACGATTGACTACCCAGCCAGCCGTAATTGACCGTTCCGAATATTGACCTTAGGGTCGCGATCAACGGGCGACCCAAACGCCACGACTGAAGACTCGAAGGGATCTCGAAACAGCTTCTTTGTAGTCTCATCGAACTTCTCAGTGATGTGTTCAATGTTGTCCGGTGTGCCATATCGGGAGTTCGCGAGTTTAGCTTAGTACAAGAACAACGCCATATGAATCAGACTTCGTTCGGGGACTTATCTTGCAACAATACACACCTTGGAAGAACTCTCGGGCGCGAGCGCTCACGAATATGGAGCCCTGTAGAGAGCCTGAGGAGGGTATTCAGGGACTGTGTCGTCGGCAGAAGATGACATACAAGCTGCTGGCAAGAGCTCGCAAACTTTCAGGGGATTGAGTGCCGTAACTCTGTACGAGCTGAAGTCCAGGGTGCCACCTTCAGAATAATTTCAGTCAATGCGTTTCTCCGGGTGTATGCATGGACACTTGACCTCCTGCATCCGCGATAAGAATCCCGTCTCCTGTCTGATATACGTCAATACTTACTCCAGCATACATCATCATCTCATAAGACTTACCTCGAGGCGCCCAGCCAACCCATTTGCGAGGCAGGAATGAAGACTAGCTTCGCCTTCGGTTACGAAGAATATCCGCTCGTGCCCAATGTGGGTGTCCGGGACCAGGCCACCATGCACAGCAGCATCTCGCATCTTGCTCTGTTGCGAGCCCTCCCACCTGAGCGAGCTTCAGATTGATAGATAATTACATCGTCACGGAACACGTACCCGTTTGGGTGTGTGAGGACAAACTGTACGTCATTTTGACACGAAGCCCAAATCGACCTCCCGCTGCCATGAGATTCTTCGATGAAGGAACGAGCGCAGCTAAGCATGTACTTGAGGAAGTCTCCAAACACCTGTTAGGGAAGGTGTGAAGCCCGTCGATAGCATATAGAACGATCAGTCCCACCTGAACGACGGTTTTGCGGGGAGGGAGAGGTTTAAAGGCATTTATATCACAGGAGGTCGACAGCGATTGAGGGCGCAGGTGTATCTTGAACCTTAAAACGGCACCCATTGAGTCCGAAATGAAGGATGAATGTCAAACTCTCGTACCACTCTGCCTTAACCCAGTCCTGGTCATCCGCTCTATCCAAGTTTTCAGGGAGTTCCGCCTCTGCCCCAGCTGCTTGCACAACTCCGGACCGATCATACCACATGATAGTTGGGATCTTGAACGACCCAGCCTGATGTTCTTGACCGGGGAACCTTCCAAGGAGATCTTTGTACAATGTCATATTAAAGCGAAAAGGCTAACCTAGTCACGCAATGGATTTGTGGTGTCTCCCCCGGCTCAAGGATACTGTAAGAAATCCCAGAGAACGTTGTGCCTACATCCATAGCGATCACTGGCGACCGAATTGAGCACACCAACGGCGCAGCGGGATACCCATAAACATACGTAATTTGCGGCTGGGGCCGTGATACGGTTGTCTAGACGATCCTGGAGGAGAATCAGAGGAATGCGGGAGAGGATTAGTGATGGACATTATGCGCGAGTCCGCGACGACAACGGGGCGGACCAGGGCTCGACGGAGTCCACGATATCGATTCGTGAGTTGTGGTATTATATCGATCCGAGCTCGAAGCAGACCATGCATTAGCTATGCAAGCTACTGAGGCTGTTCAACCCGCATTCTTCCAGTATGATCATGGGAGACCTACGAGGGCGGATATAGGAAGACGTGCATTCGAACAACGCTTTCGGCACGAGCTGTTCTCGGCACGAGCTGAACCAGGTACGCGGGAAACCTTTCATTTGACAGCCATCCATTCTGCTTATCACGCTCAACAATCCAGGGCCACGATGACTGGAATTACGTACTTCGGGAAGAGACAATGCGCCAATGCTGGACGTAGGCGCTGCGCTTAGAAACGCACTCGGAAGCTCTTTACATTGTCCAGTGGTGGGTACAAGGGGCGCGTGGAATGAATGCGTTTGGTGTGAACACGCAAATTGGCGGATGAACGATCGTTCGTGAAACTCAAGACTTGGAAAGTGTGGGGGCGCCAAGAGAACAACAATGCCCGTTGACGGCACACATATGTATCCAGGCAGAAGTGAGCAAGGTTCAGTCCTCGTAGATTATCTGTGCGGGACTCCTGATTTCATGGCCAACAGTCAGAAGAGATCTCCGTGTTGTCAACCATGGCGCGCTGACCTTTTCTCTATGCCCTAGTGAGAGCAAATGGTTGGTCCAGGATAATGACTCGACATCAATAAGTACTCACGTTCTCCATCCACGACATCTGTGCCTTCATCTCGGCTCCGAATTGAAACACGATTTCGTACGCTCCAGATATATACTCCCGGCCATTCTTGCCTTCGCGCGTGCTTAGGTAGTCCCTCAGGCCTGACATGTCCGCTTTGATTGAGCACAAAGTTGAAAAGCCACCTACAGCAAGACAGCTTAGCGTCAATAACTCAACCCGTATGAACTTCATGTATGATACCTCGATCCTCGTCTAACCATTGAGGATCTGCTAATCGTCCTCTATAAACCATGATCTTCGCTTTGTGGTGGGACATGCTATCGTTAACCCCCCAATGGTATACGAAGCTGCCACTAAACTCCTTCGTTTCGGTGACCGCAGTGTTCTGCGATCTATTTTAACAGCGGCAAGATGAGTATGATGTACCACTTTACCTTGCGAAGAATCGCGGAGAACCCATCGTCCAGGATTGACCGTCCCGTGCGTGAATGAGTCTCTACCAAGTGCGAGCGTCGGAGATGCTCAGGGAGATCGGGGTCATACTCTCTGAAGACAGAGGTGCCATAAGTGAAACGGGCCACTCTCGATGTGACAAGGTGATCGAGATAATAAATCACTGCTCCTTCCGCAACCGCTTTCGAGCTGATATGACAGGTGATTAGTGTCGAGTATAGGATAGAACATATGTTTGGCTTACGTGTGACCGTCTGGCCGACTGATCGTGATATTCTCACCCGCAAAATGATCTTGCAGGGATCTCAGAAGCCACGGCGACGCTGCAAACCCACCAACAAGGAACACGGACTGCGCAATTGTGACTGACTGCAGGGCGAGGTACATCATACTCATGCATACCTTGATGACCCCACGCGAGTCTGCGACGTGTTGCGATATTGTCGTCTTTGCAGCCTGCACGGAGGGCTCGAAGAAGTCGAGGACATCATTTCTGACGTTGAGGTTGGATTGAGTAGCGTGAAGAGAGGAAGCTCGGAGTATTCACCCTGTCAATCGCAATTGTCCGTTACGAATCCCAAAATTGGGATCACGGTCCACTGGGGACCCGAATGCTACTACTTGGGACGTGGACGGGTCCCGAAATAGTCTCTTCGTAGTCTCATCGAATTTGCGCGTGATGTAATCGATGGAGTCCGGGGTACCATAGCGCGAATTGGCAAGTTTGGCTTCCAGCCAATTTTATTAGCTAAGGTACGGACCGGGACAAACTCAGTTACCTCGAAAGAACTCCTTCGCACGAGCGCTTACAAAGATCGAGCCCTGCAGAGAACCTAGACAAGGCTCAGACGTTGCGTGTTACCACCAACATGCTACTCACAACTTGCCGGTACTAGCTCTTGTATCTTCAGGGGACGAAGCGCGGATATCTTATACGAGCTAAAATCGAGCGTCCCTCCTGCGACGACACAATGAATGACTGTATCACGGACGGGACTGTTTGCACTCCACCTCCGGCATCGGCAATGAGGATCCCATCCCCTAACTGGGTGAAATCAGCGCAATGATACACCATCCTGGACATGAGGGGGGGGCTCACTTCGAGGCGGCCTGCCAAGCCATTGGCAAGGCAGGAATGCAGGCTCGCTTCCCCTTCTGTAACGAAGGACACGCGATCTCTGCCAGCAATCGTATCGGGAATCAGACCTCCATGAATCGCAGCTTCCCGCATTTTGCTCTGCTGAGCGCCTTCCCAGCTGGCAAAACAATTGACTTATTATCATGTACTTCGTTGGTACATTGATAGTGCGTACCCGTTCGGGTGCGTTAGGACGAACTGGATGTCATTTTTGCACGAAGACCAAATTGTCCGCCCGTTTCCGTGCGAGTCCTCGATGAAGGTCTTTGCGCAACTGAGCATGTATTTCAAGAAATCGCCGAACACCTGTGTGCGAGATGTGATCGGTGCAGGGAGGACAGATTACATCGCGATGAGCGAGCACACCTGAACCACGGTTGTTCGCGCAGGAAGGGGTTTGATAGCATTTGTGGCGCCACCGGGCAGCATAGATCGAGGTCGCAGGTGCATCTTGAACCTAAGGGACAGTTGGGAATCAAGGAGTGTCCTCAGAATGGCCAAACATACCACTCTGCCTTGATCCAGTCATGGTCGAGAGCTTCATCTACAATATCTGGTAGCTCTGCCTCCGCCCCAGCGGCTTTCATGACCCCAGAGCGGTCATACCACATGACAGTTGGGATTTTGAAGGTCCCGGCTTGGTGTTCTTGTCCAGGGAATCTACGAAGCATGACCTGAATGTACACCTGAGGAACCACACGCACTCACCGGGTCACCCAAAGGACTTGAGGGATCTCCCCCGGTTCCAAGATACTATAAGAGATGCCGGAAAACGTAGTCCCGACATCCAGGGCAATCACTGTTACGCCTCAGTTTCGCGAACAACAGACAGTCCGTGGACGTACGCAATTTGCGTCGAGGACCGTTGTATGCCTGCCTTGACGAACCGGGAGGAGGGTTGGCGGAATACGGGGGAGGTTGACTGGCCATGGTGACCTAGCGTGCCTTGCGGGAGTCGAGCTCGATATCAGTTACGGCAAGCTCCCACGCTATATATGAGCCACTGAAGCTATTGAGCGCTCGTTCTGTATAAGGAAGACTGAGACCATGAAGGACGTACAAACGCGCAGCTGACCGCGTTAGCCCCACGGGGACCGTGGAAGTCATCACCAGCATGATGGCAATGCAGATCCCCGATCAAAGCTATCATGGAGCCGTGTACGGCGCTCAAGCTGCTGCGACGGTGGGAGGATCCGGGTAGATATCATAGGATGCGCTCTTTCTTGTCCCGGATCCAACAGGCTGCTATGCCCGTCAGCGACTTGCGAGGGACTCAGCCGACCGCGTCAGCGATGTCCAGCGCAACACCTATATAGTTAGCTCGGCCCACTGTTTTCACGTAGGACAGATACTGACTGTGATAAAGTACCACACAGATGACTGCATCGGAAATGCAGCGCCCGCCAAGCGAGAACAGTTCGAGCAAGCGGAGACACGCAGACATGGTCCAACGAAACGCAGCACCGGTTAGCGCGACGACGACAGCAACGGCGACGGCTGACTCGGTGAGACCGTCTGGCGAGGGCGTGCGCGAGGGGAAACCTCAGCGTCGCCCTAGAGAACAGGTCAGAAGAACTCGAGTATGTGACAAGCTATCATCATGGGTAACCCTGCCTTACGAACGTAGGAGTCGACCACTCAGACCACACATCCAGCGGATGAAGGGGTTGCGCCTCCGGTAACTTGAATGTGGCAGTTTGCAGCCATGCGCTGATGACATAGTTTATCAGATTAAGGACGACCCGAATCAAAGCGAAACACACACGCTTCGTGATCAGCTTGCAAAAGCCGAGGAGAAATTACGGCAGTCCGACCACGCACTCGAAACGAGTCAGAAGAACGCCGCCAGGTTCCAGCGCACGGCAGAGGACGCACACCGGGATTTGACGGCAGCTAGTAAAAGGAACGCGGAGCTGGAGTATGCATATGAGCAACTCAACAGAGCTCTCGACCGTACGAAACAGGACCTGCAGGTAGCACGAGGGGAGGTTGACCACGCACGGAGAAAACAGCAGGCCCTCGAAGCAGAACTCTCGCAAAAGGAATCCCTCCTTCGTTCTCGAACGGCAGAGTTGCGTTCAGCGGAAGCCTTCCTGACAACCGCGGCACCCGTGTCCGAGGACGAGGTGGTTCAGCAGGTGAAGGACCTCAACGCGGCAGTGCACGCTGCAGCAAACAGCATGGTCGAGTCTTGGAGATACGAACACCGGCCGCTTGATCAATCTTCACATCCAATCGCGGAACGGGTCGCGAGCCACTTGGGAGCGGACATGGTACACAAATTGATCAACCTCGACCACTCGCAGGATCCTACGGTTGTACAATTGGCTCTGCAAGCAATCTTGTTCGATATGTTGGATTTCCTAAGTCGAGTTTGGCGTGCTGGTGCGGAAGATCAATATGACCATATCTGCGGGCAGATACATCGAGGGTTGTATCGCACTCGTGAGTTGATTGGGATACTGCGTATATACCCTTTTAATGGACCCTCCGTTGTAGAGCCGCAAGCGCTGTCTGGAAGATGGCGCAGCCTCACGCACGAGCACATCCGACAGGCCCGGTCCGAGCAGGATACAGCAAAGATCCTGGATGTCGCCTCAGAGGGGGCATGGACGAAGATGACGGACGTTCTGGAGATCTCCGGGGCCATCCACCGTCCCGAGAGTCACAGGTTAGCCATAGGGAAGATACGTTCACTGGCAGACCTTGCCATGGATCTAGGGACCGTCTTCTCGGAGCGGATGATCGCATGCGACTTCACACTCGTGAATCCGAAGCCAGCCGAGTCGTTCGCCCCTACTCATATGGATGCAAGCGGTGCATCGGAGGGTGCTATTTTATGCACCAATACGCTCGGCCTAATTAAGACCATTAACGTCGGGAAGTTAGGGGAGAAAATCACGCGGAAGCATGTACAGGCGTACCAATTCTTGAAACCGCAGGTAGTACTTGTATCGCAGGTCTAACATGAGACGCCCGGTGCATCTTTTTCTTCAAGCACTATATCGTTGGTGGTGTAGCGAGCAGCAAATGCGTTGAGTTACAGTATGTGTATCATCGGCTTCGGGCAGGCGGGGCGGGAGCCTACCGTCCTTGAGAGTGGGCGGCGGACGGCGGACGCAGGCAGCGGCAGGCTCTCCCCTCGCATCTCGCTCACATGACCGTGAAGACCGTTTTAGGTGTCCTGGTCCCCATCACACAGGACTTTCCCTCTTGGCTCATGGTCTGTTCTGCGTTTCACCCGATACATCCATATTGAAAGCAGTCGTCGGAATTCATGCAGTCTGCAGATGTTGGCCCTCGAAGCCCAGCTGCAGCTTATCCCCCTTCTCCTCCACTTTCTAATGCATCCCACGACTCTGACGACTCCCTCGGCGCATTGGAGCTAGCAGAAGGCTCTCTAGATGCACAAGAGCACGACCGGCTAACTTCGCCGAGAGTTGGGCGAGGACGTTCCTACTCGGTGTCCGGATTCGCATTTGAGCAAGACATGCTACCTCTGAGCGCTAGCCTCAGCGAACCGGATTATGGGAACGGTGAGACTGGGGAGAAGAACATCAGTCTCTTGAATGGTGAGTCCCTCGAGATATTATCAAAGCTGCATTCTAACCATGTGTTAGGTGTTGCGTTGATCGTTGGGCTACAGGTATGAGCGCCCACACATCCACTCCGCGCATACTCTCAGCTTGGTTGAACGGCACAGATCGGCTCTGGGATATTGTACGTGAACACGGCCTTCAGACAGCGGGTATATGCTGATGATGCACATAGCTCATCACCTGGTGTGGTGGTTGCCAACACGGATAGCGTAGGTGCTAGCCTCGCGGTATGGCTAGCAGCAGGCTTGCTGGGATGGACTGGAGCAAGCAGTTTTGCCGAGTTGGGCTCGTCGATACCCGTCAACGGCGGAGCACAAGCATATTTGGCCTACGCGTATGGTCCACTGACCTCCTACCTGTTCGCCTGGACAGCTATATCCGCGCTGAAGCCGGGTGAGCTACCTGTTCAAGGATCATTTCAGTGACTGTGTGCTTACAGTTGTCTGTCAGGTGGCAACGCCGTCATAGCTCTCATATTTGGCGAATACCTTAACCGGCTGTTCTGGCACGCCACTGCGTCCAGCGAAGCTGCGCCGGACGAGATTCCTGACTGGGCTATCAAGTTGACGGCCATTGGTGCAATATTACTGGTGACGCTTCTATGTGTCGCGACCAAGAACCTTGGGACTCGGGCTGCAGTGGTATTCACCACTGTCAAGGCAAGTTGATATAAGGATTCTTTCCTCGTGGTCCTCGTGGTCTTGTACTCACACACGTACCCTCAGGTTGCGGCACTGGTATGTTCGTTTCAGCCACTGCTATCAATCTATGTCTGATTAAGGCCCAGGTCTCGATAACGGTCCTCGGAATCGTTCAGCTGATTAGAGGGAAAGCCTCTACGTCTTTCAGCCAGCCATCTCAGCTGTTTACAGGATCTTCGACATCGCCGTCTTCTTATGCGCTCGCGCTGTACTCCGGGTTGTGGGCTTTCGATGGATGGGATCAAGCCAACTACGTCGGCGGCGAGATGAAAAATCCTCAGAAGAACATTCCCCGCGCGATTCACTCCAGCATGGCTATTGTCACCTGTCTCTTTTTGCTTGCGAACGTTTCATATTTTGTAGTCTTAGATAAGGTAAGCATCTGGAATATCTACGATGGTTCAATCCTGAGTGTAGTCCCCAGAACGTGGTGGGCCAGAGCAATACGGTCGCCTTGGATTTTGGTCGAGCACTTTTAGGTCCTTTGGGCGGAAGCATATTTGCTTTCACGGTGGCATTTTCTTGTTTCGGAGCCTTAAATGGTCAGCATGTCATCGATCGATGTTCTACTGTATATCTTTGCCCCTGACCTTCTTATAACATACAGGCTCTTTCTTCACGTCGGCACGCCTCATCTACGCGGCGGGTCGGGAACGATATCTACCCGCGATGTTCGGGAAGTTGCATCGTACGAGACAGACGCCGCTCAATGCGATGCTGCTTCAGGCAGCGATGACCATCACATTCATCGCCATTGGCGGAGGATTCCGGAGGTTAATCAACTTCGCCGTGGTGGCGAGCTGGGCGTTCTACTTCCTGACGGTGGGTGTCACCTACTCTCGAGCTGCCTAGCGTTGACCATGTGCCAGGTGTTGGGACTGGTGAAACTACGGATCCAAGAGCCTCTACTAGAAAGGTAGTTTCATAGATAGCATCGCTGGCGATTAACCCTAACCAGCACACACCCAGACCATACAAGACTTGGATAATCACGCCTCTCACATTCTGCGCTGTATGTCCGCGTATGCATCGGATGAGCTGGAGTCGTTAACATGCCTTGTGTAGGTTTGCGTGTTTCTGTTATGCATGCCTATAATCGCAGCACCACTAGAAGCTATGGCCGTCGCTGGTGAGACATCACACGCCCAGATTCGCCGTGCGAAGCTTACGCCTGCACCAGGATTCGTACTGGCCGGCATCCCTGTATACTACATAACCCACCGTAATGACCCTAACGTGGAAGTTCCGCGCATGCTCAGTGAGCAGCTCTCCCGTAACGGCCTACCTGTCTTCTAATGCATTCTGCAGGCTGGATTGTGACGGGCGTTGCGCGGATACGCGGACGATCACCGCGCGGAGAAGGATGGCAGGCTGTTGCCACCGATGGCGACGAGCTAGAAATGAGAGAAAGCGGTTCAAGGAGGTAGAAGTTATGTGCGTGCGATGCGAGCCGGTCTCCGAACCTTGCCTTCAAGACTCAGAACTCATGCATGAGCCGTCGTATATACCCCATCTTGGAATGCGGAATACCACAGTGGATGAAATGACTGCTGCTGACCGAGTTGCAAGTTGCTGCTCCGAGCATCGTCCCGAATGTCGGGGAAGGTCGACGTGGCGTGTCGCCTTAGTGAGCAATGCTCGGAGTAAGCTATCCGGCGTACCGCCAATGGGCATGGGAGCGACTGAGTACTTATCGCGTCATCTGATGCAGTACCTCACTACGGCTGACCGGAGGTAGTCAGCAACCCCGAAGAGGAAACTGCTCTATTACGGGATCTGATATAAGGCCAGGACTAGCAGTACTTGGTCTACTCGCCCGATCGGCTTTGTCATTCTCATATCCTCCGTGCGTTACGATCTGGACGGGGTAGTAAAGGCCACCCTGATCTGATACCCTCGCAGGCTCCAAACCCCTGATACATCGCAATGGCTGAGCACAAGTACAAGTTCGACGTCAAGGTTCGCTTCGGACTGCACATGCTCCTTGGAGATGAAGCTTAACTGCATTTCGATGCATAGATGACCTGCGGTGGATGCTCTGGAGCAGTCAACCGGGTCCTTGCGAAGACCGAGGGTGAGTGTGGCTCGGTATTCCCAGACTCAAGGTACCTAATCGCCGAGGGTTGCAGGCATTTCGTCGTACGACGTCAGCCTGGAGAAGCAAGAAGTCCTCGTAACTGGCACGATACCGTACGACGACTTGTTGGAGAAGATCAAGAAGACGGGCAAGGAGGTGCGTATCAAGCGTCCCCGTTCGCGTGCGCAAAACTCACTTGTCTCCTGGTCGTTGATCAGGTTCGCTCAGGAGAGGTCCTTGAGTGATGCGGCTCGAGTTCAGTCTGCGTCCGATTGCTCAAAACCTTGAGGATTATTGAATATTGTTATGTATCATGTTATCGTATGCAGGTTATGCATTGTTCCCGGTTGAATACCACGCCGAGTTCAGTTGAGCTGCGTATTGGAAGCCGCTTGGAGTCAGGGGTACGTCCCCATTTGAGTCTCGAAGCTGCGGCCGACGGCGGCCAGGACAGCTGCTGTGCGTTTGGCCGCCATTGATCGGGTGTAAATACTCAATTGCCGCGCTTGAACCCCTTCTCGGACGGCGACGACAGCGTTGTCGGTTGGCGGTGGTGGATATCCGAGGGGTTGAAACTAGCGTGAGCAGTATTACACAGCTGACAGAGCCAGGTGAGTTAGTCTTCGGCGTTCGCGACCTCGATCACCTCTCGCAGGCTTGCGGCTTGTACCATTCTACCGTCAATGTGAACTCATATTTCTCCTTGCAACCAGCCTCTCACCCGACTCTCTTTGCGCATGTCATGGCCATACCGACGGCGACGGTAGTCGCAACCGCAACGAGAACGCTCGCCGCTCGAGCCGCCGACCCCAACCCGACGACACCCGCGTTCGTGAACGGCCTGCAATGGATCACGGCTTACCTTGCGATACATATGCTCAGCGTTCCGAGTCGGCGTTACTCGTACCTCTTGTGGATAGCCATCGTCTTTGGCTTCCTCATATTCGCTATCGCGCACTGGACCGGGTCACGGGGTGGAGTCCTTGGTGCATATTGGTCGAAGTGGGCCATACGGCGGCGGACGGTGGGCAAATGGCGGACGGTGAAGAAGAAGGGACAGACATTGAGGAAACAACCTATGCTATTGCCCTCCAATGCCCAACTGCTCTGCCTGACTGCCCTTTTCGCCGCGGCATTCTTGTTGTCCTTCGTCGGTCCAGATTACATCAAGCCGAACACCCCAACATGGAACTGGACCAAACGCTCTGTCGAGCTGGGGAAACGCAAGCTGAAGTATGATCCGAACGACTACGTTGGGTTTGCTCCCCAGTACACCATAGCGAAGGCGTGGTGGACTGTCGGCGGTCGGACGGGCATGATTGCGTTTGCATTCCTTCCCCTATGCATCCTTTTTGCGATCAAGGCGCCACCGTTCGCTCTCTTCGCGGTACCCTTTATGATTCAAATCCACTTTGACAAGCTTGCTTGGCTGCATCGCTGGTGCGGCCGCCTGATCTGGTTCCTCTCCGCCCTTCACGTCGCAACTTGGAGCGTACAGCTCTGGAACGATCACAAGACATCCCCATTCGCGGACTCCAAGGACACGAACAAGCGAGCGTATTTCTATGCATGGCAGTTCGAGCGCTTCATTTACGCGTGGATCGTGAGTGCTGGTCGACTTGTCCTCAGACCGGTGAATTCACACATACGAAGGCGTTCGGCTTGTTCACTGCCATCGTCCTCCTCTCCATCCTTCCGTTGCGGCGAGATCACTACGAGACGTTCTGGTTCCTTCATGTCCTCCTCGTACCCATGGCCATCGTCATGGCAGCGCTTCACCATCCTCCGATCTGGTACTGGTGTTGGGCAGCCTTGGCTATATGGGGCGGCGAACGACTATGGAGGGCTGGATTCTGGCTTTGGAATAATGGTTTCCTCGGCACTAGTTCTGCCTCTCGGCCCTCATATCAGCGCGCCTCACATGTCCATGCAAGCGGGTTGAAGGAATCGGCAGCTTATCCTTTACCATCACCGGTTCCGCCTGTGTATCAGGACAAACGGAACGAGCCCGTACGGTCAATCCATGATACGCATTCCCCTATATCGCCTGCCGTCTCCGCCAGGTTCACGCCAACACATCCCAATTACCCCTCGGAATCTTCTGTCGATGCCTTCCTTTCCTCTCAGTCGGAGTATTCGCCCCCTCCTGGATATGCCCAAGCTGAGCTCTTGGCCGGACGCACCGTTCGCCTCACCTTCACCCCTCCACGACAGCTATCGTGGGCACCGGGCCAGCACTTCCTCATATGCATACCCTCTGTCTCCTCTTTCCTTTCCCACCCCTTTACGGTGGCCTCCGTATCCGATTTGAAAGCGCCAACCGCAAGCGGCCGACAACTTGTCATCCTCGTGCGCGCGAAAGCGGGCTGGACGCGAGACTTGTGGGACGAGGTCATGAGCCTGACCGTCCGCGGTTTTAGGCATCATCCCATGGAGAAGCAGCCTCCGGACGACCAGTTACCGCCGAGAGGTTTGCTTATGCGTATGTGGGTCGATGGTCCTTTTGGGTCGTCGATCAGAGCGCGGTGGGGACACTATTCGACTGCGCTTATTGTTTCTGGTGGCTCAGGCGTGAGCTTCGGTCTCTCCGTGTTGGAATACCTGTGCCTATGCATGGCGGGCCGTGACGGAAGGGAGTTAGGAGGCCGTCCTGGCGGATGGGGCAAGCGAGGTTTCATGACCAGACGCGTGCGATTCGTCTGGCTCGTCCGCGAGTTTTGTGAGCAAACTTCTCCTTGTAAGCAAATGACCATAGGCTGAATATATTGATAGCTCACATACAATGGTGTGCCACTGTCCTGCGTCGCTGCAGGGATCTGATCCCTGAACCCGGTCTGCAAATCAACATATTCGTCACTAACTTATCATCACCGCCGAAGTCCCCACGGCCGCGTATCGACACCTCCTACCTGCTACATTCCGTCGAGAACGATCACCTGGCTCCACCTACACCCCAATATGCGAAGGCCGAGCGCCAAAGACGCGATTCAGTATCCTCAGTCGAGAGTGATGCCGAGTCCGATCTTAGCGAGATTGACCTGAGCTACTATACCGGCGGCCCTTCCGGCACCAACTACGACGACTCTCAAGACGACATGGTCCAGACCGGTACCGTCCTCGACCTGACCAACTTCGACGGCGAAGACGACACTGCTCTGCCTGGAGAGGCGCGGCTGAGCCGACAGTTACAGAAGACTGGGAGACATAAGCGAACGCTCTCTCGCAAGGCGCACTCCGCGCAGGCTTCAAGGTCTGATTTGTCGAAGCGCGGGGAGTTCAGTGGGTCAGCGCGGGCGCAGCAGTCGACGGACAAGCTGCTTGGAAACATGAGCAAGCCGATGTCACCTATTGAAGAAGACTACATGAGTGGATATAATAGCCCAAGGAGTCCGTCCGTCATGTCTCCGAGCGACTCGGATACCCTTGTGGCTAACCAAGGCTATCCTCCGCCTCGTCTACCTTGGGGTGGTTCACGTCCGGTGTCGATGGCGTTCACGGACGAATCTCATCTCAGTACAACGCGACCTTCGACTACAATGTCTAATTGGGAGACGCGCTCGATGGCGGGGTTGATAGAACATACGACCGAGGAGGGGTTCCGGTTGGACGTCGATCCGCGGGAGATGCGAGATATCAATGCTATTTCTGAGTACGCTCGGCCTGGTCGGCCGTTATTGGAACGGATCCTATCGGATGAGGTCGAGCAGTCTCGCGGTGCTGTCGTCGTCGCCTGTAAGCTACTTCACGTTCTTGTGATCATTCTTTCGCGGTCTGATAAAGCACGCTTGCAGGTTGCGGGCCTACTTCCCTGAATGCTGTATTACGCAAGGCTATATCCTCTCAGATTAACCCAAGCCGCATAAGGCGTGGCGATATGCGTGGCTCCATCGCCCTTGTAAGCGAAGAGTTCGAGTATTAGCTGTTTCGCCTCCTTGAACGGATCCTTCCTACTGCATATGGACTACTTACACTTGAACAATCAAGGAGATAGAACACAGTACTACTACACATTGCATAATTTGTATATCGCTGTCTCGCTGTCCGTACCGGTCCGCTTCAGCACATAAGAGGATACCTAGCGTTGTGTGCTGAGACACTCTGCGGCAATCCGTCATGCAGAGAAGTGGATGACCCCCGTCATGCCAACTACCCCATATGGGCCCGTCTCCGCCCATACAATCGCCGTCTTGCGATCCTTGTCAACAGCACCGTGGAACCACATCGACTGATTGACCACGATCGGGTTGCGTGCAAGATACTCGAACGAGTGCAAATTCGCCCTGGGGTAATGGTGAACGAAGGCTTCTATGAGCATCAGCGCCGTCAATGGCCCATGCACCAATCGCTCATCGTAGCCTTCAACGTTCCGTGCATACTCGCGGTCAAGGTGTATATAGTGACCGTTGAAAGTCAACGCTGAGAACCTGAACAATGTCGTTGGGCAGGGGATCCATGGTCCAAGCATGAACTGGGGCTTAGGAAGACCAGTTACTGTACGGGCTGATGATCCATGAGTCATATTTCAAGGTCATGTACGCACGATCGCAACGTACGTTTGCGCTCCTGTCGTTCTCTCGAAAACGTCGGAAGGTACACATGAGTTCTGTTCTCCACCAGGGCAGGCAGTCCACTCGTCGCCACCTCTATTCTCTGTTGCACAAACACCATCGGGTTCCGCTCCTTGCCCTTCAAGCTGACGTTCTCTCTGGTAAGAATGGATGCCGCTTTCGCCTTCTGCCCCACGCTCAGTAATTCCGGCTTCAGCCATAGCATTTGCCCTCCTGCCCACATTCTCCTAGCGAATGGCTCTGGCGGACAAAGTTCAGCGTCCGTGCCGTCTGCACGCAGCTTGGAAAGTGGATTCTTGGGGTGGAAGAACACTAGATGGTGGCCATATCCCAGCTGGTCCCCAGCCTTGGGTGAAGGGTGGGCAGGACCATAGGTTCCATCCCGCGTTGGAAGTGTCACATATAGGTCCGCTAGGTGCTCTTGATGGAACGCATCAGGAAGAGTCAACGTCTTTGGAGCAGCGTTGAGCTGGTCCAGCCATCCTTCGAGTTGTGGAAATTGTGATATCGCGGGGCGTGGAATGGCACCAGACGAGAGGAGGCGTCTACCGTACAAGTTTTTCCAGGGTCCACGCGTACCACGCGACGGAACGGTGTTCATGGCAAAGAGCAGAAATTGACTTCGTGAAATCGCACAGCGATACGTTCTGTATATATTAATAACGCTAGAATCTACTCTGAGTGTGTGTATATATGCGAAGGGCCCCTTGCCCCATCTAGTAGTAATAGAGATCCAGCGAATGTGCGATGAAACGATCGAGGTCAGAAGTACACAGTCCGAAGAGTAATGTCCATGGATGCAAGGCAAACCAACATGCGAGCGAATACCCGAATATACGATACAGTCCTGATTCCCGGTCTAAATAGCCAAAGGAGCGGATGGAGCAATTTATGGACGTGCTGGAAGGAAGCGTTAATCGAGTGTATGCAAGGGTATCCGGGACAAGGAAACTTACAGAGCTGCTCCTTGCGGTAGAACCAGAAGTAGCCGAAGACAATGATTATTTGGCATGCGAGGGCCACCCAGAAGGCAGCTGACGCCATTGGGCTGTCTGCACGAGGAAGTCAGTCACTGTCTGGGGGAGTCAAATCAAGACGAATCGCACCTTTGAGCCCTTCTGAGAAGTCCCATTTGGCAGCATCCGGGAACACGCTTTCCGGACCAACACGATTCGGCGCTGTTGCGCGAGCAACCATGACACACACTGAACCGATGATCTGAGCAAACGCGAGAGTCGCGCAGACGTGCAGACGGGAAAGCGTCTAATAACGGTGTGAGCGCACAGTTCGAACATCGGAAATCATTGCGACAAACCTGAAGCAAAATCATACCCAGTCCGACACCCTGCACCGCATCGAGAACGCCGAGCCACAACCAGAGCGAAATGCCCAGATAAGGACCAGCTGTGCGTGCCCATGGTATGTAGAGCGCCAAGCTCGACGTGCCCCACAACATCTACAAGGAGATCAGGGACTCTTACAACTATTACAACAGAGGCGTGCATACCTGACACCACCGGGGCGCTCCGAGACCAACCGCAAATACGGGGAGCAACCAGGTGTGGGTTTTGGCGAAATATGTGAGGATAGCGAGCATGAGAGCCCAAACGCCGATGAAGAACCCGATCACGAGAAGGAGGGTCTGCCAGGCCGGTATATCGACGCTCCAGAGGAAGCTCCAGTTACGACCATAAGGTCCGGACAACCAGTAGTCCCGAAGGATTTCTGACGCCAGGAACCACAGGACAATTTTGCGGCGGAAGAGGGTCTTCAAGAATCCGGGTACCTTGGGCGGTGTTTGGCGGTAGTACTCCGGGAGGCCGAACAGCATGAGGTACGCGAACAGGAACGACATCGCGGCTAATGGGAACAGGACACAGGCTACCCACCACGGGGCGACCTCAGAGACAGACCCGTTCAACTTGTCGCCCCAGTACCAGAGAGCAGCAACCCATATTTGCTGTGAACCCTGGACGAGGCAAGCCCGTAGCATCCAAACCTCTGTGGCAGCTCCCGCCTCCTCACCGAAGTTCAGGCCGAAGAAGGCAAACGCGGCAGCGGATGCGACGGCATAGGACCACGTAGCAGCGCTTGACAACGCGTCGTGTGCGGGGACGAAGACATCAGCAACTGACGGTAACCCAATGAGGAAGAAAGCGATGCCGAAGAAGAGCCATGGCGCCGAGAGGATGTAGACGGAGGGCTTGAGCCTGAAAAGCGTGTACCATACCCCAGAGGCCGCCAAGAAGACACCTCCAAGGACGTAGAGCTGGAGATCGGTCTCCCAGTTCTGACCCGACAAGAGGGTGATCTGGAAGCTGGTCGCACTGAGCATCTGCAGACGGCTGTCAGTGGTATCCGAATGATGAAAATATGCCCAACGAACCTGGCCTAGGGCGATAATGATGGTGTATAACGGCCATCCTCCAATTTCACGAGCCAGGAACAGCTGTAACCTAGTCATTTGAACCACCTCTGGCCCCATATCGCCGGTTATGTGGCCTCTGTCGTCGAAGGAACTGTTCGAGCTGGGTCCGAATGACATCGCGTTAGGCGCTGATGGGAGGTTCAGTAACATGTCCGTGTTTCTACGGGCGTCACTCACAGCTTGGTCTCGAGCCCTCGTAGATGGACGGCGTGCCCCAAACAGAATCGCGCTTAGACCTCAAGCTGGCAGCGCTGCTTGCGAGCTTCTCCTTTTTGACCTCGTGGAAGAACTGCTCCTCGCTCTTCATCAAGAACTTCTCAATACAAAGGTCCTTGATGGAGTTCTCAGCAGAGAGATTGTGAAGCTTCTGTGCGAACTCATGCGCAACGCCACCATCCGCGTCCGTGAACTATAAACCACTATGAACAGCAAGAACGACGATGTTTGGTATGAGAAACGTACCGATGCCACTGCCTTGTTCAGCGGCGAGTTGGACTTCTCGTCAACGATAGACGAAATCGACTCCACCGAGGATACACGCGAATGGGCACCGAAGGGGCGAGTAGGCTGCGCGTCCAAGAACGGATCCGGCGCATGTCGTTGTTCCTTGGCGATGACGCGGTTGGCGCGATCCAAGAATCCGGAGTAATCTTGCCTCGAGTCGGTGCTCTGCCGGGAGTGGCTGTTGCTAAAGTAGTCGCCCTCGGGATCGGATACGTCCGTACTGAACGAGCCGCGTCGTCCGTAGTCACCAAGGCGAGGCGGAGCAGCGAGATGGTGTTCGCCAGGAGTGGTGTTGTCGCTCCATTGACCGGGCGACCCAGGTGTCATGGGTGTGACGCTCATCCGCGGGCTGCCGCTCATGATGCTGGACTTGTCCCAATCCGGCTGAGTCGGGTACGGCTGCTGTTCCGGGTTCCAGTCGTCGTGATCGCTGATCGCTGCGTGGCCGCGTTCGCCGCCGTCCGACGGGCGCCAGGCGTTAGCCCCGGCCATCTCACGAGAAATCGTGATACTGCGCTTGTGGAAGTCCTCTGTCCGTTGCCTCCACTCGATGACGGGGAATCGTTGGACCGCAGATCGTGCACGAAGAAGGGCTCGCTCCTCTTCCGTAGACTTCAATGCCATCTTGATCGTCTTGCCCAATTGCGACAACATGTGTCCTGTAGAACTCGACTCGACCGGGAACCACTGCAGGACGGGGGTATCAGCGACATGGTCCAACGGCCAGATGGCGAGGAAGACTAACCCAGCCAGGCATCAAACCGAGACCACCGAGACGACTGCCGACACCGAGTGCACCCTTACGACCGAATTCGACAGCTACGAGACCAAAAGGCTCGTCACGTGACGGGATGAGCGCGAAGTCTGCACCACTGAACAGGTAAGGAGGAAGAGCAGTAAACTCGGGCTTGGAGAACACGCGATCGGGGTACATCTCCATGAGCCGGGCCAGCTTCTCCGCTGCGAATCGTCCGTAGAGATCGATGACAGGTCCAACGGTGATGAGCTGAATGGAAGGCTTTTTCTCGAGCCTGTGGCGCCAGGTTAGCATGCATGCAGATAAGTCAGTGGTTTGGTATACTCACAAACTCGGCATGATATCGGCGATAAGATCAACACCCTTCTGCTTGGACCAACGACCGACAAACACGAAGAGATCCGCGTTGGGATCCTGCTTGATGCCAGCCCATTCCTGCGCCTGTCGCTTGTGCTCTGGCCGTTCTGCCTCAGCAACCTGGTCAATGTTCATGTGCTTGACGTCGATCGGGGCCTCGTCCAATGCGGCGATATCGGCGGGATCCGGGTTTGGTAGCGAGTCGACGTGCTTGAGGGTCCATAAAGCCGGGTACCGGGCCCAAGAGCGCTTGCCGTACTTGTCGGACACACCGGCGACACCGACGCTCTTTTGGTGCACACTGATGAAGGACGCCGCGGCGTGGAGCAAGTTGAACGTGTTACCAAACTGGACGTATTTCGTGCAGTGCTCCTTGCTGATGTTGAACGCCGAGCAGACCTCCTTCATCTCCTCCTTCGTGCGGAGCGGCCAGAGACCTTGGAACTCGGCGTTGTGGAGCGACAAGCAGACGGGCATGACCTTGGGCAGGAGATAGATCGGAGCGAGGGCGCCGTGGTAGTCGTTGATGTGGTAGATGTCGATGTCGGGGTAGCGCCGGATGGTGTTCGCAATGGCCTGGTTCCACGTCGAGTAGAAGATGGCGGAGCTGAGGTCGTCCATGCGCGCCGGGTAGGGGTCGGCCTTGGTCTGGGCACGGAAGACGGGGCTGTCGAGGATCACGTAGGTGATGTTGTCAAGCGTGTGCGTCTCAACCTCGATCAGGTACGGCTCGCCGAAGATGATGACCTCGATGGGATCCGCAGGATCACCCTGGGGATACTCAATGTCCTTGACCTTAGGCACGACCCAGATGAGGTCAACGTCGGTCATCGCCTTGCCCATCAAACTCGACATCACACCGAGACCACCGATCTTGACCTTGAGCTTCCAGTCGATGATCTCGTACTCAAGCGTCGCGATCAGGACCTTGCGCCGCTTGTTCTTGTCCTCGGGCCAGCCGATGATCTCGCCGTGGTGCTTGTGGTGCGAGAACATCGACTTCTTTTCCGACACGGTACCGTCCTTGAAGTCCGATGCAGACTTGTTCCCGAGCGATCCGAGAATGGGGAAGTAGTTCTTGTGGTCCTTCGCGGGCTTCAAGCCGTACTTGTTGTACTTGATGCCGTAGAACGACCACATGAAGATGAGGACGGCGAGTGTACCGGTGATCAGCGGGATGGAGACGAGGAGACCATAGATGATTGCGCCGATATAAGACTGTCCGCGGGGCTCGAGCGACCAGCTGAGGTCCCGGTCGTTGATCACCAGGTTCCAGGCCAAATGGGGGAGCGGGGGCGCAGACATGTTGAGGTAGTTGGGAGCGGCGGTGTTGGGAGGAAGTCGGTCCATGACGCCATCGCCATCAGTGTCACCGTAGTAGTATTCGTCGTAGCCCCAGACGTTCAGTTGGACGTATGTCGGCCAGGACGCCATGATCTCGAGCTCCCAGCGGCCATCGCCAGCGTGGGTCATCTGAGCAGAGATACCCTTATCGAAGCCCCAGCTGTTGTACGGACCGCGGGCGAGGAACTGCGGGACGCGACGCTGGTACTTGTACTTGTAGTCAGCGTGGACAACGTGCGCGACGGACGCGGCGGCCTGACTCCAGTCTGCCAATAAATGTATAAGCATACACCCTTCGAATACACACAAGACACTCACATTGCACCATGATGTGGTCGCCGTCCCAGAAGTTACTCGACGACGAGAACACCTCCTTGTCGATGGTCGTAGTGTCCTCCCATGAAGCCCAATCCGTCCAGTTCATGCCGAAGTTCCACGAGTAACGGAACATGTCCGCGCCGTACGCGGTATGCTCGAAAAAGTACTGCCCGTTCGAGTACGTGAACGCGGTGTTGTTGTAGTCGCTGTTGGGGAACACCATGACGTTGTTCGCCGCGCCGATGCGGAGCATGAGCGTGTCGACTGAGCCCGTCGCGACGCCGCCGCTCGACTTGGGGTTGTCGAGGGTGAGCGTGAGGATGCCGTCGGGCACGTTCTGGAGCGTGACCGCCCAGGACCACTGCGAGGTGTCGCCGCCGGCGATGGGGGACGGGTCCGGGTTGGTGACGGCGCCGCACTTGACGGCCGTCTTCGAGAACGTCGGCGTGTTGCCGTGGCCGGAGGACGACATGTTGAGCGAGAGCGCCGCAGTGACACTGTCGCAGCTCATCACCGTGTTGAACTCGAACGAGATGTCGACAGAGTTGGTGCCGTTCGAGGGCAGACGCGCGTCGTGGCCAGGCGTGAACTTGGTAAGCGCGGGCAGGGGCGCGACCCACTCGGCGACGGGGACAAGTGCCTTGAACCCAAACGGCTCCATGGTAAGGCTCTGAATACATCCGAACATGGGCTGCTTCCCGTCGTTAAAGTACGAAGTGGTCGAGTCGACGAGCGTGTACGTCTCGTACGGTGCGAACAGGTTCTGGACGGTGGTCCCCGACTGGAATGGCGTGTGCGTCTTTTCGGTGTCGCAATCGAACGTGTACGAGCGCGTGTCGTTCTCGTTCGTGTACAACAGCCAGACTTTGTCGGAGCTGTTGCCCAGGTTCTGGGTGTCGATCGCCGAACGCGCGGCAGACCACAGGCCCATCTCGGTCGCGGTACCATTGGAGCCCGGGCGCACGATCTCGTATGTCCAGTTGCCGTACTGATCAACGCCAAAACCGTCCTGGACGACCGCGTACTGCTCGCGAATCTGCAGCATGCGCGCCATCATGCGCCGCGTGGAGGAGGTCGGGTCAAAGTGGTCGAGCGAGTTCCAGTCGTCGCGGCAGCCGAGCACGGCGCCGCGCAGGTTCAGGTTGTAGTACTGGTCCGAACCGAGCGCGTAGCATCCGTGGCGCTGCCACGCGGTGTTGCCCATCATCGCCTGCCGGCCGTAGAGGTAGTTGGACGCTCCGGTGTCGAAGATGTAGAAGTTTTGTTCTTCGCCATAGTAGAGGAGGGGGATACCGGGCATGAGCAGTGTCGTGATGAACGAGGCCATGACGTTCTTCTGCGTGCCGTTCTCGACGCTGGGCCAGCGGAAAATATCAAAGTTGCTGGTGCCGAACATGTGTTTCGGGTCGATTTCGTTGGTGTTGGGGTTGACGAAATCGTCGTTCACGAACATCTCCTTCCATGAAGTGACGAAGTTGGAGTCGACGTCGAAGGCGACCTGAAGGTTGCCGTCCATGCCCAGGAACCGGGTCAGGGAGCGGTAGGTGGAGTAATGGAACGCAAACCCGTCGAGCCCGTTCAAGCCTGAGTCGCGAAGGAAATACTGGTCCTCGGAACCGGTGAGGTTGGCCGCCGTCGAGAAATCGGGGCGCTGCGTCGGTGTGCGCCCACGACCGAGGTAGAGCGCACCGAAGGTATCACCACCCGTCACCTCACCGGTGATAAGGAAGTTCTTCTTTCCGAGATCGGCCGCGCACTTGCGGGTGCTGGCGCCCCAGTCGGCAAGGCCATCGACGGTCATCTGCGTCGACTTGTCGACACGGATGGCGTCGAGGTCGAGCGCGCTGATGGCGAGGCAGGCGAACACCTGGAGCTTCGCCATCACCTCCGGTTTCCATTCACGAAGACGGTCCTGCACGGAGGCGAACTTGGAGAGCTGACGCTGCCAGTCGGGATGGACACCGAAAGCCTCCATGTCACCGTAGGCATCGAACTCGGATTCGAGACAGCCATTCGTAGCGCCGGGGTCAACGAGAGTCGCGTCGTCAAGCCAAAGCTTCGGTAATACACAGGACGTGTTTCGCACGTTGCTGATCTGCGGGGAGGGGAAGTGTGAGATTAATGTTATTGAGAAGCGCGCATATAGTCATACATTAAAGTCCTTGTACTCCGTGAAGTTCCAGGGTGCGAAGCTCGGCTTTTTCCAGACTTGTTCATGCTCGTTGATGTCAAACTGGGTTGACGTGTTCTCGGATCTTGCGATGTTTCAGGTCAATCATACATGCCGCGTCATCAGCATTAAAAAAAGGGTGCTCACCCCTTGAACGAAATAAGATCACCCATGGTACCAACTGTGAAATCCGCCATGAAGTACATCCCACGGGCGTGGATCGCGTCGATCGTTGCCTGCCATTCGGCGATGGTGCCATAATGAGGATCGAGGACCGTGAAATCGAGAGGAGAGTAGCCTGTCGCGCTCCGTCAGACGGGCAGACCGTGCTAGCGAACAGTCCATCACTTACTGTCCGCCTGCCAGGGCATGTTGAGGAACACCGTTCCGGACATGAAGATACCCTTGACGCCCATGCCAGCGAGGTAGTCCAGTTTGTTTTCCAACCCCTTGAGATCGCCACCGTATCGAAGCTGGGTCTCGCGCCAGTCGGCCTCGTACATGGTCCCAAAATAGTCATTGTTCGACGGGTCGCCATCAGCGAACTTGTCCGGGAGGATGGTGTAGAACGGGATCGAGCGCCAGTTGTCGGGCGACTTGGTGTAGTTGCTCCGACGGTCGGTCGAGTAGTCGAGCACGCTGGTCGCGTCCTTGTTCGTGTTGAGGTTGAAGTCCACCAGGAGTTCGTTGTAGGGCGATGCGGTCGTGAGGGTGGGGGCGAATGAGAGGAAGGCGAGGGCGGCGGCGGCGACTAGGCGGCGCAGTGCGCACCGGGACGCCATGGCGGTGGAGAACAAAAAGCGGAACCTCGTCGGGGGGTGGGGATATTATAAGGAGGAAAAGGGAACGGGCGTGGAGGGCGGCGACTTGGCCGGAGGAGCGAACAGGGTTTCAGCGAGGACGGGTCAAGCCTTTTGACGCCGCGTCCAGGTCGGCGTGGGAATTCCCAGGCACCGCTCTGATTGGCAGGCCTGCACCCACCGCCAGTGTCCCAGGCTCTTATTCCGGCCCGTTTCGTTCACCCGAGTGTATTTCTCTCAAGCGGGCGCGCTGTCAGCGCCCGACTATACTCACCTTTGCCGGGCCCGCAGGGGAACGGGGCTGGCAGCGAACCGACGACGAAGGCGCGAAGGTTTCGTGGTGGCGATTTATGCCCGTTGCCGTGCGCGGCGCTTTCCCGCTTCGTTCGCAGTGAACAGACGAAGCCGTGCTCGCCCATGGGGTCGCAGTCGCCGATAATATCCACCGCCGCAGCTGCAGATCCCAGGCTCTCAGTTTGTATACTGGCACTGGATCAGCGGGGAATCGTCACGAATAGTAACTCATCGAGAGCCTTGACAGATCTCGTCGTCTCTACCGAACCGCGCTGATAAGTACTGGGACAGCGAGCGATAGATGCATCATGCGTCTCGACTCGGCGCTCATCATGTCTTTCCGTTTGTTACCATCATCGAACAGAGATTGGATGCGGCGGGACGGCTCGCCACCATCATGTCGCGATGCAGCAATCTGCATACAGCTTTGCGCGTGCTGCTCTGGTCGTGGAAGCAATAAGCTTGCGTTTGAGTCGGTGTCGCCGCCGCTGCTTGGACACGCTACAAATGGACGCCTGTCTGCCTCGTTCCGTGTTTATTCCAAGGGTTCTTGTAGCAACTATAGCGCGAACATGAGAGCTGGGAGCAAGGAACGCGAACAAGATCGGCACGTGAAGCGCCAACACGAATCTGATCGGTGGCTCATGCGTTAGCGAGCCGACGGTGAGCGACCACAATTTGGCCTGTTCTTTCCGTCTCTCCGTCTCTTGCGAGCATTTCTCTGCGCCGCTCAGTGGACCGCCTTATATTTCTCTGAAAGCTAGTGCGGGCCCGCTATAAACTCTTCCTTCGTCCGGCCCAATCCCGGACAATACAACGGCACCTCTTCCGTCTGGGTTTTCACACCGCGCGTTGTTGTATTCCGTTTGGGAGAGCCTTTTGTGCGACTAATGCTGGTACGTCTCATAACCCTCGAGCCTGCTTTTCATTGTGTTGACAACTCTCCTCGTCGCGCTCTACGTGCTGTACGGTGATCCAGACATAGCCGGGCGCTACGGTCAGATACGACTAACGCCTTCGACTTTTGCCTCTTGAAGCTTGAGCCTGCGATCACTTCTTCGCGCACACCCTCACTCCTGGTCAACAGCCGTCATCCCATCCGAATCATGACCTCCCTCGTCCTCAACGGTCTCGTCTCCCAGCCCAGCTCCTCCGCGCCCTCCCCGACCTCCCCGACCACCTCCATCTACTCTCAAACCCCAGCGCAACCACGGCGCAGCTCCGTTCGTGGCTCAGTCATCGTCGTGAACGGTCTCGGCGACCCGCCCCCTGGCGTCTCCTACGTCGACTACCTTCGCACCTGGTCCGACGCCGACACCGCCCGCTGGCTGTCCGAAAACCGGTGCGGCCACCATGCCGACGCCTTTCGGGAGCACGACATCCGCGGCGACGTCCTACTCGAGCTCGATCAGGCCACCCTGAAGGAGATGGGCATTCCCAGCATCGGAGATAGATTGCGGATCATGAACGCCGTCAAGGTCCTCCGCCAGCGCTGCTCTCAGCGCAGCATCCCGACACCCACCAGCGTCAACCGTCCCCGAGTCAATGTCACCACGAACGGCGTTAATGGCGACGGAACGCACAAGCCCGGGACCAATGACCAGCAGCAGCAAATATCTCCCTCCGGCCGCCTCGGCTCACGGCGCCTCGACGGCGCGCGCCCTGCGCCCCTCCGGCTCAATCCCCTCGACCGACAAGGCCTTCCAGCCCTCGTCCGCGATTCCGCGCCCGACTCGGCGCGCTCCGCCCGCGCACACCAGCCCAACACCTCCACGCCTCTCACCGCCGCCCAAACGCAAACGCCGCAAACCTCCACCACCTCCGCCGCCGCCGCGGCGACTCCACACACCGCGAGCTCCGTGCGCACGATCCCGCCGTTGCCCCCGGCCCCGCGCGGCCAGCCGCCTATGCCTCCTCCTGTGCGCGCGCCACCTCGCGGCCTCAACGTTCCCTCTGGTCGCAGCACGCCAACGCCCTCCCAGGTTGAGCCCGCGCCGTACGTTCACCAGCCTCTACCCCTCCCGCCCAACACCGCGCCGTCCCAGCCTGGCTCCAGCTGGACGGGTTCATACGGTCTTCCCTCTGACCCACGCTCCGGTCGCCCTGCGCGCCCCGTCTCCCCCCTCGCCAATGCCAACGGCACCACCAGTGCCAATGCCAACACGACCACCAACCACCCTCCGCGCGGCTCCTCGCGCTCTGCCTCCCTCCTCGCCTCCCACGCTCGCAACAACTCGGCCTCCTCCGCCACGGGCGCCACCGCCGCAAAGCCGTCCCTCCCTCAGCGGCCCTCCACGAGCTCGAACTCGCACCCGTATCAGCTCGCCCCCCCTGCCGCCGCCCACGCGGCGCATAACCTCTCGCCCATCGCCGAGTCGTTCTTGTCGCAGGGGCCGAGCACGCCGGCATCCACGACGCCCTCGTACTCCGTCGGCCGCGGCCCCTTCGCGTCCAAGGGCGCCGGCTCCTCGCACGCCGCCACGCCCTCGCTCGACGACCTTCGCCGCCGGCTCGTCAAGTTCTCGCTCGACATGGGCACGATCCAGAACAACATCGAGGCCGGCGCGCAGCAGACGACGATCAACGTCACGGACTGCACCGGCGGCGTGGAGGTGCTCGAAAAGGCGCTCAAGAAGTTTGGCAAGCTGCCCAAGATCGATCCGGATGGGAGCATTATGGACTACGTCAGCACGGCGGAGGGCGGGCTCACGCTCGACGGCTGGGGCGTGTACTACAGCTCGAATGCTAGTCAGTGATGATTTGGCCCTCGCGATATGGTATATGCTAACGGCAGCTCCCAGCGACTCCAATGACTGAAGCTGACATCGTGGCCGTGTGCCATGCCCAACCCGATGACCCTACCCGACACGGGCTCTCTCTCCGCCGCGCGGGCCAAGCGAAGCGCTCCAAACCTCTGCAGAACATCTTCGGCGAACCTTCCGGCCAGCGCAACAGCCCGACCAGCCCGCGTTTCGGATCGACGAGCCCCGACCCGCAATACCTCGCCCCGTCGGGCTCGACCAGTGCGAACATGAAACGTGCAAGCTCTATCAGCATCCTCAGCGGCCTCGGCGTGCGCGACCCGGAGAAAGCCCTCGAGCCGCCCACGTCGCCGACGCAGTCCCCCGCGCCCCCCGCGCCGCCAACGAAGAGCCCGCTGAGCGCGACCTTCCGCCAGACGCCGTCCAAGCTGCGCAACTTCTTCGGCCAGCGCCCGCCGAGCGAACTCATCACGACGCACCTGCACGAGTACTTCCCCGCGACGTCCCGCAAGGTGCTCGAGCGCACCGCGCGCAACAGCATGGCGCGCAACAGCCTGCTCGGCGGCCCGAACGCGCCGTGGAACCGGCCCCCTTCGAGCCGTTTCAGCACGAGCACGCAGGGCTCGCAACCGCGCGCGAGCACGGACTCGAGGATCTCGTTCGCGCCCAACGGCGAGCTGCACGTCCCCGATCCGCCGCCGCGTGTGTCGCTCTCGACGGAGGACGGGCAATCGATCGACATGACGGTCGAAGGCGACGAGCATACGACCGAGGAGGAGTCGCCGCATATATTACCACCAGTCAACCTCCCGACGGAGTCGCTGTCGCAGTCTCTTGAAGGTGTGGCGCGCGATTCGATGTCAACGCGGTCCTCGACGCGCGCGTCTCGACGAATGAGTTACATGACGGAGTTGCGCAGCAAGCGCGACCGGTCAGATACTGCAAGTCTCATGACCGTTGATCAGATCACGGCGGAAGTCGAGAGCCGGCGAGACAGCGTCGCGTTCAGCACGATGGAATCTGACGACTGGACGCGTGTCGACGCCGAGGAAGCCGACGTACCGAAGGACTCCGACGAAGATCTCATCACAGAGGATACGGAACTCGTCCCCGAAGAGGACGACGATGAAACCGTCGACAACGAAAGTGTACAAGAAGAGGAAGCCGGCGAAGAGGGTGGGTCCCGCTCCTTTCCTCGTTGTTGCTCTGAATCAAACACTGCATATCTCAGAAGAGATCAAGTGGATCAAGGGTGCGCTCATCGGTGCAGGATCGTTCGGCAAAGTATACCTTGGTATGGGCGCATCGAATGGACTTCTCATGGCCGTCAAACAAGTCGAGCTACCGAAGGGCAACACGCCCAACGACGAACGCAAGAAGAGCATGCTAACAGCTCTGGAGCGGGAGATTGCGTTACTCAAGAACCTGCAACACGAGAACATTGTCCAATATTTATGTAAGCGATATCATTGACCTTTCGCACATGTTCAAGAAGCTCATCCGTCCCAGCGTCCTCTACCGACGACGAATACCTGAATATTTTCTTGGAATATGTACCGGGTGGTTCCATCACGGCGTTGTTACGAAACTACGGCGCCTTCGAGGAGCCTCTCGTCCGCAACTTCGTCCGCCAGATCCTGCAAGGCCTCAAGTACCTGCACGACAAGGATATCATACATCGCGACATCAAGGGTGCCAACATTCTCGTCGATAACAAGGGCAGCATTAAGATATCCGATTTCGGTATCTCCAAAAAGGCCTCGAAAGAGAGTAGGTGACGTCATCTGGCTATGCAGATGCCATTATTCATTGTTTTCCTAGGCCTTATGGGTGGTAACCGGGCTCATCGTCCTTCGCTGCAAGGCTCGGTGTTCTGGATGGCTCCTGAAGTCGTCAAACAGACAGCATACACGCTCAAGGCTGACATTTGGAGCGTTGGATGTTTAGTAGTGGAGATGTTTACTGGCGAGCATCCATGGGCGCAGCTGACACAGATGCAAGCCATCTTCAAGGTACGTCTGCCACTCTGTGCAATGTGAAATGCGGCCTCACCAGCTTTTGTTTTTCTTCCAAAGATTGGTGGATCATCAGCACGTCCTCCGAATCCCCCAGACATATCGGCCGATGCCGAATCGTTCTTGGATCGTACCTTCGACCTCGACTACGAAAAGCGTCCTTCCGCGGGTGAATTGCTAGTCCACCCCTGGATCGTCGGCAAACCCAGCAAGTCGGAGAAGAAAAGCGCCAGTGCGAAGGCAGCCGCTGCTTCCGAGTCGTAATTGCCTCCTTTTCATGATCCTTTCGTCATTCGCTATTCGCACACGCACACATCACGCTTGTAGACCAACGCAGGTTAATCATCCGCTTTCATGTACTTTATATTACTTCTGTTGGTATGTTGTTAGCTAACGGTGTCATGCGCCTTCATCCTTCTCCCTTTTGCGCTTGACGCCTCCACCGGCCGCGGCCTTCTTGGGTCCCCAGTGCGACGTCGGGTTTTCCTGGTAACGGACGAGATTGACTTTATACGATCGCGTTACACTGTCAGGATGACGAGTGAAGTTCGCCTCGGAGCTGCAAACAATTGTGAGGGCATTGGGGCGACAGTGCTTTTAGCAACGTACCTAGGCTCCTTTTGCAGTAGCGCGTGGGTGGGAGACGTATCCGACACCTTGTCCATGCGTACGGGATGGGTTTTCACCCAGGAGCGGAAGATATCGTGAATATCCGTCCGGCTAGCAGTTGTCTTTAGAGAACCTGGACACGCGTGCGATCGAGATATTTTGTGTCCGCCATGCAGCAGCGCAGATCTGTAGTGGCGTTCAGCGACGCCTACGAGACTCAGTCAATGGAGACGACACGCACGCGACCTCGTCCAGCGACGGGCAGATGCAACGAAATAGACTGGCTATCTTCGTAGGAGTGAAATAGAACGGCGTTTCCAGCTCCTATGATGGCGTTTGAGCATGCAGATGAAACCCTGGATGTTTCGGGAAACAGAGCTCGCCTCTTTTGCAACGGTTAACATCCCCTTCATCCGGGTAGCGGTACCATAACTCGCGGCGTTTTCTTCGGCATGCGCCAGTACTTTGGTCACAAACTCGGTGTCGTGCAAGGGTCCTGACCACATCGGGCCAGCAAGCTGCAACTCTCAGGAATAGCCGAAGCAAAGGACATGGGAGTGAACTTACATGCATGACGAAACCGCACTCGGGGCACTTTGGCTCAACAGTAGGGCCAGGTTGAACCTTGAACAGCGGAGGTTGTGGAGGCCGTTCGACCATCCTTCCAAGCGGTTGTTCATGCCATGACTGGCATCCGCTGCAGACATAAAAGATGGACGTCTTGCTAACGGAACAAAATCAGGCAAATAGAGGGTCAAATCAAAATGCACTCACCTCGCGGCCTTTTTCGTCTCGCTCGGAGATGACTCAACCCGCAGGAAAAGACGAACGTAGAAGTCGATTGAGAGGGACAGGAGAGGTTTGATGTAGCGCCCGTAACGAGCAGCAGCAGTGGATATGCTATGAAGCACCAAACGTAGCGCCTGGCAAGGATGAGACGATGTTCAATAGAGTGGTGAATTCGACGTACGGCTTCATGACACCATTCCGATTTCACCGGAATGCCTCCGTAGTTGGCATAGCTTGACTTCAAATCAGTCTATGCGCTGCAGAACACTACAACGAACCGGCAACACCCACCATTTCTCGGGATAGTTCGTAGTAGCCAATACCTGCAGATCCGTGCATGTGACACACAGCAACCCTAAGGTCCGTTGCGCGTTCAATCTTCGGCTGAGGGCGAGACGGCTCATTACGCACCGCCGTCGTTGACGCTTTGTACAGCTGCATCAATGAAGGGTGCTGCAGTGCCATAAGGGTCGAGATCAACAACATCGACGCGACTTCGAGGTGTGCGATGGTTGTACATCAAAGCGCTACAGAGTGTGGTTCATCTCTCATCCCTGATGTAGGCAGAGCGGTACCTACCAAGCGTCGCCTTCGTTCACCTGGATTGTTGCAGACTGTGGTGGCAACGATGGTGTTCCTGCAGAGTCGCCGGAAGCGGTCGGTAGCTCCTGCAATCCATTCATAGCAACATTCCTCTTGATCGCCTCTACCGCGGAGGGCGATAGGTCGTTAGCTATCACGTATCTGGATTCGGTCATCTGGGTTGCTGCGATGGAAGCCAGGGAGGCTGACGCACTTCACGAGCGGTATCTCCTTCGCGTATCGAATAGACCTCAGACCTGTCGCGGACAGCGCTTCCAAGATCACGACCTTGTGAGAATGGTACTGAAGACCTTGCATTAAGATTACCGTAGCATGATCACACGAGATGGATACGCACCTCCTTGACTGGTGCATGGGAAGACTCGGAGGTAGGAACGGGAAGGTTTTCGGCGCCGTTCGCGGTTTGAACCACTTCCTCCGCCGCGGATTCCTTTGCGCCATCCTCTACTAGCACTTGTCAGCACATTCGCGCCCGGAGATTTGTTCAAGGCTCACCTCTCGTCCGCTTCTTGTGCGGTCCGCCATCTGCAGATTTATTTGCCCGCCGCTCTTCGGCCACGAGCCATTTGTTTTTCTTCACTGCATTTAGATCTTCGCTCCATACGCGGATGCAGGCCACGCTCAGATCGCGATTGAACTCTTGCACTGGATTTAGGAAGACCTCTTCTGAGGAGGGTAATAGGATGTGTGCCGTGTTCTCCGTGTGTAAGGTGTAGCCCTCCGGGACGGTAATTGCGGGTGGTGCCTGTGCCATGGCGTACGGTCTCCTAGTGCGATCCGCGCGTATATACAGTGGGTATAGTCTCGGAAAACGAAAACGGAGTAGGCTAGCCAGTCTTGCGTCCTTGCTCGCGCACGTTTAGAACATTCGTCGACCTATTAACCGCCAGAATATCATCGTCCAAAAGGCGAGAACATCGCCACCCCATTTGCCGCGTCTCTTCAAGCCCGCGGGCCACGTGAAGTACTTCCTTCAATGCACAGTCATCAATGGACTTCCGTTCGTTTCGTCCCACTCTGGTGGCGCAAAGTCCTCGAGCTTTCAGACATCATGAAAAATAAGCACAACAGTTTTGACCGACCGCCTCCGTACGACCTTACACTTGAAGAATGCAACACCACTCATTGGTGATGACGACTTTCGACGGTTCATGTCGCGAGCATTTGGAAGGAAGTTGGAGAAGCTTCATACCAGCAACGATGTCGTACAAACATCCAAAGGGACGCAATTTGGTGAAATTGCCGGATCACTGAAGTGTAAGGTAACTGACGGCGCCACGACTATTCTCCGGCTTTGAATTGAAGGTCCCCGCTGTATCGCAATTCATCATGAGGAAGTTCTGTAAATTATCAAACCGTCAGGTGCCTGACGATAAAGAGAGAGACGTTCCATAGACAGTGATATCAATATACACATATAAATCGAAGTATAAATTAATGCTAGGCGTTACAATAGATTCTCGGGAGCCCATAGGACACAGCGCCCGCTGGCGTTGCCGCTGACGGCGCGTTCAAGGACATTCGGATGCAAGGCTGTCACGGCCTGTACGGCGGTGATTCTAAGAAAACGAGACGTGATGAGGCAACGTCGCAATCGTCGAAAGGGCACGACTGACCTGGTGCTATCGGATAACCTCGCTACAAGGTCTCCCTTGCAGGAATATATATCCAGGGACTGGTTCATGTTCCCGATCTACACCGGACGATCGTGAATACACGGCCCAAGATTTTCAGGATCAGCGGGCTTACACTGAAATGTGGATATACGTCGGGATTGGGGCTCCATTGGGCTTTGAAGACAGATACCCATCGACCCTGGAAATTGGTTAGGTATATTGAATCGGATGACACGCTTAGCATACGCACCGTCTGACAGTTATGCTGAACCTGCGTGAATGGACGAGACGATGACAAAGGGCCGTGCGCGTCGAGCTTACTGGGACTGATATCCCACACTGTAAAAAGACCGTTATGAGACTGCACCGTGAGCCGACGCTAGTAAACGGCAACACGCACGTCTGAGTGTATCGTCGTAGCTTGTGCTCACGATCCGTCTCCCGGCGGGGTCCCAGTATGCCGAGCTGACGCTCTTGTGGTGTGTCCACTCGCCTTTGAGGGTACCCTTGCCGCTCTTCGAGGCAATATATTCACCAATGGCCTCCAAGTCAAATTCCTGGGTTTCTGCAATGCCCAGCTCGGGTGATTGAGAGTACACCGAAAGCTGCAATTCCGTACCTGTTGAGTCTGTAATGGGATGAGCGGGAGAGGATCCTCTCGTCGGAGAAGTGGGTGGAGGCGTAGGCAATGAGCTACCTTGGTCATCTAAAGAAGCGACGGCGATTCCTGCAAGCTTGCGGACATCCCATATTCTGTTCAGCATGCCGTTAATCCAGCATCATTCACATGTATAAGTGAGCTTGCGCACTTTAGTATCCGGCTGTTGCTGGCTGTGACCATGAAGCGTGGGTCGACGGGGTTGAGGCTCACGCAGCCGATTTTCTGGTCGCTCAGCTGGAACCAGCGATGCTTACCCTTGCGCGTATCCTGGCGCAGGTCGAGGTGCGTCACGCCGCCGAGGCCGTCAGACACCCACATCTCGTTGCCGGCGGGTGACAGCTCGAGCGAACTCAAGAGCTGCTGCCGGTCGTCGGTCGCGAAAACCTCGCGCGAGAGCCCGGTGGTGAAGGACATGTGCCGGACGGTGTTATCGTACGCGGAGGTGTAGACGCTGTGGCCGTCGGTCGGGGAAAACTTGATGGAGGAGATGGACGACTTAGAGGTGGCGGGCCAGTGACACTGTAAGCGCCAGTAGCAGCCGTTTTCGCGTTGTTCGGGCGGACGTTCGTCGTCGTCGTCGCCGACGGTCTCGAAGGGCGGTGCACGAGCGTCCCAAATGCCGAGTTGGCCATGCTTATCTGTGGGTGCATATATGCGGCGCAAACATCAGCAAGGGCCATGTCACATTTGCGTGATGCTTACCACCGAAGAAAACGAGGTCTTTAGTAGGCTCGGGATGGTATGCAGCGCTGTACACGCGATCCTTGGTGACCTTTGCTCGCGAGACAACCTTCAAAGACCCGAGCTTCTTCTTTAACTCTTCTGTCTCTCGCTTTGCACGCTTCTCTTCCTTGTCATCCGCAAATACGAAGGCATCCTGGTCCGCGGTTCGACGGGGATGCGGAGCCAGTGTGATAACCTTCAACGTATCCTCAAGCGCGGCAAGTTCCATGTCGGTGGTAATCGTCTCTTCACCCATGAGGAGACGGAGGTTCATATCGTGGTGTCTCGGCTTCGCCGCCTCGCGAGCGGCCTCCTCCGCGGCGAGACGCTCTTCTTCCAGTTTCTTCCGCAATGCCTCCTCCTCTTGCTACAGTTCCGCCGTGAGCAATGTCTACTCCTTCAGTTGAGGAGACGACATCACCTCGCGCTTCCGCCTCTTCGCTGGTGTCTCATCGGGGTCGACGACCGAGCGCTTCAATCGACTGCTCTGCCGCCTCGGTTCGGGAATCTCGTCCGACTCGCGCTTCACTTTTTTCTTCGCGGGCTGCACGGGCTTGGCCGTGGGCGCAGATCGCTTCTTCTGCGCGCCGAGTGCGGCTGCTGCTTCGTCGAGCTCGAGCTGCTCGAGCAGCGCTTTGTTGCGGGCGATGTTTGCCTGGCGTTCTATTTCGCTAGTACATAATCGTTTCGTCAGCGCCGCGCACATTCCAAGAGATACGTGCGCTGCTCACTAGGCGGATAGCTCAGGCATGGCTGGTAGGAGTCACGGTTGGTGTAAGTAAAGGGGCCGCAATCCGGCGATCGCGCGCCTTTGTCGCGACAGCGTGATCGTGTCACGATTGCAACGCGCGACATCACGCGTGCGCGTCACGTCTTCTAATGAGAACACCCGCTTCGCAGTCGCTTCGCCATGGACCGGCCATGGCGATGGGCCGCCGTCCGACCGTTCTTCAGTCGGGCTCACCTGCGCATACTCTCTCGCATCTTACTCGTCGGCGCAATGTGGGCTCTCAGTTTTGTGATCTTTCCAAAGCGCAGACATGATTGGACGCCCACGACCAAAGAGGACCTCGTGATTGAAGAGGAGGATGAGTCGTATACACCGCGGTACCATGTATTCACCCCCAAATCGTACGACCGGAATGAGTTAGGACTTGACCCGCGGAGGATGGGCGGTTACGAGGCCCTTCCGCTCGAATGCCTTGAGGAATGGATAGGCAAGGGTGTATGGGGCGGCGCCTGCTCGAGCGTGCGGCTAGCCGAACCACGGATCGACTTTGTGTGGACGTGGGTGAACGGCTCGTGAGTCGAATACTTACGTGGATACCCTCCTACTTGACGTCTGACTTGCACCTCTATTAGAGATCCTGCGCACCGTGCAGCTCGTGTCCGTCACGTCCCCTGGCTTGACAAGAAGCGTTTTCGCGAGAACGACGAGCTTCGATATTCCCTTCGCTCGGTCCTGAAGAATACCGAGAACTGGAAGGAAGCACAACGGCACCTCATCTCTAACAGCTATGCCGAGGGTCTCCCTTCGGGCTTGGAGGTGCCTCCCGGACAGCGGATGGGCCAAATTCCTCAATGGTTACGGACCAACGAGAGCACGCCTGATTTGTTGTTGCATCACGGCGCGTACCCGAATTATTGATGTATAGGCGGACAACGTTAATGGTGCTATGCAGATGCCGACATCTTCCGTCCTTCGCTCAGAGCGGCGGCCAGTCAAGCTGCGTTTGAGCAATGGCAAGCGTCCGTCCTGCCCACCTTCAACAGGTCGCCTACACCCTTTCTGCTCTCAGCTGCATCAGCTGATGTTACTCTTCCAGCATGGCCGTCGAAAGCCAGCTCGCAAACCTATCACCATCAGAGGTCTCCGACAACACGTTCGTCGCCCCCTCATCCCACTCCCGAAAGGAATGCCCATAACCCGCCTATCGCAGCGTCTTCCTCATGGACGACATCTTCCTCTTGCACCCGCTCACGCCCTCTTCCTTCCACACCCCGCTCTACGGCCCCGTCCTCCGGCTCCACCCCGAGCTGCTCATCCGTCCCGGCATCGGCCGCGAACCGGGCGAAATGACGAGCATGCGCGTCGCCGGCCTCGCGCTCTCCGCCCGCTTCGGCATCCGCGACCCCTCCCGCCCCAACGCCAAAGACCTCGGGCGCGAGGTGAGAGGCCGGCCGTACATCGCGCACGACGTGCGTAGCGTCCCGCTCCCGCTGCTGCACGAGGCCAAGCTCGCGTTCCCGGAGGTGTGGCAGCTGACGGCGCACGCGCGCACCAGGGGCGCGGACCCGCATCGGCCGGAAAGCCACACGCTCTGGCTCGCCATCCACTTCGTCGTCGAGCGCCATCGCGAGGTGCGCGTGTTTTTCTTTTTCATAAACCCCTTCTGATCGTATGGGGTCTGCCATACTCATACATTTTTTTGGCCGCGTCGTAGGCCATGCTGTGGAGCTGGGTGATCGCGAAATGGGGCGGCGGGGGCGATAGCGTGTTGACGGCGGCGCAGAAGGCGGAGATGTGGGCCGAGCTTGGGGGAGGTAGCGGAACGTCCTCGCACGCGAGCCACACGGTGGACGTCCCCATTCCGGTGCGGCGCTCCCGAGCGGATGTGGGCGACAACCTGCGCCAGAGCGGGCTCCCGCCGCTGCTCCGTACGAACTACTCCTGGGGTACGTCAAGAGACATCGCCCGGCTGTGTCGCCTACATGCACGACAGCGCGCGTTGACGCAAAGTTGCTACACAGTGTCCGCCGACGGTTATCCGTACCACTATCTCAGGCTGCTCAAGAAGGACCCGCGAATCAGGACCGTCGGCGGGTTCGTCGATCTTGTCGGAGATCACCCGACGAAGTGGCCGGCGTGCACCCTTGACCGAAAGCAGAGCCTGGGCGAAGGGGACGAGCCCGCGGTAGCGGTATTCGAGCGCCTGCTCCTCACGCCGGGCGGCGATTGCGGTAAACACCCGTCTCTTCCTGCTGCCTCTCCCGTTCTGCTGCACAAGCTCGTGATTATGCTGATCTTGGGTCTTGGTTTATGATCGCGCAGTGATATCGGCGCTCATGGGGCGCTCCGGCACGTCTGGCGTGTCCGCGTTCTTGCCCCCTCCGCTTCCGCTTTCGAGTGAGGGAGCCCCGGAGTCAGACGGCGAACGGACGCGAGAGGCAGAGCGCGTCGCGCTGCCGCTCGCGCTCTCGGAATTTCGAACGTTCGCGCTGCCGGCGGACCCGCGCGCGTTCGTTCTGCGGTTACTGCAGCGCTACTCGTACGCGGTGAGCGACACGCCGACGGAGTTTCTCAAGGTACTGAACGCGGCGTATGCGCGGAACAACCTGCGCGCGCTGGACGAGGGCGAGAAGGGCGACCCGGTGTTCTTGTGCATCAACGACGACATCATGCCTTCGGACCGAGAGCACCTGGCGGAGGCTCGAGAGGCCTTGACGGACTGGTGGGAGACGCGATGGCCGGAGAAGATGGACCTGGAGCTGTAAGAGTAGGTAGGGCTAGTAAGGACCTAGTAGCGACCCACGCCCAATCGATTTCCATAATTTCTCAAGATGCCAATCCACGATGGTGGACCGCGCGCGGATTGGTGCGACGCTCGGTGAGACTCGCCGGATTGGCTCTGGAAAGCTCCCGGGTGTGCACCGCCACAGCCCGGCGCGGGCAGTCCCGGGTTTTGCCGGGATGCCGGGGCAGAGATGAGCCGAAGGGCTTGTGGCAGAACTTGGGCGCCGCCGCCGACGCCGACCTGGGCTGCAGCGCCAATGGCCTCCTGTCTCAACCGCCCAGTGCCGAGCTGCCCCATCTCCCGACGTACTTTCTCCGTCGACGCCGACCGGAATGTCCTGCTGGCAAACTATAAAGGCCCAGGGCCCCCTTGCCTTCCAGCATATATTCTCCCAACCAACCCCCCACCCCCTACCTTCCGGTCATAATGTCCGGACAAAACTCTCCTCACAGTGAGTATTTCCCATCTAACGCATCGCACCGACATCGAGTACTGATATTCGCAGTGTCCCCGTCAGATCTGTCGGAGACGACCACCCTCGCCCACGGCCACGACGCCGACGCCGACGCTGCCCACCCCGTCCACTTCCAAGAGCCGGCGCACGACCGCGAGCACAATGCCGCCCTCTCGCGGCAGCGCACGCCCGCGCCCAATCCTCACCGCGCCCTCTCCCTCTCCCTCCACAAGTCGCTCTCGCACACGGGCGAGAACCTCACCCGTTCCTTCTCCCGTTCCTCGCAGCGTTCGACCTTCTCCCATGACCTCACTCGACCCGATATGTCCTTCCCCGCCGCCACGACCAACGTCGAGGTCGGCGGTATGACCGACGAGTACCGTATGTCCACCGCCCAGGGTTACATCCCCGGTAAGGAGGCGCTTCACCCTGTGCCCTCCCGGCTATACCGTACTCCGACCGTCCTCGCGGACGCGGAGAAGGCGATGAAGCTCAAGGACATGAAGTTCGTCACATGGAAGGAGGACGATCCCGAAGATCCGCGTAACTTCAGCGATGCGTACCGGTGGTACATCACCGCCGTCGCTGCCATGTCCGTCGTCTCGGTCGCGTTCGCCTCCGCAGTCGTCACTGGCGACTTCCACGATATCGAAGAAGAATTTCACGTCGGCGAAGTCGTCGTCGCGCTCTCGGTAACCCTCATGGTCGTCGGATTCGGGTAAGTCTTCGCTATAGTCGACCCCTTGCGGCGTAATCGCTGACGTTCGCCCCTATCTCAGCATTGGCCCCTTGGCGTGGTCTCCGCTTTCCGAGCTCTACGGCAGACGACCGCTATGGATCATCCCGACGATCATCTACGTTATCTTCAACATCCCCTGCGCCCTCGCCAAAAACATCCAGACCCTCCTCATCTGCCGATTCTTCTGCGGCATCTTCGCTTCGGCCCCCCTCACCCTCGCCGGCGGCACGATCTCCGACGTCTGGGACAACAACGAGCGCGGCTTCGCAATCGCCCTCTTCGCCGCCGCCCCGTACGGCGGACCGGTGCTCGGCCCCATCGTCGGTGGTTTCGTCGGCGAAACCGTCGGCTGGCGCTGGATACTCTGGGTCAACATGATCTTCGCCGGCGTCGTCGCGTGTTTCATCATGACTATCCCCGAAACGTTCGCGCCCGTGCTCCTCCGCAAGCGTGCCGCGCGCCTGCGCGAAGAAACCGGCGACACCAGCTACACGACCGAGCAAGAGATGTTCCAAGCCTCCTTCGGCCAGATCTTGACCGAGACCCTCATCCGGCCCTTCCAGATGACGGTCACCGAGCCGATCTTGCTCCTCATGTCGCTCTTCATCGCGCTCATCTACGGCCTGCTATACGCCTTCTTCTTCTCCTTCCCCGTCGTCTTCGGCGAGGACTACGCCTGGGACGACGGCCACGTCGGCCTCACCTTCTGCTCCGTCCTCATCGGCCTCGCCATCGCCCTCCTCGTCACGCCCCAGCTCGAGAAGAACTACGCGAAGCGCGCCGCGGCCAAGGGCGGGCGCGCCGACCCAGAGGACAGATTAATCGGCATGATGATCGGCGGCCCGTTCGTGCCCATCTCGCTCTTCATCTTCGGCTGGACGAGTCCGCCGTACGTGCAGCCCGGCGGTGGCAACTGGGTCGGTCCCGTCAGTTCCGGTATCCCCTTCGGCTTTGGCAGTAAGCGTCCCTCCTTCCCTACATTACTCCTCTTCGATGCTAACTCTCATCTCTTCGCAGTGGTCATCATCTACTTCTCCGCCAACGCCTACCTAATCGACGCCTTCCCGGGTTACGTCGCCAGCGCGCTCGCCGCCAAGACCGTCATCCGTTCCGGTGCTGGCGCGGCCATGCCGCTCTTCATCACCCAGATGTACCACGGCCTCGGCAATGGCTGGGCAGCCTCTCTTCTCGCCTTCGTCTCCCTCGCCATGATCCCCATCCCTTTCCTGTTCTACCGGTTCGGCAAGTCCATCCGGGCGCGCTCGAAGCGTGCAACCGCGTAAAAGCTTCCTCCGCCGTCTCGTCCTGTAGAGCACCATAGACCGATTTCGGGCATCATCCACCATCCACCATCAACGACACATATTTCGTTCCTTCATCGGACTGGTTTTGCCGTTTTCAGTAGTTAGACATCATCGATCATCGCGCCCTTTACGGCCACCTTAGACCGTTACCACACATTCTAGGATAATCCGCAATGATTCAAATAATGTTATTTTTACCACCATCAGCGTACAAGTGCGGGCACGGTCAGTTTCAGAAACCGAAGAGGGTCTCTCCGTCCTTGAATCCCAATTTCTTCAGCCCAGGCACGGCGGCGTGCTCGATCAACCCAGGAGGACCGCACAACTACGAAGAGCGTTTATCGCATAGCATTCACCGCGCAAGTTCAACACGTACCAGCGTCACGACGTCGTCTCCGGCCGGGAAGAAATGCTCGCGCATGATATCCTCGTTCAGCCGCCCGGTGTCGTACTTCCAATCATCGGGGACCTTCGCGACCACATGCCAGAGCTTGAACTGGTCCGGACGGTCGTCCGCGTACTTCTGCAGCTCGTCCCGCATGAGGATGTCGTCGACCGACTTGTTGCAGTCGATGAGCGAGATCCGCGTCTTGTCCGAGTCGCCCGATTTCAGGATGGCGTGGATGAGCTGCCAGTGCGGCGTGAGGCCAGAACCTCCGGCGACGAGGTTGATCTGCGCACGCGGAGGCGGTTCGTCAGGCAACTCAGTGCAAGCGCAGCAACGAAACAAGCGCTTGCCTTCGCGAATTGCTTCTCCTTGCCCTCGATCTTAAACTTGCCTTGACCTCGATACTCTATTTCGCCCGTGGGCCCACGAACATCGATCTCCTGGCCTTCTTGTAGAACATCGAGGAAGTTCCCCATAGTCCCACCTGCTCTCGCCATTTCAGCGTGTGCAAGACCAATCTCCGAACGAACCCACCAGGCGGGAATGCACTGCCGTTCTCGGTGGGCAGATACGTCTTAACCAACAGATCGAACGTCCCGTCTTCTTCCTCTGGTAGGATAGGACGGATTGGCGTGTAAGAGCGCGTGCACGCCTGATCCTTAAAGTGGAACGCCTGCAAGGAACAGTCAGTGGATTGGCATCGATCCAAACACCGCTCATCTCACAATAACAACATGCTTTCCGATTGGAAGCCCCAGTCTACCCGGTTTGCCTTCACGCGTCTTGGGAAGCTCAAAGGTGTATTTACTGCGTGCGCGTCAGCCCCGTGTCCTAGACTGGCGATGTGAACCATCTCTGTCTCACCGAGTATCTGCATTCAATACCTGCCGGTTCTTCAATATTACCGGACAGAATGTATCGGGCATCAGCGCAAGACCCTTGCGGCCCTCTTTGAGCTCCTTCAGTTCCTTCGCAGCTCGTTTTGCATCCTCTTTCATAGCTTTGGCGCCCGCCTCGGTGAGAACGCCTGGTCCCCTTGGTAAGTTCGCAGACGAGAATTCGACACGGTAATAACATACCGATGTAGCACTCGTCTCTCTTTGAATCGGCGTACTGTTGGTTGATGAGCTGCCTGTGAAGCAGAGCGAAGACAGAACAAGGCTTACACTGTCGTGGATACTGGCATACTGCGATGGTGGTTAGCGGCTATTGGGACTTGGGACTTGGGGGAAATACATGTACCTGGGTCGTGGCATCCACAGATGCCTCCCCTGCAAATCCTAAGATGGCTTTCGCACCACCGGGATGCCTGTGAGCGAACGTCAATGCATATTCACCTCAGCAGCAAAGCGATTACCAGTCAAGAACCGATGTTACGCTGGTCGTCCACAGTCAAATCATACTTCTGCGTCAGAGAGCAACCATTTACTCACTCGTACCTGCGATGCCAATGACACGTCAGTAGGAGTCTCAGGCGTCGCGTCGTCAACACGTACACTTTCTCGTCAAGAATGATCCAGCAATCCTTCTCGGTATTGTGTTTCGCAACTTCCTCTAGCGTGAAGGTCTTCTCACTTGAGCTCGGCCTCTTTTCTGTGTTCCCGCGCTCCTCCTGCGGAGGGAGCATCCATCCGCCTTCCCTATTACCCGGTGCGATAGGGTGCTGAGCTTGCACCACAATGCCAGAGTCGGCAGACATTACACCCAGCTTGACGCGATACCAGGCGTTGTTCATCTACGGGATAAGCTTTGAATATGAAATCTTACCATGAAGTAGTGGGAAAGAGCATACCATGCCAAGGATGTTCTAGGTTTATACTTCCATGAGCAACGGCATTTGCATAGATCGTCGGTAGGGACCCACCCAAACGATATTCTCAGGCTGACCATTGAAATGCGCGTCGAAGGCGCGCACGATGAGCTCTCGTGCATTCAGAAGCTCGTCATATTCAACGTCGCAGTGCCTGTGGAAACTCTTTTCAGCAAGTGCCGCATCAATAACAGCATGGAGAGAAAACTTGCCAGAAGATCCAAGCCCAATGCTTCTGACCGTGTCGCAAGGGCTGGTCTATGAACTGCCGGAAACAACTTAGGCATCTCGTGAGCCTCGTTTCTCTCACAAGCGCCACCGTGAGGCGACTCACTACTTCCAACTCTTGCCGCCATCCAGACTCAATTCGATCCTCTGTACAATGTCACCCGAGCCATTATAGGCGAAGCCTTTGATCCTATATGTCCTGTTCATTGCACCCTTGCCCGTGGGGGGCACGATCTGTTCTCCGTGAGCAGGAAAACAGATAACACTCTGTATTTGCTGTTGATTGCATGCGGTGTCTGGGTGATGGAAGAGGGCCTTGGCCTCGAGCGTGTCTTTCGACGTAATGAATGGGGGAAGAACGCGATTATCCCTGAATTAACGATGAGACCAGCTGCCTGATAAACGAGGTAGTACACGGACCAGATATGATAATGGTTTGTTGAGGGGCTAGTTGATACCCAAATCTGCAAAGGCATTAGACATTGAGACGATCCCGTCGAGTAGATAAGGTGCACCTTTCGTAACCACTACATAGATCGATTAATGAGGTCCAGCGAAACTTCTGATCAAAGCATACCTTGACGTTCCTCCCGCCCACATATCCTGGAATAATGGCTCTGAGCGGTGCCCCATGATCCGGATGAAGGACACGTCCATTTTCTGTATGCGAACGATGAAGCATTTCTGAAATAGGCTAATGAGATCTGAAACACCTACGACCGAAAGCAAGCATGCAGTCGTTTTCCGTGTTGAACGCATGTAAGAATGGTATGGAAGTCGCGTATACATCCTCGCTGCAGTCATCTGCACCCTCGTAGTGTAGGAAGAGTCTTCTATAGGGATCCCATGGACGTCCATTCTCAGTAGCCATATGCATTATCGGAACGAAGTTCACCCACCGGCCGTCGGCTTGGCAATCTTGATTAAAACCGCAGAACAAGAGCACGTCTCGCACCATCACACCTCGCCATAAGCAGGTGCTCACGCCTATGAGCAGATGCTGATGAGGCATCGGGGCAGGATGCGCGGGTATAACGCTCACCTGCTGCGGTCCATGGAACTCCCTGACTACATGACGAGAAAATAGCAATAAGCCCATGAAACGAAGTGCCCCTGGAGTTATTTACCTCTTTCGGATTGTGTTCAGCTCGGAGCGCCTATTACCATCACAAGCGAGGGTTACAGGTAGTTCGATCACGTCGAAGAGACCGTCCTCCGCAAGCTCTTTCATGGAGAAATCACGCGCTCCGGGGAGAAGATCCTTTGGCTCAGCGGAGACGGACAGCTTGTGCGTATTCCAATCCAGCATAGGGACTGGGCCGTGACTGCGAACGTAATGCAGTCTGCCGGTGGAGATCAACATCCTATTTCAATTTGGAAGAGAGAGTCACATACTTGGTTGGAGTTATCATGCCTGCATTATACAGCTCGCTCAGGTCGGCTTCAGCATTCAACCTGCGTTCCGTGGTCAACAGAGTCGCTACATGAAAGATCGTTTGTCCACGTACGGATGCTTGCCGGTCAATCGCATGAGACGCTCGCTCCTCGGAACCCAGTTGTCCGGGGTATTCTATGAGCGATTGGGTTACGGGCGTGCTCGACGCAGCAGCAACAAGAGCACAAACCTGATCCTCAATGCTAAGCCGTGATTCGAGCTGCTGCCAAGAATCGCGAGTAATGGGCTGCAAATCACCGTCCGGTAACCCCAACGCGTTCTTGAACGATGATATCGTGTTAATCTCCGCAATGAGAGCATCGGCGAATGCTCGTTCCTTAGGAGAAGGCTCGGATTCCTGCTCCTTCTGGGGTTCCTCTCCCTCGGTGCCATCTTCCTTTCCGTCCCTCTCCTTGTCTTTCTCTTCGCCCTTCTCCTCAACCTTTTCCTCGTGCTTGCCCTTCTTCTCTTTGTCGTGTTTGCCCCTCCACTCTTGCTCCTTGATCTGTTTTTCTGTGAAAGGAAGCCCGAATCGAGCAAAAGCGTGATGCTTGGGATCAAGGCGCTTGAAGTCGGGCAAACACATTAGATCCCGGATGGTGATCACCGTGTTTACATCCTTCAGAGTGTAATTTGAGTGGCGGTGGATCGTGAAATTATATTGATTTGCGAAGTCACAGACCTGGAACATCGCGTCTATGCCACCGCGGTCACCTATAGTGTGTTGGTATTCTTCATGCTGCTGCTTGGCATGCTCCAGGTTCACGATATCCGGTACAGGAAGATCGTCCGTATGGGATGCTGCCGCATCATACTCACCGTACGTACCAGCAGCACGGTTCTCGCCACTGAACAATCGGGAGAGCGGTTGATGGCGCCGGATACCCGTGGTTCGTTCTCGCTCAATTTCATCTTTGCTAGAGGATCCATATGCCTCGGGTCCCTCCAGCCGAACGTTATGGTGCTTGCACCAAGCAGCGGTTGGAAATACGGTCTTATAGTCCGCCATAGCCTTAGATGAAAGCGCGCGGTCCCAGTCAGGTCAGAGAAGGCACGCGAAGACATATATCAGCGGGCGGACACCGGTTTTGTTGCTGCACATTCAACTTCGACGTCTGTCCTGCCGCGGGACGTACGCGTGCCATAGTGCCAAACACACGTCCGAGGTATGAACATGGTGGCTCCAAGTGGTTTGCCAGCGGTTCATGCTTGAAACAGATTGTGGTGATGTGGGATTGTACTCAATTCACGGAAAATGCTGGTTGTCCCGTATAGCCTGAGCGTGGAGTAGTCACCCGGAAGTCACCGTCGGAGCCTGAAAGAGCCTGAGCGCTGAGCAGGGGAACCCTTCGGGAGACTCCGAACGGAAGAAGCCGCTTTTACGCGTTTGTGCGGTTGTTTGTGTGCAGACTTGGGCGAACCTTTTTCAGAGTTGAAGTATATCTTCGGGACATCTCGCAGGCCAGTGAAATTGTTCAACAGTCAAAGGGACGAAACCCGGCCGCGGGGCACAACGATGACCGTGAACACTACAACGATGCACGCGCGTATATTATGTCACGATGTATCAGCAAAGAGATACGATATGATACGAGACAACTGATAGACCCGACAGTATCAACCTGAAAGGCCCAACGATGCGTTATCGATGAAGTGAGCCCCTCCAGCACACCTATATCCCGCCTGCTGCTTGATCCAGCGGAACCCAGCGACGCAGACGCCCATTTCTCTCAACTTCGCCTGGACCTTCGCCTCCTCCTTTCGTTGGCGCTCTTCTTCTTTCCGTTTCTCTTCGAGCTCCTTCGCGATTCTTGCTCGCGCCGTCTTCGCTTCGAGCTCTCGAAGTCTGGCTGCTTCATGTCGACGTTTCCGCTCAGAATCCTCGAGATCGTCTGCAGATGGGCTTTGCTCAAGCTCTTCCAGCTCCCGTCTGGACTCTTCCTCGCGTTGTTGACGTCTTTCACATTCTTGTTCCAGCATGTCCAACTCTCTCAGAGCGCGGGCGCGAGTCTCCTCCTCCGCTGCTTTGTCCGCCTGCAGCTGCGCCCAGACCGCATCGCTGACGCCGGGATCGCGAGGACCATCGGGTTTCCCTTGAAGTTCTTGAGACGGTGGCGGGGGAGCATTGCAAGTCGACTGAACTGTTCGAGTCGAGGTTCGCCTAGCGGTGGGTCGGTCTGGCGCCAGAATCTGTTCCAGCAACCCTGTGTCCGTCCTTGCAGAATGTGCAGGAATATGCCGCCTTCGCTGGGTATCGAGCATCGCCTTGATGCGGTCAATGACGTGTAGAGATGATAGCAAGATACGACCGTCGTGCGCAGAGGCATCTTCGCAAGTTTCGAATGCCAGTCCGACAAGATCTCTCGACAGCGTCTTGACGTCTCGAGCATTGCCCCAAGACGGCAATGCTGATAAATCCGCTAGGAGGACCTCCATCGTGCCGTACTCGGGTATAGTAACGTCGTCCAAAGCATCGACGCTAATTAGGTTTTTTGCCAGTTCCTTGCGAAGGATCTCAAGGCATTGAGCAGGGTTCAAATTGTAGAACTGGATTTCGTGCGGGAAGCGACTTGAGAGGCCGGGATTGACGGCGAGCAACTCGTTCATCTCGTTGTCGTAACCCGCCAGCACAACGATCAGTCTTCCACGGTACGCGTCCTGCGTCAGAAGGCCGACGAGTTCATCCACGGCCTCCTTGGCGAAATGGCCCTCGCTTAGACGATAAGCTTCGTCGATGAACAACACGCGACCCAGCGCCTTCTCGAGTAGTTTCTTCGTCTTTGGGCCTGTCTTGACGAAAGTCAGTACGCGGAATTCTCCGTCGCCGAGAACCATCGCATACCTGCCCGACATATTGACCGACCAAATCGCTGGCCGAGGATTCGATGACCTCCGTTGACGATAGAAACCCCATATCAAAGTAGACTTGTGATATCTTTCTCGCTGTTGTTGTCTTTCCTGTACCTATATACGTGCATGTCAGTTCACAGTAATCATGTCGTTGGACACAGAAACAAACCTGGAGGCCCTTTGAAGACGAAGTTCGTTGGCACGAGGTCCCGTGGTTCCCGGCCCCTCGATTTCGCATTCCGAGCAATCTGCTGGTATTTGCTGAGCTGTGCAACGATAGCATCGCAGCCCACCACGTCTTCAAATAGCTTGGCAAGATGTGTGGCAGCATGCTCGGCACGCTGGTAATCGGGGTCGAAATCCTGGGGCTCTAAGGGAACGTTGATGCCACGCCGATGTCCGACAGCCATCGCCGCCTGGCGTTCTTGATAACGAACTTTAGCAGCCGTAAGAAGGTTCTCGACCTCGCCAATGTTTCCAAAATTGGGGCGATTACGAGCGCGACTTAGGACGTCAGTAGCGACGTCCTTTGCAGCGTCCGTTGCCAGAAGGTCTTGATCCTTCAGTTTCCAATCCTTGTAGAGTGCGGCGATGAGAACAAGTGTACCAGGAAATAAATCAGCTCACCAGCGCTTTCCGGAGCTCGGCATCGGTATAATCTTCAAACACGAAGGCATCTTCGATTGCAAAACGTCTTGACAGGCCTGGATTAACATTCTAGAAGTCGTTTAGCCCCCCGCTCTCCCACCATGTACTTACTGTTCATACCTGGAACATCTCCTCCATCTGATCCTTGTAACCCTGTTGCATCACGTATCAAAGCTCGGTCACAAGCAGAGAGACAGGACTGTACCAGCAGCAATACACAACGATCTTCCCCGGGGACACTTTGTACCTCAGCGACTATGGTGTCGATAACAGCTGTTTTGTAGGGGTCGCTGACACCCCCGTTCGAACCGCCGTAAAGCATATATGCCTAAATTTTCGGTCAGCATGGAGCACAAGCAACTAAGCCGTACTGACTTCGTCGATGACGAGAACCTTCCCCACAGTGTTTGCAAGAATCGCTTTGGTCTGGCTTTCGGACTGCCCTAGAGCACTGCCAATGAAATCCGCGGGATTTTTCACGACAACTGGGATTTATGAATCAATCTCTGGATGTCAACCGTCAAATGTATGGCGCAAACCTTCGCCGTTGCTTATCATACCGAGATTTGCGAGAATAGCGCCATATAACTTGCTCACCGTCGTTTTACCAGTTCCTGGAGGACCTGGGATAGGGAATATGAGTGGCGTGCTATATACGACGCTATGAAAGAATAAACTTGCCTACGAAACATCGATTGAGGCTAAGTTGTATCGGCGCTTTCTCGTCCAATTCGCGTTCGTAATTCGTCTTCACCATGCTGAAGAGGTTCTGCACCGATTTCTTGACCGCACTCAGGCCGATCATGGAGTCGAGCTTCTTCAACTCAGCGCTCTCAGACATGACCGTGGACGGATCTGGTCCTATAAGATCTTCTTTGACCAGCAGTAAATCGTCGGCGCGACGTCCAGCGCGACGTCCTTCTTGCACCCTACGTGCTTGGCGCTCGCGTATCGCTGAGAGTAAGTTTTCAAGGGCGCGAGCGTTACCGAAGCCATCGTGCCCTCTCCCCCTGCCCAAACGACGGATTGCAATGCGCCCGTAAAGTCCCCGGATGCCGTGGTCCCCTTCCACCTTCATACGCCCGGAGAAATCCTTGTCGATCTTCTTTACCATCATGTCCATGAGCTCCTCGTTGCTGTAGTCCTCAAACCGCAGCTTGTAAGGTACACGACTAGTGAGACCTGGGTTATGGTCGAAAAAAGTTTCCATTTCTTTGTTGTATCCGGCGAAGATGAACGAGATCTTGCCAAGGTGATTCTCCATTTCAGCAAGGAGATAATCCATCACCTGCGAGCCCGCAGCATTCGGTCGAGCGGTCAACTGATACGCTTCGTCGCAGAACAGAGTTCCTCCACCCGCTTCCAGGATACCTTCAATGCGCTTCTTTATTCCTGGGACTCCTTCGTTGGCGAGGCCTGAGCCTGTTACTTCGACGAATTGGTTGCCCGTGATTACTTGAGCAGATGCTAGAAATCGAGCGAAATGGCGTGCAACGGTGGTCTTGCCTACAGAGAATAGAAAGCGGATCAAAGTCTAGCAGGACACATAGTATGATCAAACTTACCCGTTCCAGGATTACCGACTAGAGCGAAGTTACAACGGTCCTTCAGCGGCACGCCCTGGCGTCTAGCGATATCTACCTTTGCCTTGATGCTAAGAATCTGCGACTTCACCGCTGCCAGGCCGGTCATTTCCATGATGGCATCAATGGCTTCGTTGCTCTCTCCGTCTATTGTTTTTTGCCTCTGCCATTCCTCTTCCGCGGACGAGGTCCTTTTTCCCGTCGCTGTTCCGGAGGACGCATTCGATACGGGAGTCTGAACCGCCGTCGAGGGTTGAGTGGGAGCCAATACGACGCTCGTTTGAGATGAAGATGCCGCGGTCGACTGGTCATCAATGCGTGGTGGACAAACTGGCGACTCGGATGCTACAGACAGTTTCGTGTCGATACCATGACCATGAGTGTTCTGCTGAGCGAGTTTGGTGATATCCTCTAGATCGCGACGCTTTCGTTCTATCGCGTGGTTTCGCTCCTGCGCAAGTTGAGCATCTCTCAACTTTTCCTGTTGCTCCTTCATGCGACTCTCCAATTCAAGCAACTTGCGAGCGTGTGCCCGTTCCTCCCGCTCTCGCTTCTCCTTGCGGGCAAACTCCTCATTCTTCCTAATCTCTGCATCTTTGTGGTCTTTGTCGCATTTGACGCAAGAGTCCGGAGTGCCGGTCGGACATTGCCATTGTTGGTCATGCCCCTTCGAGCATTTGGAGTACAGAATCTGCGAGCATGCCATCTTGGAATGATCATATATTTGATGACATCTGGAGACACAAATGTGACCACAGCGTAGCTTCGCACCACTGTCAATCATCGCATCAGTAGGTTGTAATGCGTATAGCCTGCGATGACCAGGACGCACCAAGGCCTTGTACAGCCGCCCTCAGGAGCGTGAGTATCGAAATCGTCCGGGCTGGCAAGAACGATGCGCCGCGTCGGGTGACGTTCGCATTTGACAGGCAGGCCGTTGTATATGTGTCCATCGGCTCGAAGCTTCAGAATCAGCTTCTGCCAGACTTCACTACCCTTCCGAGCGTGCTGGAAGGTGTCCGCGTTGCCGATAACTATGAGAGCATTCCTGGCACGAGATAGCATGACATTGACGCGCTCCCCCGACGACATAAAGCCGATGTTATGCTCGGGGTTGCTCCTAGTGAGCGAAACGATCACGATGTCACTTTCTTCTCCCTGGTAATTATCTGGCAGGATGTCAATGATCTTACATCACTCTGAATTGATGTCACCCACCGATAGTCGCGAGGCGAATGGGCTTTCTGGTGAGTTTGGCCGCTGCCTCAGTCACGAGCCCCGCGCGGACCAAATCGGCGGAATCCAGATCATTCAGGACCGGGTCGTTGTCTTCTTTCAGGGCCTGCTGGAGCGCTCGCAATTGCCCGAGATATGGTGTCAGTATCACTACTTTGTCCGTTCCGTATCCTTGCTGGCCGAGGTAACGAAGGATCTTGAGGACCATGGAGACTTCATGAGCGTTCCTCTTGCTCGACTTGCTACCCATCACCTCGTCTTCCCCTCCCAGCACGGATGCCTCTCTGAGGTCATCCTCTGGTTTCTCGTGATGTATGAACACAACGTTATCCTGAACGCCGAGCAGGTCGGGGTGTTTCAACGTGGAAGGAGCGTCAGAAAGGTCCGCATACGTTAGATGTCGAACCAAAGCAGAAATCTCGGGTCGCATGCGATGCTGTCGCTGGAGCGTCTCGTGAGGTAAGCCTTTGATAACGAGTCGTTCAAACAAGGAGCGGTTCAAGTCGTAACCTTCGCCCTTTTCTACAGTGAGCTTATAGTTGTTGACCTTCGGACGCAATTGCCTGAGCACTTATACTAAGTGCCATCACCATCGAAGCGGTCTGAAAACCTACTTATGATCCCCAATCAAGACGAGCTTTTGGGTCTTGGAACCGAGTGCGGTAATGATATGACTCTCCAAAATTTCGCCCGCCTCTTCCACAAGCAGAACAGTCGGGGCGGCTGCCTTGATTGCTTCTCGATATTTGGCCGCGGCAGTAGTAGTACAGCCGATGATGCGTTTGGACGCAATGATTTCGCGATTCCTCTGGTCAAACTTGTGATCAAGACGATCTACGTGAGAGTTGTAGTCTGTGGCGTGTGTGTGAATACGGAGGGCCTGCTCCTTGAGCAGCTCATGCTTCCACGACGCGATCCTTGCGAGTCGAGACTCAAGGGGCATCTGCCAGATATCCGTAGCCTCCTTGACATGATCATGGTTCTTGAAGAGACCAGCATCGTATCCTTTTGACCATTGGTAGAAGAGGAAGTCGTCTTGGATCTCTTTACCTTTCCTCGTCACTTGACGCATGCCATCTGCGGCCTTAGGGACCAAAAAAGCCCGGTAGAAATCAGGCGCCTCGAATTCCAGATATTCCAAGATGTTCGCGTTCCTCACAGCCGTCCGCTGGAATCGATCAGCAGCGCCTTTGAGCGCCTGTTCGTATGTGCCAAGACGCTTCCTGTGATTGTCGATCGTCGTCCAATCACCGCGACCAAATCTGAAATTAGATGACTTCGTGAGGTTGAACAGCGAGATAGGATCGGTCCTTGGCGTCGAATTACTGCCCAATCTAACCAAGCTTGCTTCGGGAATGCCAATATCCAAGAGGTCCTCCAGAAACTGATCGAGGGCGTGATTCGTGTAGCAGACGACAAGGATGGTTTCTGAGTTATCATGAAGGGCTTTTGCCAGTAAGGCTCCTATGAAGGACTTGCCCGTGCCTTGTATAATGATTAGCTATCCTTGGTAGCCGGATATAGCCGAACCATACCTGGAGGACCCTGAATAAGAGACACGGAATGAGTGAGACCCATAACCAGGCTTGAACTCTGCGACTTGTCGAGGACTATGGGTTTGGAAACACCTAGAAGAGGTCCGAGATCTTGCCCAGGGGAACGCAGAATAGATTTGACCAGTCCGCTCTGCGGTTGCAGAGGCGATGATTCGCCTTGATCCCAGAAAATCAAATGGCGATTGAGGGGGAAGGTGGTCGTGTGCTGCAAAGCCTTCAAAATGGGTTCAAATGCGAAAAGCGCAGTGTCGATTTGGAGCAGTTTTATCGTCTTGGCTGACTTCAGCCTGATCAACGCCTTGACCGTGGTGGCCTGGCCTTCAAGCTGAAGAACAATGATCGGGAGCTTCTGGGCCAGCAGATCCTCATCGCGACGGAGGGTCGCAAATCCAACGAGTTCGTCATCAATGAGAATGCATACCATCGAGCCATGCTTGAGAAACCAGCGGTTGTCCTTCAACCATGATATACGCTTCTTAACTCCGTCCGCGGCAATGCTCTTGAATTGGGGGAAACCATACATCCGCTGAAGGGATATGGACCATTTGTCGCGCTTCGACATGTTGCTAGGGTCGGCAGGAGCATGAAATACGTCCTGCAATCGTAGACCGTCTACGGGAAAGTTGCGATGATTCTTGCGCTTGCGTCCCATCGCGATGTCCAACTCCTCCCTCATCTCATACAACATATCTTCCCTCAGTAATCGAAATTGGTTATCGAGGTAATCCGCGACCTGATTGCCCTCGCCGTCGGGATGGTCCAGGGCAGAGCTTGTGCGAAGGAAAGGGGCCTCTCTCGAGGTGATCTCATCTGCAGTGGGTAGGATAGATATCTCCCGGAAGTTCACCTTATCGTTGTCGTGGCGACCTCCAGGGCCTTGCTCATCGAGCACGGTTCCGGAGGCATAGAGCTCTAGGACGTGTTTGATACGTTCGCCAAGCACGCGCACATCGTGCACGGGGGCACCTAGTAATGCCTGTACCAGGCTGCCGTCCTCGGCAAGCTCGCGGTATGGAACGGATTGTTCATCTGGGAGGGAGACGAGCTGCAGGAGAAGCCACGCGAAAGCGTGCTGGGAATTCTCGCTCAGCTTGCCTTGACGGAATGCTGTAACATAGGCCGACCAGAAGAAAGATGGCTCGACGATGGCCAGCAGGACCTGCTTCAGGAGCTCTCCGCCGCCGATGACGGTGAGCTCCTGGCAGGTCAAATACTGGATGACTTCCGCTCCGCGGCCGTTACAGAAGGTGGGCGAAAGCTCGACGCGCATTGCGCTCTGGAGACTGGATAAGCCACAGGAGGAGCTGCAAATTTTATTGATGCATGTCGGCGGATCCGGTTGCGTGCACATGGCTTCGAGAAAGGTCGTATAGTTTTGCTTGCCAACCTTGTCTCTACCGCGAAGAATATTCTCGAATAGTTTGGAAAGGCGGTCCAGACGTAAGGCTTGGCTACTGTCCATGTTGGCAGGAACTGGTCGCGGTTGAGGAGATGGGGCACGGGATGCCGCGCAAGCGGGTTGGTAGTAGTATATAGGGCATCCTAAAGCTATCTTGATCATGATAGCATTGCTATAAAACACGGCCCAAGCTAAGTTTAGCATCTGCCGGGACTTCTATCTTGAGCGCGCCGCTCGTTGCATACCACGAGGCAGACAGCCTAGAAAGATCCCTCGGCGAAGAAGCGGCCTGGACCCCAAGGCCGGCGTGCATACTTCCCTGGGTGAGAACCCAAACTTCGCAAGGGCTGTGAAGCCTCCTGGTTGAGAACGCCTTGAAGTAAGGCGTTATTATTGAGTTTGTGTGAAGGATTGTCTAGACCGACAGTATGAGCTGGTTGCGAAGTAGCTACTTTCGCGGTCGTAGTACGTATCTACAAGCATGGGATATCAATACGCCGTCTTAGAGACTACGACCTGCCACTCACATCTTCACATCATACAGACCCTCGGGGAAACCAAGCTGCAGTTGTTCGCGCACTACGGTAAGGCCTGCTGCAGAAAATACAGCTTTCCATGCCAAATCGGACCTGCAGCGAGGAGCGTGAGGAAAACATGAGGCGCACTCAGAGCGGCGGATCTCACCTTGTCAGACTTGAGTCTTCTTCGTCGAACACCGTTCGGGGGCCCCTTTTCCCGCTCTCCGCTTCCACGCCATCCTCGCCGAAGTCCCTGCACAGGTTCTCTTTCACAACGATGCAGCTTGGATTCTCTCCAGCAGCTTGATTGCGGTCACGCAGCGCGCCAACGGCACGCCCGAGAAATTGGATCAACTCTGGGTCGGATAGATGACCAAGGCACCATTGGCACCATATAACGTCGAAACCGGAGTTGATGTCTTCGTATGAAGCGCCCTCCACAGCCGATTTGGGAGGGCCAGGTTGGTATCCCACCCGACCAATGATTGCAGATGCATCCGCACGACCAGGTTCGAAGGATTGAAGTGTGGACCGGACAAAGGTTACGCTCTTCGTTTCCTCTTTGATCGCTTTCCATCGCGTGCTATATCCTTCCGCTTCATTGGCGTCGGCAAGATCTCCGGAGGGCGCCGCCGAGGCATTTCCTCGGCGGTATGCCTCTTGGATGAACTGATCGACAGGTTCTACCAAGAGTACATCGTCGAAGACGTGCAGTAGCACATCAGCTGTCACTCTGCCAACCCCTGCCCCGACGTCCAATGCACGAGTTCGACGACGCTGAGGCTCGGCGTCACCAACACGTTGAGGTCTGTTCAAGGGCTTGCTAGTCGATGCTACGGTGCAGAGCTCTGGGAAAAGATATAGGAGTAACTGTCTTGATGTCAGGGCATCGATGCGAGGTAGAGACTGTAATGGGGTATCAATGGTACGTCAATGATCAGGTATGCACCAGGGGACATGGTCAAGAAGGCGTACACCAGTGCCAAAACCGCCTTTGAATGCATGTTCAGATACAACAGAATTGGCCGAGCACACGTTGGAAGCTAACCGAGAACGCCGTCGTAGTTCGCGGGCTGGTTCGCCCAATAATTCAAGCCAGATTTGACATCAGGGTCTGGTAGTGTACTGGAAGGTACAGCCATTGGGAAGCCAGATACCGGCAACTTCACGAATCAGGGCTTGAGGCCAGTAGACTCGCCGCTGACAGACTTTTCACCAGAGACCGCTGCGAGCGAAACTGTCAGTGTCAAGGGAAAGTTATCAACGGCCATGTGCACGTGCGCGACTAATAAGTAAGCGCGTCGACTCTCGTCGTCGAGTGCTCTCGACGTCCATGTTGACCGGAATCGCGAATCTTCACTCGATTGCATACACTGATACAAGGCCGCGGATACTCCGTTCTTCGGGCGTATCTCGTGCTGGCTTAGATGAACCAGCGTGTAACATATATACTCCCTGCATACGACAATACCCCATAGATATCTGACGATATGCTAAGGGTCCATATATAGATCGTCGTCGTCATCGTCAAACATCGAGGAGAGTCCAGTCGAGTTGTTGTGGTACTGGGTACCATTTTCTTTGCTATGTTGAGTATTGCCTGCAGTCGTGCCAGCGTTCTCCGCAGATTTCTTCGCTGCATTCTCCGCTTCAATCTCGTGTACTATGTCCCACATATCTTCGTCATCCGGGACAGAAGTCGCCGCTTGCCGTTGCGTCGTGTGACTTGCGGGTGCAGCCGGTTTTGCAGGTACATCGGCACCGAAGTCGTTCATCAACTCATCCCACATTTCCTCGTCGAAATCCTCGGTGTTGGCCGACGTCGAAGCGATATTTGCTGCTGGAGGTTTGGCAGACGTCAAGGGTGCCTTTTCCATGTCAGCTCTCCGGGCCTCCTCCTCGGCTATCATTGCGTCCACGTCGAAGTCGTCATCTTCGACCAATACCCCGGTGGAACCTGAGCTCGAAGCCCGACGAGAGACCGCTTCGGAAGGCGAGGAAGGCGGTGGCTGCCCGGGTGATGAGCCCCGGGAAGACGAAGCCTGTGGCAGGACGCGCTGGCCAGAATCGCCACCTGACTCGTCATCATCGGAATCGAGGTTTATCTGCTCAGGCTTTTGGCCGTTGACCAGCCCCTTCGCTTCGTCTTTCCAGACCGATAGCGCGACCTGGTTGGTTGAATGAGCGTCAGACTTGGAGTGCATGCTCGGAGAAGTATTGATCTCCCACATGCATCCGCTTGCTATGACATAATTTTTCTACCGTCTTGACCGTGTCACGGAAATGTGTCTTGGGATACATCTTGTGCGCCCAAAATTGATAGATTTGTAAAAGGGAGTTGAGATCCGAGTGCTGCAACAAGATGAATCAACGGAAATTCTCAACTAACGGTTGTATATTGACGGTACATACTTCATGCCCTTTCCCCTTCGGTTTCCAGTGCTTTGTTTGTCTAATCAGGGCAGGAAAGCCGTCAGAACCCAGTAACCTCGCTTCATCCAGTCTGGCGATCTTCTTCCTCTCCTTCTTCTCTCCGTTGGCATCCTTGCCCTTATCTATTGTCCACCGTTAGTCTTGTAATGATCCACCGCGCTCATTGCACAAAGAGGTGGGGATCTGACCTTTGTTGGAAGTATCGCCCGTAACTCTCGGAGGAGATGAGCTCGGCAAAATGGCATGAGGGGTCAATGCAAGCTCCCTCTCTCGTTGTTCACGCGCCTCCCGCTGCAAGGCATTCATGTCCAATGGGGCCGCGAGTGACAGCGACGCCTCGTCCAGGTCCGCGAACATCTCGTCGATATCCACATCAGGTACATCGCGTCCAGGCGTCCGAGGGGCAGCATCTCTCCGAGAGTTTGGCAAAGCAAAGCTCTCCTCTTCGTCGTCGGAGCCGGCCAAGAAGAGCGAAGGGCGTGATCGTTTCGAAGGTCGAGCCGGTTCGTCGTCGTCGTCCTTTGTCGAAGCACTTCTGGTACGAGAGGAAGCTGCTGGAAATGACTCGTCCACAGGCGTATCGAAGATCTCCTCGAGAGACATCTTTGGCGCGTACTTATGCTACAGCTTGCGAGGTAGAGGCTTAGAGCGCGTTGTGCTCGCGTGGCCACTGAGACAGCCATTCTCGCGTGACGTCACGCGTTCGAATCACTTTTCCGATCCACCAGTCCGCGAAGACGCCGAGGCAAAGCGCGGGCGGCTGGTTTTCGTTCCTTGTCTGCGGAGATCATATTGCTTGCTCACCGCGCTCACCCTGACATATGCATTCATTGCTTAGCAAAACACGAACGTTCCGCTCTACAGCTACACGCTTCGACCTACGACCTACGATCATATACTTTCCATACGGCAGAGTATTTGCGAGCGGGTAAGATATAGTCGATCCCCACATCAACACCTCCGACCTCCCGCCAAGCTTGATCAGCTTGATCCGCACGTGTCACCTCTTCAGTTGAACTCGCGATTGGAAAGTTCGAATAGCCGCTTCATAACATCCTTAGCATCTGCGCGGATGCCATCATGGACTAGCTGGTTGGTGATATACTGTTCCGTGTTCTTTATTTTTCTAGCCGTCTCTTGGGCTAGATTGAAGTCGACATACCTACAAGGAATGCGATGTCAGTATACCACCATGATAAGTACTTAATCCATACATATCGTCGTAATACCTGGTTCACAATGAGCGATACTTACAGTGACCAGATAACAAACAACTGCCAACTCACGTAACGGCGCTGACTTTGACAGTATTGCGGCCGAGCTGGTCGAGGTCGTACAATCTGCCCCAGCTCGTATCTCTGGCTAGGATCTCAGCCGCTGCCTTAAGAGGGCGCAGGTTGGCGTAATCATCAAACATGTCGGGGAAGATCTGAATTCCGCGTGTCAGAAAATGAGGAATCCACAGGAGGGGGGTACGCATACCATCTCCCCGAAGTAGTAGACTGGCGTAGTGCCATCTTGTTGTTGTACGTGAACCCAGGAAAATTCGGGGTGCTTTGCTATCACCCTGGCTGCGGCCCAGTTGGATGCATGACTTAAAACTGAGTTAACGTGACTGAGCAGGCGAGTCCGGAATACACCTTACCCCTGGCAATAGATCGGCTCGTGCAAGATAGCGTAGATGGGATTACCGTCGTATGACTGCTTCTCTTGCACAAGTTGCAGGGTCTTGTACGAGAGCTTGCCGAACATCGATAAGTCATTATCCGCGCGGAAGACCAACTCTGAACGCAAGTCAGGTCGCTTTGCTGTGTACAATGTGAACACGCAACTCACGGTGCACTCGATCAATACCACCTGCAATTTATGAGTACATCAATGTCGGCCGTAACGCGAACACACCGACCGCTCATGCCGAAGTCGATGCCTAGCTGTTGCCAGCGACTCGGCGTTAACCGTCCACCATTCGGTAGTGTAATCTTATTCGATGACAAATGATCTAGGATATTTCGAACCTAGTATTGTGACCCATGAATCAACGGCCAAGCCGGCTTCCACGGCTGCTTACTCTTTTGACATCGCGAGGATATTTCGCGTAATAGATCTTGTTTCGGTGGATCACCCGATCTTGTCCGACCATTTGCATCAGTTCCCGCGACAAGCGCACTTATCACGCATAACTCACTAACAGTTGCTTCATAATTGGGAGTGGGATTCTCGATCAAAGGCGCCAAACCACCAGTGACGAAAACCTCCTTGAGACCCTCGCTATGGAATGAGAGATAGGTGATGGAACAGAATCCACCGAAGCTCTGACCCATGATTGTCCATTTGCGATCTTCGGGGTCTTCCCTGTTTCCTAGCAAAAAATTTCGGATAGCTTCGCAATCCTTTACTTTTTCGATGCGTCAATATCCATGGAATCGCATATGCCGTCATCTGAAACACCGACCAATGGAATCGGCGCGGAAATGCTTGAGGTAGTTCGCGATTTGCGAGTCCGTCTCGAACGAGGTCAATGTTTCCGGTGAGATCGGCGTGCTCAGTCCTGTACCGCGTTGGTCCAACCAGAGGATCTAACGTAGGGTCTGAGCCATTCCAAATCCCAGCGCGAAAAAGGACGTCAGTACCTGGTATCCTTTTTCATAAATCTACTGCCTTGTCAGCATCGAAAGGGGCACGCTCAGTCGCTATGAGGTACTCACCTCAGCAGCAAAGCCAGAGCCATCGTTCAGCGGAACCTCGAACCCCGGACCTCCTGTAAACACGAATTGAGATTTCGGTCGCAAGGCTCGGATTGACAGAAACCTACCCTGAAGATATACCACTGAGTTCGACTCGTTAGCACGAACGGCACGGCGAATGAATGCATCGGTATTCACGGTACGGAAGTTTCGCTTCTTCTTCCGGTGTTTTCGCTTTTGCTAACGGTATACAGTTCCTCGCAAACACGCGTATGGTTTGTCCATTTGGGTTGCCATAGTCCAATGGCAGATCGAAGAACCGCTCTACGATCTTGATACCGCCTGTACGCCGTGTGAGTGAAGATGTGCAGCGAGACACTGGGCGCGCGCATATCAGTACCCTTGAGAGTGTATGATTCAAGGTCTTGCTCAGCAGGCATCGCTGTCTGGAGCTGTGTCATAGTTCGCCGAGAAAGTCCGGCGGGTGTTCCGGAGAGACCTGGTCGGGACTGTATACGTGGCGAGCGTCGCAAGGTATGTATACATCTCTGCGGCCCTAGCGGAGCCCCGCCAACGCGAAGACCTTCCTGATAAGATAAACTTTGCTCAACGATCAGACATGTGTGCAGCAGGAACCGATAAGTAGTACAAAGATGGCTGGCGAACGCTGTCGGATGAAGCAACCAAGCATGTGAGGGTGTGCTGCGTGCACAGCCATTGCATGCGGGACGATTCAACACCTTCGCAGATTCGGGCCGCAGAGCATCAAGCAAAGTGAGATTGTTTTCATCTATTCGATGTTCGTACTCCTACTCGTACTACTCGCCGATCGTTTGCTCTCTTCTCCCGCAACGGCGTCGCTGAGACTATGCTTCCGCCGCTCCTCCCTGGACTCCACGCGCTCCTTCAAAGTGGGGAATAACGACCGCACAACCCCTTCGAGCTGAGGCCAAATCTCATCCGATGTCGTCCCCTGCAGTGTCACCATCTTTGCCCGGCTATTCATCTCGTAGTATTGTAGCAAAGGCGACGTTGAGGCATAGAACGTCTCCAGTCGGCGGGCAAAGACCTCCTGAGAAAGATCAATATGCATCAATGAATGGAGTTCAGCCGCGCGCCATGCATACGTACCGGGTTATCGTCTGGCCGTTTCGTCAAAGGCTCTCCCGTGATGTCGTCATGGCCATCCACCTTGGGCCGGTTATAGGACATATTGTACACTCGTCCCGACGGCAAGTGAACCCAACGTTCTGAGATACGACTCAGGATGACAGAGTCGGGCACGTCGATGTTGACTACGAGGCTGAGAGGAGTCTTTTGGTTCCTGCAAGATGATGAGCAACCGATCACCATAGACCAAGCCAATATAACGAACTGTAAGTGAGCATCAAGCAATTCGCCTTGGCGCAGTGTACGGGGGAAGCCGTCAAGGATCCAGTGCTGGACAGGATTGGATTCAAGATCACTGGATGTATTGATCTAATACATACTTTGTTATGCAGGAGATCTAGCTTAGTGGTCAGGACTTGCAGCATGAGCTCGTCCGGGAGGAACGCGCCCCGCGCGACAATTTCTTCCGCCAGTTTTCCAACCTCCGTGCTGGGATCCTTAATCAACACAAACGTATGAACCGGAATTCATATGTGACATACCCCTCCGCAATGTGCTGCCGAAGTATGTCCCCCGTGGACAAGGACAGGATGTCATACTTCTTCACCAGCCTCGCCGACAACGTCCCCTTCCCAGCCCCCGGCTTCCCGAACATCACCATCCGAAGCACTTTCCCAGAGTCCGGCTTCGCGTTCGCGTCCGACTTGGAGGCATCCTTGCTCTTGACGCTGAACGGAGGCGCGGGAGACCCGGTCGGCGGAGTGGTCGCGAACGTCCGGCAGCTTGAGGCCGAACCCCGCAAGGCGGACTGCGCTTGAGCCCGGAGACAGGGAGGGCGCGCAACAAACATGAAGCGAAAGCGGCACGAGCGGAAAGCGAAGGGATATGAGCCAATCAATATTCCGGACGGCCGTCGGTATATAGGGGTCGCGGATCGTAGACGGGACGAGGATAGGAGTCCCGAGCAGATCCTGGCTTAACTTCAACGCCTGTCCTCCTGGAGCCTGAGCGTGGTCGTACGGGGTACGATGGCTAGTGCTTGCAGCTGAGGAGGAGACACTTTCCTTGGGGCTATATCATGGGTCGAGATTTATCCCAATTACACACTCCCGATTCACGTGATGACCGTTCGGCTCCCACAAGCCGAGGCTGCAATCGCTCACGTCCATGGACAACGGATTCGATCACGAGTCGTGATTGCTATACCATCTTGCAACTAACAAACTATACCGCTTCGCGGCCGGGAACTGCGGTGTGACTAGGATGAGGAGGCGCGGCGGGCTGTCCCTTCTGCTCCCACCCGATGAGATGTCTCATCTCCCGTACACCGACCGGACCAGCGACATCAAATCGCGATACATCCACAGCAATGCTGCACGCCTCTCCGACGTGATCGACGTGTATGGGGGGGACGATAAGGGCATTGGCCATAGATTCCAGCGGTGAACGCCGTTCTTCGGGCACCGCGGCCGATGAGCCCGACAGCGACGCTAGCGTGCGCAGTACGCTGGAAGGTGTTGGTACTTGAACGGGCGCGCGAGAATGCAGAGATGCGGAAAGATCCAGGAGCGCCGCGACGGGAGAGGTTAACGGCCTGTAATGCGCGTGGTACACGAGGCCTGGAATAAGGTTAAGCGTCAACAACCAAAGAACGCGCTCGAAGCCTCCTCGTACTTGGTCGAATGAAAACCCCCCGGTAGTCTTGCCGTCCGAGCATCATGCTTTCAATTTGTCGCTCGGCTTCGCGCTTCGTCTCGATGTAGCCTGCAGGAACCAGTGGGCGGAAGATGTCCTCCGCTGAGATGAACACAAAGGATCGCGGAAGGCTTAGCGGAGTGTTTGGTTTCGAACTGATGAATGCCTCGCACACCCTTAAGGCTGAAAGTCAAGAAAACCCATCAGTCGTGGTGCCTCCATCTTCTACCACCAAGATAGGAAGAACACGCTCACCGGCATCGCGATTCAACAGGGCGTAACTTCCTCGGCTATGCTCCTCGTTTTTGCGCTCGAGTGGATTACCCCCACCAAAGCTCGCGCCTGTTAGCCCTCCTATCACGCTTCCCGCGAGCCCAAACACGTTGCCTTCACGTATGGCCTTTTTGTACTCTGCGTCCTCCAGGAGCGTTCCGAGCGTGTGCACGACGCCCGTCACTTCGGGGAGAATATGGGCATACGACTCGGGGTTTAATGCGTCTCCTCGTCGCCAATCGACCTGCAAAGAGAGTTAGTAGATGTTGACAGAGTTATTATAGGTCGCACACTTTGCTAGTCCATGCGGGTGAATGTCCCTTTGGTGTCGTATACGGCTTTCCAGAAGAGCTGCGCGTCCATTCATATAAGCACCAATGCGCTCTGCAACAAAACCTAATGAACGTGCCTGATGCTAGTAACTTGCATTCCCCGCGCGAGCGCGGCCTTGCACACTGCGGAACCTGCACTAGGGTGTTCAGCCAGAGTTGCGGTTGTCCACGAGGCCTGGCCATACCAATAAATCCGTTGCCGCCGACAACAAGAACTTTCTGTGCGACAGCCTCGAGTACCATTGTGAAAACCGATGCGATCCTGAAAGGGCGAGGAAGACACAGTGGGAGGTGGCGGTATACACTTTCGACGGTTACGTCATTGAAACGCTTCGTCTCTTCCACGCTTGAACAACGACAGGAAGCGAATTCGACTGCAATGGCTTCAGTGAACTAAAGCTTGTTCAGGATCCTTGTGCTCGTAAGGTGACTTGACAGTAGTACCGGTTCTAGCGTCGATTGCGACACAACTTTGCGGCGAACAGGGCCTTGAACTTCACGCGATTCGCGTTCTGGAGTTCTCAAATATATTCAAGACGCGGCTATCCAGGCTTATCCGCATCCTGTCTATGGATCCGAGAAAGACCGCGACGTCGAAGATCCGTCTCGTTCTCAGGCCTGAAGGAGCAATCCCAGCCATCCAATTATATGACGTGTAACCGAATGTCCTGCGTTCTATTCCACGATGTCCGTCCCCTATAAAGCGTAGGTGTCTTGCGATTAGGATGCTCGACTTCCGATGGACCCGAACCCTCATTACCACCGTGTCAGCCTCGCGGATAAAGTCAAGTCCCATGCAGCCGTACTGAGTTGGCCCTTTACCGCCCTCCACACGACCCTACGGAGGAAGGGGCGTGGCAAGCTCACACTAGAAGACGAACTCTTCTTTACGAAGTTCAGGACGTGCGTTTTTTCTTCTTGGTTGAGCGAACCATTTCTCATCAACGAGGGCCATGACCGTAGGATACTCTTTACACGATTGCCGCGCTCAGTGTGCCGCGTTGCCTTTGCCGGGGATGCCAGCGCGAACCAGATCTTGAGTCAGCCGCGGTATGCTGCCGTCAGGAAGACTCTCTACCAGCGCGTCGAGAAGCCGTCCTTCGCGGGCTACTGGATTTTCCGCCACTCCTTCACCGAGCCTCAGCCGCCCTCCTCGTCCGATGTCGTCCTCTGCTACGTTCACGGAGGCGGATATGCCGTATGGCAACCAGGAACGTACATGCCTCTGCTGATGGCCATCGTCGAAGCGGTCATCAAGCGCGGATACACCATCAGCCTCTTCGCGCTGGACTACTCCTTAACGCCGGAAGCTGGTTATCCAACCCAAGTCGGACAGATGGCGGGCATGTACAAGTACCTCGGCGAAGAGATGGGGGTGGACTACCAGAAGGTCGCGCTCATGGGCGATTCCGCCGGCGGTCATCTCATCTTGTCCTTCCTTACGCACCTGCACAAGCCGATATCTCTCTTGTCGCCCAACTCATCAGAGGGTCTCCCTAGACCCGGTGGAGGCATATTCCTCATAAGCCCATGGGTCTCCTTCAACTCATCCAGTCCGACCTACAAGAGTAACGACGGCCTCGACATCATCAACAAGCCCATTATCGACGGATTCGCGCAGCTATGGCTGACCGCGTCTAAAGAAGCTGCCAGCGAGGCGGCGAAACCGTATCGCGAGTTCGTCGATCCGGTGCCCACGTGGGCGGACATACTCCCGAAGAGGGTGTATGTCAGCTCGGGTAGCCTAGAGGTGTTCGTTGGCGACATCGATAAGATGGTGCACGCAATGCGGGACGCGGGTGCAGACCTGCAGTACTCTTGCGCGGAGAACAAGACGCACGATTGGCAGTTTACGGATATCAGGAAAGTACAGAAGGAGTGGCTGAGCACGCCGTTGGAGAAGGAAATCCCGGTGATGTTGGCAGGGGCGGAGGAACTTGCGTACGCACTTGTCGGGACCTCCGAGCCCAAGTGATTAGGCCTCATGTATTCCTGTATGTACGTGCTTCGGTATGTGTGAGGTATCTGTTGCCGGTACGATTTGCCGGTCTGTCGCTGTTCAGATCAGCCGAAAGCTTGAACGGCGTTGAGGTTCAGACGCAATCCTGACGGAATCGCAGATGTTTGTGAGAAGTACGCGGCTGCAACGTCACCTCTGTTCCTTCAAAAGTACACATAAAGAAACTACAACCACCGAGTCGAGGGGCAAGAGGAGCACAAACGCACGCAAGTGCCCAGGCTCCGAGGGGGGAAGGGCGGAAGCACGAAGATGATCTACAGCAGCACACAAAAGAGTCGGAGAGAGAAATAACATCGTCGCAGCTACGCCTTCCCCGCCACCACCACCCCACGTCGCCATCACCACCGAGCAAAAGCGAGCTGAAACTCAAGCGGCCGCGGGCGCATCACCCTCCTTCTGGGTGTATTCGTGCAGGACGGCGATGGCCTCGCCGACCTTGCTCTGGAGAGCATCGTCGTTGTCGAGCAAGTGGATGAGCTCGGCGTTCTCCATCTCGAGCAACATGCCCGTGATCTTGCCGGCAAGGTCCGGCTGGGCGGGCGCGATCCTCATGTAGAGCATCTCACCGATCATCTGCTTCTGCTCCATGGGCGAAGCGTTCGCGAGCACAGACGAGATTCCGTTGTCCTGAGGCGCGGGAGCAGCGGCGCCAGCGGCGGGCTGAGCAGGGGCCCGGCCTTGAGGCGGGCGCTGAGCAGCGGGTGCGCGGGGAGGAGCAGCGCCGTTGGGCGCGGGGGCGCGGGGGGCACCGTTAGCAGGGGGTGCACTCGGCTGGGCACGGGGCATCGGCGGAGCGTTGGTCTGCGTGGGGGAGCCACCCGGACCGCCAGGGCCGCGAGCAGGCGGGGGCCCGCGGGGAGCACCACGGGGGTAGCCAGGCACGCCGTAGCCGTAAGGAGCAGGGACAGGCATGCCGGGCACCTGCTGACCAGGTGCGTAGCGGGGACGAGGGGGCATCATGCCCGGTTGACCGTAGCCAAAGCCACGGCCAGCTGGAGGAGGGAAGCCGGGGCCGGGGTAGTACATCGGGGGGTTCATGTAGCCGGCGGGCATGCCAGCGGCAGCGGCCTGCTGCATCCTGATCTGGTTGCGCTGGGCGATCTGGCTCTCGAGCTGCTGCCTGCGCACCTCGCGACGCTGGGCGAGCGACACGTAGAGCGGCTTGGAGCCCATCATCTTGTTGTTCATCTCGGCGACGGCCTTGGTCGCCTCGTCGGGGGAAGAGAAGCACACGAAACCGAAGCCCTTGGAGGTACCGCCCTCGGTGCGCATAACCTTGGCGCTGGTGATCGCGCCGAAGGGCTCGAAGGCGTCACGGAGCTTCTCGTCATCCACGTCGTCCTCGAGGTTCTTGATGTAAAGGTTGACGCCCTGGTATTTGCTCATCTTCTCCATCTTCGCCTGCTCGTACGAGCGGCGAAGTTCCTCCTCGCGCTCAGACTTCTTCTGAGCGCGGGAGACGAAGAGCTTCCTTCCCTTGAAGTCGGAGTCGTGGAGAGTGTCCACAGCCTTCTGAGCCTCCTCATGGGTCTCGAAGTTCACGAAGCCAAAGCCGCGGCTCCTGCCCTCCTCATCCCTCTGGAGAACGGCAGAGGTGACGTTGCCGAACGGGGTGAAGAGCTCGCGGAACTCGTCATCGTTGGCCTCGGGGTCAATGTTCTTGACGTAGACGTTGGTAAACTGCTTCTTCTGCTCATCAAGCTTGGCTTGACGGTCCTAAGGAGAGCCCATGCATCAGCACATTCGCGTAAGATGTGAGGAAACATGAACTTTACCTTCTTAGAAACGTGGTGACCGACGTAAACCTTCTTGTCGTTGAGCAACATGCCGTTGACGGCCTTGATAGCGCTCTCAGCCGCCTCGTTGGTCTCGTAATGGACGAAGCCGTAACCCTTGGAGCGGCCCATTTCATCCGTCGCGACCTTGCACGAGAGCACATTGCCGAACGCAGCGAAGGTATCGTGCAGGGCCTTGTTGTCGATAGCATCATCAAGGTTCTTGATGAAGATGTTGCCCTGGCCGGTCTTGCGCAAGGCGGGGTCGCGCTGGGACCACATGATGCGGCACGCACGACCTTTAATGAGCGAGTAGTTGAGCTGCTCAAGGGCACGCTCGCCTACGAGCACAAAGTCAGCATATAATCCACGCGATCTACCGCGCACACAACGCACCATCAGCAGCATTGAAGTAGTTGACGTAGGCGTAGCCGAGCGAGCGACGAGTGACCGCGTCACGACACACACGAATGCTACGCCAGAGTCAGCCATCCTGTCATCGGATGTGCCCTATCTCGGCGTACCTTGCAACAGGGCCAATCATATTGAAGATCTCGAACAGCATGGCCTCCGACACGGTCGGGTCGAGCTCGCCCACGTAAAGCGAGGCCGACGGGGCTGGAACGTGGTTCTGCGGGCCAGGCGCGATGTACGGCGCCGGGGCCGGAGCAGGAGCTGGGGCCTGAGCAGGCGCAGGGGCGACCTCGGGCGAGGCGGCGGGCGCGTCCTGCGCGGGTGCGACGGGAGGAGCGGCGGCGGACATGGCTGCTGGGCTTGAGTCGAGACGGGTTGGTTTTTCTGGGTGTTTGAAGAGTGGTGTAGTCGTTACTGCTTTATGAACTTTTTCGAGACTGTATCGATCCGGATGAGGGGTGGATGTCAGTTGGTGCGCCAGCGATGTGTTGAACCGTTGGTTGGGCGAGACTCACACAGAGGTGACGACAGGCCGCTATGTAAAGAGGATTTTATGGGTTTTTTGGGAAGTTTTTGTCTGCGAACGCGATGTTAGCGGCGGCGGACGACGTGGACGACGATGAGGACGAGCACATAGGGGAGGGGGAGGGGATAGTACCTTTTGTTGGTGGTGATGGCGGTGGGCAGTTGCTGAAAATCAGCCGCCGCCTTTTGAACCCTGAGCGTGGTAAATCGCCCTAACCCTATTTCTTCGCCACATGTTGCAAGGCCATCGTGGTTCTGAATCTTACTCAACCGGCCCCGTCGGCAGATGGTCTGCCACCATGCGATGGGGGCCAACGCTTGCGAACAAAGGGCTCGTGCAGGCCAAAACACGTCAATATGCGGTCTCACAAGGCGCTATACGTCTTATGGCACAATGCGTGCGGTCTCAATGCCGGCCACATCGAACAACAAGGTCAACGACAGCGGAGTTTCTCTAAGCTCCTCTGCGCCGCAATGCTGTATACGTAGACCCGGTAAAGAGACGCGGTGGACGCGTACAGCGCTACAGCCCGGAGCACCGTCGCCATCGGATCTCTATTCACCATAAAAAGGGTGTTGGGGTTTGAGGCCCGCGGAGTTGGCCCACACTCAGGAGTCGGCCACCTCGCGAGTTGAAATTCAAGCATGCATGTATCGTACGTCACGTTCACGACGAGTGCAAGACCAGGGCGAATAAGATAAATCAAAGTCCTCGCAGCAAGCAAAGAACTCTCGCCATCACCACCATCATTGAGCATACCACAGCCCACTACACCGCCTGCGATTGATGTCCAACGTCAACCACGGTATGTCCGGAGAAGACGAGGACGTGGCGCACCTCGCTAACAAGAAGTGGAACCCGATGACAGTCAGTCTGCCACAGTGCTCTAACCCCGAGTAAAGTACGATTTCGCGCCGTGCATGGCCAACTCCGACTTGGCCTGAAACACAGTCGTGAGCATGGTTTCATCCTGAAGGGGAAAACGCAGACGTACTTTTTCCATGGAATGTCCCGCAGCGTTGTGATGTGCCCAAATCTACATCGAGTGATCGGATAGCTGTGAGCTGCCGGGACCGAGCAAGAAGGGGATATCGCACCTGGCGATAATAGAACGCGTTTCCTAATCCTTGCACAATCCAACCTATTGAGGCTATTAAACCTAGGATGGCTGCAACCCATGAGTGCTTGATGAACATCTGGATGGTGTTGATCAGGCCGGCCGAGCCCGTGCTGCACGTTTATGCTGTGAGACTATCGTTCGCAACATGGCGGCGTATATATACCTCGGAATGCCAATGGCCCTTCGAGCAGTTCAGAACGGCACTCCTGGACGAACGAAGATGATGACATACATGTACAGCGAGAACAGCAGGTGCCATCCTCCAAAGAAGAAATACAGGTCTGCCGAAACGTCAGTATAGCACCGTTGAGCCCAGAGAACGACTTGCAGTAATAGAGCGATTGCTCCTATGCTGGTGAGTCAGCGCATACATCCACCGGTGCAATTATTCTTCTGTCGACGAACCTTCATATATCCGTTATAGATAGGCCTATACCACAACAGGAACGAGAGGAGCCCGATGACAGGAACATAGCTGCATTAGTAGCGTCAGCTTCGCTCTCTCGATCATCAGCTAAGGAAGGCTGGCGTACATAATTCCAGAGATGAGATCCCGCACACCATCGCTGCCACCACCGACGAGAACGAATATACACGCAATCTGAACGCATATATCAGGAGGATTGCGTTGCGTCAAAAGCGTTGAGACCAACCATGTTGATGATAAGGGTCGCAGCTAGGACCAGCCATAGCTGGAAGAGCCGGGTGATGAGCGGCCTGGACGCCTCCGGGATCTCTTCGTTGATATCGTGGTATACCAGCGGAAAGACTGCGCTCCTCAAGTCAGCGCGCTACGATCGCAAAAGAATGGCGTATTGGGCACGGACAAGGCGGAAAGTTGTTTCTCCCGTGTCTCCGTATGTGGTCCGCCTTCTGGGTAAGCTCTTGCTCTCTGCGTTCAAGTTCTCGTTCTCTTCGCTCCAGCTCAGCCGCGCGCGCGGACTGCGCGTCCGGCGGGTCCTCAAACGGGTTGGCGTCGAGCGAGTGCGTGGATGCGAACGGGTTTTGGGTGAGTTCGCCTGGTCCAGTTCATACATCAATTCACTTTCATCTCTCGTACGACAGGGGAAGCGTAGGTTGCGCACTCATGATTGGTCGTCAACAGTATCGGGGTATGTATCTGGAGAGGTGCTGCGTGCCAGCACGGTTGTTCTGGTGAGGTCAAAGCGACACGTTCCTGAGACGGACACAGCCCCTGCCGCAGCGCTGCCCTGTCGGGGCGGAGCGCTCGGTCTCGGCCTTACGCGAACTCGGCGCTCCATCGGCGCCTATTGTATTGACCTCGCTCAGAGTCAGACTCGGCGACGAGAAAGGGGCGTCGGTCGTCGTTGGTCACACCGATCGGTGCAGACGCGCCCACCCCAAAAAATGTCGAGGGAAGAAAAAACACGTACTGAGCAACGCGCCTGCCTGCCCCGGCGAGCGCAGACCGCCGGCGAATCTGCAAACGTGGGAAGTTGAGGAGCGGGCTACTATTATAAGGGCAAGGCCTTCGCGCCCGCTGCTGTCCCCATTCCCTTCATTCATCCCTGCCCTCGCGGCTTCCATCTCCCTCCGCCTCCCTTTCTCCGGTCAGTCAAACCGTCCATCGCCTTGTCCCGTTCGGCGCTAACCACTTGTCCATCTCCAGTTCCACACACGCCGCTCCGGCCCCGTCGTTCACTTCTTAACCCGCTCACTCACGACTCCAGTCACCCCCAGTCTCTACCAGTAGAATTTAACCAGCCAACATACCAAGCACAATGTTCTCCAAGATCTCTGCCCTCTCCATCTCTGCCCTTGCCATCTCGGCATCGGCCCTCGTCGTGCCCCGCGCGACGCCCCCCGCCGGCTGGGCGACCGACTACCTCGAGCCGTACCAGACCTACCACACTCGCTACCTCGCCCTCTCGTGCCAGACCAAGCACAGCACCACGTTCTTCGACCAGTGCTGCCACCCGCTCCTGGCACACGAGAGCCTTTCCTCGCGCCCCTCGCAGTGCACTCCCTCGGCATCCGCATCCGCCTCTGCCAGCGCCGCGGAGCCGACCTCCACTGTCGTCCCCTCTGACAACGATGACGACGACGAGGACTGCGACGATGAGGATGACGGTGATGATGACGATGAGGACTGCGACGATGAGGACACGAGCTCTGCCGTTTCCTCCACCGTTCACGTCGCCACCTCCTCCGTCGCTCACACCACCGTTGCGAGCTCTTCGGTAGTTGCTTCGACTTCGGTCGCCGCCCCGGCCACCTCGTCGGCCAAGCCTGAGACGTCCTCCGCCAAGCCCAAGACGTCCTCCACGCCCGCGCCGACCACCACCGCCGCTCCCACCACGACCTTCAAGGCGACGTCGACCAAGCACTCGTCTTCTGCCCCTGCCGCCACCACTTCCAGCTCCGTTCAGACCGGCGGCTTCGCCACGTTCTTCTACCAGAACGGGTATGTTGCTCCCATCTTCATCGCACCGCCTCGCCCTCTAATCACCACCCTTTCTCCCATAGCGTTGCTGGTGCCTGCGGCAAGGTCCACGCTGAGAGCGATCTGATCGCGGCCATCGACGTCGACCGCTACGGCAACACCGGCGTCGCATCCTCCCTCTGCGGCAAGCAGGTGAAGATCACCAACACCAAGAACAAGAAGTCGGTCACCGTCACCATTGCTGACGCTTGCCCGACCTGCGAGAACAGCAACTCGATCGACCTCTCCGTTGGTGCCTTCACTCAGATCGCCACCGAGGCCGAGGGCATGGTCGCCATCGACTGGGAGTTTGTCTAAACTGTACATGCCAACACTGTACATGACACTTCTTGAACGGCATTCCTCCCTTCCTCCCATCTTTTTCCTCTCCGGTTTTTACAGATTTCAGGGTATCGGGGCGAGCCCCGCAAGTCACATACCTCTTGGCGTGGGGCGGCATGCAGGAAATATTTGACGATGAACGGCACAAGATCACGAGCTTGTTTTTTTAACGATCCCCGGCGGCCCGACGAGGCAACCTCTTCCATCCCGGCCCGTCCATCGTCTTTCATGCCCAACCCTATAGCACGTAACGCAACGCACATATTCCTCTCGCAATTACCATCTTCCTCTTTATGTGTACTTATTTGCTGTCCTCGTTGCCTGTTTTTTCCCCCTCTATCATCCCATCGCGCGCTCTTCCCCTGTAGCTAGCTAAGGGCCCGGTCGTGTGCAATGAAATCTACGTCCCGCATGATCAGACAACGATAGTGTAGATTGCAAATTGGATTAGCCCCTAATGAGGGGGGAGTTGTATAGTAACAGAAGTCGAGAAGGCGACGCAGCCCTGTGTGAGTAAACACATCTTTTTACGGATGACCCGATCTTATTGCATGTACGATATGTAATCGACACGAGAGTCGAACGACGGGATAATACAGATCCCGCTGAGCATCCTGGCAACAGAAACGCCTGGTTAATGCAACAGTCAACGCCGGCCGCTCGAGAAGCGTCGCTCACCTCTATGAGGACGTCAATCTGCCAGTCGGGCAGGTCGGACGAAGCGAGGTAGGTCCTGAGCGCCGGCAGCAGCAGATCGTAGTTCATCCACGCCAGCTGGCCTATAGACAGCAGCGTGGGATCTGGGCCCGGGGTGAGCGACGTGCTATTATATCAAAGAACATGACGGAAGACGATGACATATATACGTACCTTTGGGGTGAAACCCGACGGGACAGTCGGCCTCGAGCGCGATCGTGCGCGGCCTGTCGAACGCGCCGGTGCGCACGACGATCTGTCCCAGTTTGTGCGGCACGTCCGGGTCGACGCCGAGCCGTTCGAGCGCGCGCCGTTGCGCGTTCACGAGCGCGGTCCAGCCCGGCGTGCCGCTCGCGCCGTGCGACGGCGTCGGGAAGGCGATCGAGGACGGCGGGCGTTTGCCGAGGATCGTGTCGGGCCGCACGTCAGGCTCGATGAGGATGAGCAGGCCGCCCGGGCGGAGGACGCGCGCTGCTTCGCGGATGAAGCGGGGGTAATCGGAGATCTGGGTGGGTGGGGTGACGAACGTTGACGATGGCGAGCGTAACGAATTGGGCGTTGTGCACTTACACCGATGTGTATGGAACGCGCGTGGACGAGGTCGAAGCACGCATCTGGGTAGGGCAGCCCTTCCGAGACGTCGCAGAGCTCGAATCTGGGGGCAGCAGCAGGTCAGTCGGACGGGGTTATATGTGCGCGATGCGCCCGATACGTACGTGCAATTTGGGGGGACCTCTCTACGCAAAGGAAACATGAGCTGAAGATCTGATGGAAGACATCAGTGCAACCCTCACCTTGGCTGGATAGGTGCACAGTCGCATCCTACCACATCGACCTTCGGGAACTCATCCGCCATTTCGATTGCCCTATCATGACCTGAGCCATCCGCATAATAGAATCACAGCAGTAGATCGTACCATTGGCCGCTCCCGGTTCCAACGTCCAGCACGCGCTTGCGTCGACTCGCAGTCGAGTCGACAAGCACCTCCCTCACTGGCCCGACATAGTTCGCGTCCGCCACGAATTGGAACATCCGATGAAAAAGCTCATAACGCTATATGTATAACATGGGCCGGCGGCGGCAGACAATCAGCACAGAAGCCAAGCATACGGCCCATGGACCCTAGGATCCGGGAGGACGGCGAAGAGTGGTAGCTCACTCGGATCTCGTCCTCGTCCGCCGGGAGCAGGTATCGGGGCACCATCGCGTTGAAGCGTCGCCCGTCGAGCTCGCGGAAGAACTCGTCGTCATCGTCGCCGACGTACGCGTCCGCGTCCGTCCATTCCGGCGAGTCTGAGCGACGCCGCTCGGGCATCTAAGGGAGCAGACTCGCTAGCGCTGTGCCGGCCGTGGAAGTCCGGGGCAAGGCATAACCCCCGGTGGACGCGCCCGGTGGGCCAGCTGATATAACCTACTCCCCGGAGCGATGCGGGCTGGCTGGACGGGATAAGGTTCACACAAGACAAAAAGACGGCCAGCTGAGCGCGCACGCGAAGGCGTGTTCTCCCCTTTTGCTTCCGGAGATGGCGCAACTCTGTGAGATCTGGTTCTCGATGTTCTGACCGGAACCCGAACCTTACAACTCAGTCGATGGAATCATTACAAATGGCAAAACATAAAATCCGCAAGCTCCGAATCAACCAACCTCCCAGGTACGAGACCATGGCTGCCGTGAATACATCCCATCACGTCACTCTCTTGGGAAACCCCATCATGAGTTATGCTTGATCTCGTGGACGAACACGGTCCGACTGGACTCTCCATGCCATCCGCGGTTGCTGCTCGCGCTCACCAAGAACCTCGCGGCCGGGTCCACGACTGTGAAGCGCAGGAGAACGTCAGAAGGGGGGCGGCGACGTGACGTGATCAATAAACCGAGGGAAGGGTGTGGCGACTTCGGGGACTTACGCATTTGGGACACGAAACCGCCGTGGTGTCCAGGGATGATCTTGAACTGAACGCCGCTGCGCATCCTGCCAGATGCATCGGGTTCGTTCGCTTCCGCTACGTTCCACAACCGGATATTATCCATGGACGCGCTGCGGTGGAACGGATAGTTAGCGCCGTGTCCATAATCAAGGGCACGCGATTACGCTGCGATCTCACCATGCGATGTGCTTGCTGTCCGGAAATCCCACCACGCATGAAACCACGCCCGAGCTTAGCGGATTTCGCAGCACTTTCAGCAGTCGCGGCGTCACCGCAGGCCCGGAGACACCCAGTTGCCGTAAGTCCCACACGTCCACGGTGCCATTCCTACGTCCCGCGTAGATCTGCGAGCCATCCGCGGACCAGCATGCCTATCCAAAGTTGCGTCAGCGTTCACATACGGAAGACGCTCGCACGCCGAGGATGTGGCATGTCGTCAGGATAGATCTGCGCATGGCGAGATCTGCCGAGGAAGGGAGTCGAGTTACGGAAGACGTACGGACATGCACCATGGCGGAGTCTTTTCGCTCAGCCAAAGCCGGCCGACGCCGCGGCCTGTGGTATTCACTCTCCTGTCCCAGAGAACCACCTGCCCGTCTATGCTTGCCGTCATCAGCAGATCGGGAGAGTAACTTGCATACGTGTCGGGGTCTAAAATCGCAGGCATGTTCTTGGTGGGGAGGTTCGAGCGCGGCGCCGCAGGAGGATTCGCGGGCGTGGTTTGCTGCCACGAGTTCGGAGCAGGTAGCTCTGCGCTAGGCATGGCAAGATTGGATTGGCTAGGAAACGATGTCTCAAGAGAATCTGCCTGTTGTGTAGGGAAAGAGCCGGCAGCCTGGTCGATATCCATCTCGCCATCCGCGTCCGGTTCGTCGAAGAGCGGATCGTAATCGGATGCGGCATCTGACCCAGTCTGCATGTCATTGCTTTTAGTAGCTTGGTTGTTGGATGATTGGTTAATATTAGGTTTGATGTCAGCGGATTGTTGATTGGATGCAGCGAGAGAGGTAGAGGGAGGAATGTAAGCAACGGGCGTGTACTCGGGTCGCACCGCGACCACAGCGAGCTGGGAGCCGTGGGTCGTAAAGCTGCGCACAATTTGTCCGGTGTTGAGATCCCAGTGCTAAGGAATGTTCCCATGAGCATCGATTCGTATATGTCCTTCGATACTCACGAATGCAAGGCCATCCCATCCGGCGCTGAAGAATCCCTTCTCGTCATGTTGCATAGACATGGAGGAGACGTGACCGCGATGTCCTCCAAGGACCTCACACAGCCTGCCTGGGTCGTGTCGCACCGTAAAGAGGTTGATATGACCCTCCTAGGCGCATCGTCAGCCGTCCTTTTTGAGACTATCTTGAGGATAGGAATAACTCACATCGCTTCCTGAAAGAGCCCACAGGGCATCCGAATGCATGAGCAGACTGTATACCGGCGCCAAATGGGACTCTCTCTGCCCCGGCACCCCGAAGCCGGGCGGTTTCGCTGGGTTTTCCCACCAACACCGCAGCTGCCCCGCTTTCATAGTGCCCTCAATCACACCGCAGTGGTGCCTCTGCTGAGCCGTGAGGAAGTTTTTGCCGTTGACCGCGGCGAAGATATCGTAGTCGCGTATATAACCGTCGTCCGATCCCGTCAGGAGGTGGGTCATGCATAGGGAGGAAGCAAGTGCATGCGTGGGCACTGGATGTGGTATAGCGCAGATCGCCTCGACGGTGTAGGATCTCGGGTGCTGCACGGCTTTAAGTATGTTTTGCTTCCGAATGGCGGCAGGTGACATGGAACGCTTTCGGTTTATGATCGGTAGCACCGGCATTGCTGCACACAGTCCAATACTGAGTAATTCTCCGGACGCTCGCTGCGGGAGAGCTCACTTGGTATCCGAGGTGAGGTATCGAACATTGCTTCAGACGCGGGCGTCGCAGCGGGTGTCTCGTCCCCCGTAGCTGTCACCGAGGGCGTCTCAGCGTCTTCATCTTCAGACGCGTCCTCATCATCATCTCCAAAGTCTTCCTTTCCGAATTGCAGCAGAGGCGCGCAGACATAAGCCACAGTTAGATCCCAGGTTAACTAGCTGTCTACACACACATCGCGATCCGATGCCCCTTGCGAAGTCGCAGCTTCCACGGCATCAAGGAGGTCTTCGTCTATAATATTGTCTCCGTCATCGCTTCCGTCGTATTCGGCATCTTCTAGGACATCTCCCTCGTCGTCCGAGTCGCGGTGAGACATGGTTCTGGCAAGAGGCGATCGCCTCACGTGAACGCGGAGGACTAGACGCTCACCGAAGGTGGCTGTGCATTGCTTACTGCCGTGCACCACGATGGTTCTCGCCGACCTAGGCAGAAAGCTCAATGCCGCCCTCTCGTCCCTGAGCAGGGCGCCTGTAGTCGACGAGAAAGTACTTGGATATGATAAGATTGATTTATACAGCAAATCTAACATGTTCCACAGGTACTTGATGCTACACTGAAGGATATATGTGCTGCCCTATTGGAGTCCGATGTCAACGTCAAGCTTGTCTCTCAGTTGCGATCAAAGGTTCGGGCCAAGGTCAAAGCGTCGTTGGAGAGCGGAGACAAGGTTAAGGACCAGAATCGGAGGACAGTGCTACAGAAGGTCCGTTTGCTCGCTGCGTCCAACATTACCCCCTGCTTACCACGCTACCTGTAGGCTGTCTTCGATGAGCTGGTGAATCTTGTCGACCCAGGGGTAGAACCCTACAAACCAAAGAAGGGTCAGTCCAACGTGATCATGGCCGTCGGCCTTCAGGTTCGTGGCCCCCGAAGACCTCATGCTTTCGCTCAGCTCATACGCCGTCCAGGGCAATGGAAAGACCACCACCTGCACCAAGCTCGCTGTGCACTACCAAAAGCGCGGCTTCAAATCCTGCATCGTCTGTGCCGACACCTTCCGTGCCGGCGCCTTCGACCAGACCCGACAATCCGCCACCAAAGCGAAGGTCGCGTACTTCGGCTCGTATACCGAAACGGACCCCGTTGCGATAGCCGCGCAGGGCGTGACCAAGTTCAAGAAAGAGCGGTTTGAGGTCATCATCGTGGACACGTCCGGTCGGCATAAACAGGAGAGCGAGCTATTCCAAGAGATGGTGCAGATCGGTGAAGCCGTCAAGCCCAATATGACGATTCTAGTCTTGGATGCGAGCATCGGTAAGCTCGATATCTCTCCTTAAATACGTCTGAACATACTCAATAACGCATATAGGTCAGGCTGCGGAAGCCCAAGCTCGTGCGTTTAAGGACAGCGCAGATTTCGGTGCCATCATCGTCACGAAAATGGACGGTCACGCTAAGGGTGGAGGCGCTATCTCAGCGTACGCACCCACAATTCACTCTTAATACGAGCTGCTTTAATTCTTATCGTCATCGTAGTGTGGCCGCAACTAAAACGCCCATCATCTTCCTCGGTGTGGGTGAACATCTGGCAGACCTGGACAGGTTCTCCCCACAACCATTCATCTCCAAGCTTCTCGGTCTCGGCGATATGCAGGGACTCATGGAGCACATGCAAGATCTCGCTCAGGCAAATCCGGACAAACAGAAAGAAATTGCGAAGAAGCTCGAGGAAGGCAAGCTCAGCATCCGGGATTGGCGAGAGCAAATATCGAACATCATGAACATGTACGCATATACCTCATTTACGTACCCCGCTGTAAAGCTTTACCTTCGCATACAGGGGTCCCATAAGCAAAATTGCTTCCATGATCCCTGGCATCCCTCAAGAAATGCTCGCCGGCGGAGACGAGGAAGGTACGAACCGCATGAAACGCATGATCTTCATCACGGACTCCATGACCGCCTCCGAGCTTGACTCGGACGGTTCGCCCTTCATGGAATTCGGCAAAGACGGCAAGCCCGTCGGTATCACCTGGCGGGTCACGCGAGTCGCCCGTGGCAGCGGTACGAGCGTGCGCGAGGTAGAAGAGCTGCTGTGCCAGTACCGGATGATGGCAAACATGGCGAAGCAGGCGGGAGGAAAGAACGGCTGGTTGCAGACAATGCAGAAGATGCAGCAAGCGGCAGGTGGAAAGGGTCGTGGGCCTAATGGTATGCCTACGCCGGCGCAAATACAGGCCATGCAGGTTCGTGGTCGTCCGAGCATATCTTGCAACGTGCACATGATCGCTGACTTCGGGGACAGCGTTCCATGCCTCCTGGCATGCTGCAGCAAATGCAACGGCAAATGCGGAGTGGCGGAATGGCGGAGATGATGAAAGCTATGATGCAGGGTCAGGGAGGCGACCAGTTTGACATGGAGGAAATGCAGCGTGCGTTACTACGTCTTGTCAAATGACAGTGACCTCATCATTGAGCATAACCATAGGCATGATGTCGCAAATGGGCGGCGGATTGGGCGGCCTAGGGGGACTCGGTGGTATGCCGAATATGGGCAACATGGCTGAAATGATGAAGATGATGGGCATGGGTTCGTAATATGGTATCGATGTGGCGCACATATGATCGCGTGTATGACTACATTGTAATATATGCATTACACGAACTACATGGACTATACATTGGATGCTAATTTACAGGGAAGGGACGTCCCGGGACTAGTGCAGCTTCCGTTGTTCTCTCTTCCATTCTTTTTTCTGGGTTGATGCAGCTGCCTGAGAAATAGTCTGCATGAGGGAGAACGGCTTAAATCACTTGTCCGCACCTTGTTGCCAAAGAGGAAACGCGATGTATGTTTGTCTGCCCCTGTTTTGCGAGAGAAGCGCGACGTTCCAGCGAAGGCCATCTGAGCAGCACGCGTTATCGTAGTAATTCACTAGAAGAGCTACTGCACTTACCACCCACAGACCCCATAGACACAATGTAGAAGTCGTAATGCATACGACAAGGGCCAAAGGACCGACGTCCTTCGCGTAGTATGAAGCCCTGAGCCACCGTTAGCTGATGCACGTAAAATACACGAGGTCCAATCACCATGAGCTCAAGGCGCACCCGACGGTCAGGGGGACAAGCAAAGGGTGCTGCGGCTCTGTCGGGTCTTGTCTCGGGAGGATCGGTGACGAAGACGGGATCTAAAAGGCGTCAGTCAACTGATGGAGGTGGACCATGTGCAGAGTATACGTTGAGTATCAGTGCTAAGCTCAGAGCTAGTAGAAAAATCCCCGAGTGTAAAGCTAGGAAAGCTTCGAGAGGTGTAAGGACATTCCGAACATCCGCGGACGTTTCCGCAGCGAACAGTAGAAACCGAGGAAAAAGGATGAGAGTCGCGGCCGCTGAGGCGAACCTAAAGGGACTTGTGAGCATGATCGAGTTCACACCGCGTAGAGGACGCGTACGCGACTGCACCGGCCAATGCCCAGACTGATATAGCACTGTCCCTCGCTGCTATGACCCGTTCCTCAACCGGGTCTTCGACAGTGACCGATGCAGGAGCAACAACTCGACGTGAGGACAGTTCATTGAGCTCAATCTCGTTGACGTTGGCCATAACGGACCACAGCGCTAGAAGTAGCGATGAGCCGAAGGCAAGCCAGGTGGAGACGGCTGCTACTGAGAGTCTGGAAGACGTCATCGCGTTGATGAGGAATCAGATCCAGAGTCTTATCTTTAACGCGGCACTTGACGGTCGTCGCGCGTGCTTGCACAGAAAACAATAGCAAACTAGAATTACCCAGGTACAGTAGAGCTACAATCAACAACAATACTAGCGAGTTACCATCGAGAGGGAGTCTGTGCCCATGCATTACCACCACCGCTCTCAATCAAACGAGCTCTCTCGGGATTCATGGCGGGGCCAACGGTGGATGGTGGTGGTGGAGGAGGAGCACCACCGAAATGTGAGGGCGTCGAGTAGCCAAAGGCACTTTGAGGAGGCGGAGCTCCCCAGCCATTGGCAGGAGGGGCAGAGGGAGGGGCGCTCGTGCCCCATGCTGGGGTCGGCGCTGCTGGGGTCGCACCTGAATACGGATTCGGCGTCCTTCCAACTTGACGAGTGGAACGGTGCCCCGGCGTCGCATGCCCAGGAACCCGCCCTGGCGTACGCGCTGCATATGGCGTTTTCCCTCCAGTTCCTGCACCTCCCAAATTTTGGGACTCATGCGCGTGTCGGACTTTGAAGGCATCACATAACTCTGCTACACCTGGAGCCGCAGTCTCGTATAGATAGTAGGCTTCCGGTGCCACTCGAACGGGCTGCGAATATATGTGAACAATTGAAAACGATAATAGGCGATATTCAACCCACCCATGTTTGCACCGACGAGATCTTGTTAGCGAGGAAACAGAGGTTGAAGTGACCAGGTCGCTTGCGGTTAAGGGTGAAGCCATAAGCACTCTTGGAAGGATTGGCAGCGACAAAATTGCGAAGGAAAAGGTCTGCTCAGAAGCGAATCAGTCGAGGGATCTTGGCGGAATTATCAGTTGACTAACGGAGTTCTTCCTCCGCCCCAGCCTTGAACTTCTCGTGTGCCATCAATTCTTCCACTCGTCGTGCCATAGCTTGTACGTGGTTCACGATGAGTTCATCAAGGTCGGAAAACTCATATTTGCCATTCTCGATAACGAAGCGACTACCGGCTCCACCGGTCTGCTCGGCATTCAACTCGACGACGTCTGCAGAGCAATGTGAGATGGAATTGGCGCATGGTATGAAAGGTCGTACCGATGTGCTGGAAGAGATGCTCGTCCACCTTCCACGTAACAGCGATGTGGTCCGTACCCTTTGACGAAGGACGAATGACCACGTCTCCCCTTTGTTGGTTCTCGAGGTGGAGTTCCGCTTGAGTGGCGTTGAAGTTGTGGAAATTCGGATGCTTGATAATACGGCGAGTGCGCCCTATCTCCGCCCTCTTCTTCCGAGCTTGCATCTCGGTGTCTCGGGCGTGTTGGTCGTGATTCCAACAGTCGTCATGCTTGACGCGACGGAACTGGCTATCGCCACCTTGAACGTCTGCTGGTCGGGACGACAGTTCGACAAAGAACGAGTCGTGGTTGAGATCCATTTTGATGTCAATGACGACACCCGGGATCGTCTGCCCCTTCTTCACTACGTCGTCTGGAACCACCCCCGGCTGGTCGGCGAGGTAGTTGGTGTTGATCATGCCCTCGACACCGGAGTCCAAGCGAACGGAAACGAAGGTCGGCTTGATACGGGTGACGAGGACCGAGACGATAAAGCCTATATGGAGGGTCCGACGAGTTTCTCCACTCAGCATAGTCAAAACATCCCAGGCAGTTGGAAGCTGGAATGGGCCTCGCTTCTCGCCGAATGGCTTCACCAACTCTGCCTTGACGAGATCCAGCGTGTATCGCTTACGATCCTCGTTGTTCTCGAACATGCTGAGGGCGAAGTCGTCGAGATTGAGCTCATCCAACTTCCTCACATTATCCGGATCTTGCATAATGAGCGAGACTGTGTGAGATGCATGTTCACCCTCGATATCCTCTTCGTCAAGCTCGAGAGCATCTATAGCCATCTTCCGAGCGAGATCATAATCTTCGGGATGGATGCGAGTGTTGTCGAGAGGATCGGCAACGTCAGCGTCCTCATTGTGGCGGTTCTTTGAGGGTTTCGAGTCCGTGTCGGCTGTGATACGAAGGAAGGCAACAGCATTGACGAATACATTCCTTGTCAAGAGACCGGCTTTCACGAACTGTTCGCGGTTGACAACATTGCCGCCCTAGGAATATACATCAATGATGCGGCCACTGCAACGCGCATCTTCCTTACCAAAGCAGCAATCTTCTTGACAAGGACCTGCGCTTTACGTGGTCCAAGACCACAGACGTACGGCAATAAGTGTTGATAGTAGGAGTCGATGACCGCTCGATTGATGTCTACCCCCACTTTGTTCACGATATCAACCAAAGCATGCTCCAGCGCAGTGAGCAGTTTCTCTTTAGGGATCTAAGATAACAATCAGTAGCAGTTAATCTGCGAGACTGCAAGCCTTTTACCAGATGTTGATATTGCATCTGTTCGTCAAGAGAAATCGCCGTGAGGTCTCGACCCAACGCCGCATACTCGTTGAGGGGACTTTGCGTATAACGCGCGAGACCCACACAGTACTTGGCAATGGAAGATAAGGACCCGAACTCCCCTTCCGCGCGCTTGCTGTGTTGATAGATGCGAGCGACTTCGTCAAATACGTAGATGACGGGTATGGGTGGCCCTCTATCCGCAGGAGCACTCCATGTTGAATCTGGATCTAGATCTGGCCTCAAGACCTCCTTGACGGTCTTCGAAAGCCTCGCCGTCGCCATGCTGAAACCGCCGATGACAATAACATCAGGCTTCCTGCGTTCAACCAGGTCCTTGAACTCAGATTGGTTCTCCGTGTCCAAGGAAGCGAATCTCGTATGTTCACGAAGTCGGCCAGCTTCGTCCAGAAACACCGCGGTGATGTCGTCGCGATGTGGAACACCCTTGCCCCACGAGATAGCTAGAACCGAGGGGGTTTCGTCATGTTGCGTCGTTGGCGTTACGTATGGCGCGACGTCCAACCGCTGGCAATGATGTTTGAATGCTCGTTCGCTGGACGGTGGGAAAGCTTACGTCTCTAAGCACATCCGCACAATGTGCAGCAAGGGTATCCTCTATTTCCTCTCGCAACCATTCGCGAACGTGCTTAACCCCAGCCGGAACAAGATGCTTGTCGACCACATCTTGTACGACCCGGAATCGTTCTGCGTTCCAGGCTGTCGCAGAATCACTGTATCCGCTGGACTCGAAGGCCTCACGCAACCTCCGTTCAAAGTCAGCCTTGACATCGCCAGGCAGTGAAACCGACACCGTGACCAGGTGCTCCGTTTCAGCAGCGAGTATGTGCAGGAACTGAGGATCCTGTAACATATCTCCTACCGGCTTCTGGTACAGATATTTGAAGTTCTGCGGCAGGTTGTTAACAGATATATTTGAACAAAGCACAAATGGCAGAGCGCACGAAGTAAGGATGGTGTTCATCGATCTTGCTGATACCCCGTTCAGTAGGCAGGACGGATATTTGAGCTGAAGTCACGAAGACTTGGCGGATCTCTTCTCTGAGGAGGGGGTCCTTGCCAAGCTCCGTAGCAAGGATCATCCGCGCTCGTTCTAGCAATTTCTCAGCGGGAAGAGCCTTCGAGGGGTCTGGATCCGCGAATTGCTCGGCGAAGGCGGTAGGGTTGAGCTCCTGATCCTCAACGAGATGGGGCCGGTCGTGCGGTTTCAAGAAGTTCAGGACAACCTCATGTGGCATCAGTCCAAAGCCCTATGGAACCTCAGGTAAACGAATACATCGCCTGTGCTGAAAACATGTGCGTACCTCCGCCAGCTTCGACACGATGCTTCGCTTAAGAACCTCGTAATTGGAGAGCCGACTGGGAAGCTTCCGTTTCGGGGCATCGGCTTTCTCGTCGTCATCATGGAATGTGAGCTCAAAGTTGTCCTTCTTCTTCTCCTTATACTTCATGCTTAACCATTCCGTCGTGTCCATTACAACTTCCACGCTATTGATCCGTGGTCGGATTTCCTTCTCGAAATATTCATCAGAAGCCTCCAGCCTGTGATATAAGGACTCCATAGCGGCACGGCGCTCGAGCAACGAACAGTATTTCTGGCCAAGGCTTTGCACGCGCCAGAGTTCGTCGAGAGATAGCAAGGATACGCGAGTCCTCATATCGCGCGGATTGAAGTAGGAGATGTAGTCTCGGCGGTGCGTCCAGATGTAGGGTACCTCGTGGAGGTCCATGAAGAGGAACTTCAAAGTTTGCGTAACAGCTTGGATCAAGTCTGAGAGCAGGTGGTGATGACGTCCGTCGGGTCGGAAGAAATCGCGTTCTTTCAACGCCGAGAGGTGCTTCACGACCCACTCAGCGGCCTCGTCGAGGTCGTTGGCGGGCAATCTTCTATTCAAGGATAGCGTGGAAGACTGAGATAATGATGAAGACGCCAGTTGCATGCGCTCAGGGATATCTTGCGCTCGAATGAGATCGTCGTCTTCTGTCAACAGACGATCGCGAATTTCGGAGGGCTCAAAAACCTGGGGAAGTATATTAGTGGGAGTAACCGTGGACGAATGCATACACGCACGTCCTGGTACTTCATATCGGGTTTCAGGGTCTCAGCATCGTATTCGACTTCCTCGTCCTCTACTAATGCCCAGTCGTATTCATGCCCATCGCCGAACACTTCGTGAATCTCGTCCCAAGCACTGACAGATGGTAAGCGTAAGAAATTGCACAGATATCGCCTTTACTCACTTCGCGTCAATGCCGACGAGCTCCCTGGAACCAAGCATTGCCTTGCGTCGCTCTCGACGGCGTTCCTTGCGTAGGGCCTCTCTCTCACGTTCGTCCATAGCACCTTGACCCTCTTCGTCCTCGTACTCGATAAAGTCGTCCATGTCATTGAGATCCTCGTCGTCGTCTTGACCCCCGCCGTCATCCCAGATTCTCTGGATGTCTTGAACTTGGGGAAGTTCGAGGTCATCATTGTCTAAATCGTCATCTGAAGATTCGACAAGAGGTTTCCGCCTGCGGGGTGGTGAAGAATCGGAGTCTCCTCCACGGCGCAGGCGTGTGAGGCGCTTTTTTGAGAGATTGCCACCAGTGTTTTCGTCTAGCAGTTCCAAATCTTCATCATCTAGGTCTTCTTCCTCCTCTGAAGCAAGATATTAGCTTAGAACCAGTCGCTCGGATTGAATGCGAACCTCTGTGCCTCCGATGCTTCCGTTTGCGCCTCTTCCTCCTACGGCGCTCCTCTTCGTCATCGTCATCGTCTTCTTCCTCGTCTTCGTCTACAATGAAGCCCTCTCTGATTTTCTTCTCCTCTTCCTCATCCTCCTCCGGCTCTTCTGAGCTGTCGTCACTAATCGCAGCTCCGTCGTTCATAGTCGCGTCTCCTTCGCCTTCCTCTTCTTCGGCGGAGCCCTTCATGGGGTCGTCTTCGTCAAGTCGAACCGGATCATGAGGAGGAGAAGACATGGTGGATGGAGAACTAGTCGCACCCACTGACTCTCGACGGGCCAGTGCCACTTCAGTTCCATTGCCAAGCTCTGTTACAGCCTATTTACGTAATTGATCACGTGCCAATAATGTTGCGCATGGGGGCAGTGCCTCAGTGTCCTCGTCGAGCCTCCTTCAAGCACTCTTCTTCCAGGCCTTTCAGCCAGACAACCTCGATACCAGCGTCTCTGAGCTTCCTCGCGCCCTCACAAACGACGAAATCCTCTGGCTCGCCAACCCCAATGATGCAGCGTCGAATGTTCGCCGCGATAAGAGCGTCAGCACAGGGAGCCAGACCTGACGTCCGGACAGAGCATGGTTCCAGCGTGGTATACACGTCAGCGCCGGCCAGAAGTTCGTCCACAGTTAGGGACGGATGCGTCGGAAACAAGGACTGGATTGCGTCGGACGTCATTGCACGCGCTTTCGCTAACGCATTCGCCTCAGCGTGTGTATTTCCTGGTAGCTCCCTAGAGTAGCCCGTCGATAGTATGGTAGAAGCATCAGCTTCTGGAGGGTAGCGAATTGTGATGATGCATCCAACGCAAAAGGCGGTCTTCGTCGGTGTGCATTTCCGGGCTTCTTTCAAGGCGAGACGAATGAAGCGTAGCCGTTCTTCTTCGCCCCCTGTCGGTAAATATGATGATGTCCAATTTCAAGTGGTCCTTGGACATAGTCACTGACCTGCGCTCATAACGTCCTTTGAAGTTGACGTACGGGTTATGGTCGTGCGGAACGCAGCGAGCAGTGCCTCGCTTGACTGTGTAAGGGGGATCACGGTTTCGCACGCCCTCCACTTTTCCTCGCTGAACCACTTCAAGCCATGCGTATCGAAAAGTGCTACTTCTGCTCCAAGAGCGTATATCCTGGTCATGGTCAGCCGCTTTTGATATGCTCAATGCATCCTGTTGAATAGGACACAGGTAGTGCATTTGTCAGGAACGATGCGAAAGTGTTTCGTTTCTGCACATCCAAGTAAGCAAAACTTTTGTAACATTCTGAAGAAGTATCCAACGAGTCACAACAGGTGCCACAAGAACTTCAAGTAAGCATCGTGCGATGATCTATGTTTCGCAATGACTCAGCTCCGTTACAGAATGAAGCGCAACCCTCGCAAAGTGCGATGGACGAAAGCATTCAGGAAGGCAGCTGGCAAGGAGATGACTATCGTGAGTTACTTCATCGTAGATATACATCCAGCTACTTATCACGGTTGACCCAGGACTCTACGATTGAATTCGAGAAGCGCCGTAACATCCCGGTACGCTACGATCGGGAGCTTGTGCAGACCACCATCAAGGCGATGAAGCGTGTGGCGGAAATAAAGCAGAGGAGAGAACATGCTTTCTGGAAACACAGGTGCGTAGTATGCTGTAGTGATGCATTCTGTTGCTGACGGCGTGATCGTGGTAGGATGGCCGCAGCACGGGAGAAGCTCAAGACCCACCGCCGGAAAACAGCGAACAAGCGTGCAGCGGATGTCTCACTGCTCGAACCTACCGCCATGGAGACGGAGGAGACAAGCATGGTGGTCGAGAAAATTCGGGTGCAGACGAAGTCGAGGTCTGCGTTGGTTCCCGGGGATGGACGATCCATGGGCATGGATATGGATTGAGTCTCATGTGCTTGTGTTATGGAACCATCCACCGGTGTATCACTTCTGCTTTTACAGTCCCACTTCTGATATGATTTCTGCGAAATATTGTACAGCTATTTATCAATACAGGTGTTGAGGTGTATCCCTACATTATCCGCATATGCATGTGTTCGAGTCACGCACAGGTTCATAACCAAGGTCTTCATCGCTGTTTGTACTTCGCCTGGTTTTCTTGCTTGACATTAGGGTCGAAGGTGTTGTGCAAACCCAACAATGTCTTGCTGACAGCTTCGCTCGCCCCAATCATAGGTTTCAATACGGCGATAGGCACCGCACGAACCACGGATCGTACTGGGCCCTAGGAAGAGGCGTCAACATCGAGATCTCGATTACGCATCGGTGACCTACCTCGCTTCCCGAGCGTTCGTAGACTTCCATGGGAACTGCAAGGATGGTTTGGGCAGCGGAGTTAACGTTTCTCTTCAGGCTCCTGTATGCGGACTGAATGCCTTCCTTGACGTCCATAGGTTGCTCGGCATATCTACTGATCAACTCCTGACTCTCGTCGATATCGACGCTTGGGTCCTGCCCGATCTCCATAAAGTCGTTGCCGGACACTGGAGCTACGTGCAACGTCTCGGCAGTAACAGTATTACTGCCTCCTCCAAGTACAGTCTCCGCCTGTTCAAGGATGACTTGCGTCCCCGTTGCCAGTCGCGCACCAAGCCTGAGAGCCTCCATCCCAGCAGATTTCATGAACGCAGTCGTGCCCTTTTGCATGCCTCGAAGAATCCTACCATCTTTTCTGTACTGCGCTATAGGCAGAAGAACGAGGTCCGCAACGCCGGAGCCAACGTTCACGACGGAGCGGATGGGCGCGACGCCGGAGATCACATCCACGAGTTGCGTGGCCTTGACATCCGGTGTCCAGAGATCGTTCAACAAGTCGCCCAGTCGGGCCCATCCGCTGACCTGTGCAACGTTCAGGTCTTTGATGGATACTCAATATGTAACGAACTTACTCCCGATAAAGTAATGTGCCGAAGAGTCATCTCCGCACCGTCGAAGTGGAAGAAATTCATCAACTCGATCGTCCTCCCCTCTCGAAGCGCCCTGTAGTCCACTCTGCGAGGTTTGTAATCTAGCTTGATATCCACCGGAAATACCTCAACGTGTTCTGGGCCATCAGTCAGGCGAATAGTCAACGACACATGTAAGCATGTAGGATACTAACGGAAAAATGTCTCTTCCCCTGGTTCATCGGTCCCCGGGCTAGCGTATGGATCTTTGAAGCTGAAGAAGGTCTTCAAGAAGTCAAGCGCGTCTTGGTCCACGTGAAGTCGAAGTGGAAGTACTTTCGCCTATACCGCATGTCAATCTTGGGGAATGAAAATACTGAAGGAAGGAAACCTACCCGTAACCTGGCTTCCTGTGCATGGTGCCCGCTGGTGGGATGAACTGTGCGCAGCTCCACCCGGACCATGTTCGAGCCCGTTTCCCGCACATTGCCCCGAGCATCCGTATGCAATTCGGTCAAGAACTTCCTCCATGTCGAAGACTTGATATGATCCAAGATTTCCGCGTCTCGAATGGTGACCAAGGTACGAGAAACCTGTTCCCTGTCGGGTAGGTAGCGATCGAACTCTGCGTCGACGCCAAGTAAGCGAAACTCGATGCTAGGGCCCTTCGAACGTTTAAGCCTTCGTGAATGAGGTTTGAGGTCGGACGTCCCGGGCTTCGTAGGGATATGCGGCTTCAATGACTGCCACGAGTCTTGGCTTGCCGTATCGAAGTCGTCGTTCAACTTCTCGTCGATGGCAGCGATGAGTGCTCCAGGTTCCAACTCCTCGGCGTCCTGCTCCAAGCCAACATATACTGAGTTGAATAGCAAAGTGCTGACGCCCTCCATATTAGGGTCGTATGTTTGACCTGAAGCCAGGAGCTGGCGAATCTTGGCCAGCCTACGTTTCATGGCTTTGATTTCCTCCTCGATTGTTTTGCGTGTTCTAGCCCAATCGTATCCATCGTGAAGGAAAACAACAGCGCTGCAGCCTTTAACTCGCACTCTCAGCAATGTCTCGTCAGCCCTGATCAGAATATTAGTGATGCAATCGTATAATGGAGAAATTTGTATTCACGGTCCAACCCGCGCCGATTCCGATGGCAGGCAATCGAAATAGTGCTCGATAATGTGCATCCCTGTCCCACCAATTAATCTTATCGTTTCGCCACCAACATCTGCAACCAGGCCGTGTTGAGTAGTCGAACGATCGGTATCAGAGGCGCCGAGTTCATCGTCACTCCAGTCTTTCAAGCCTGCGGTTGCGCTGAAGGAGTCATCAAGATAGTCTTGGTTACGTGGGAGGTCGTCCTCGATCATATCTGGAGCGGACCATGCATCCGGGACCCGTCTCTTGAACGCATCTTCGTCGAAATCAACTGCGTTTCATCCAAATCAACTTCACAAGCTCCATGCAGATACCGAATGGACCCACCGATTAAGCTGGCGTTGGCTTGAGCATTCTCGGAAAGTATAGCAGGCGCTTCCCTGGTTTTGGGGCGTGGTAATCTGGAAGTAAAGGTCAGAAGCCCGTCAGCACAGATTCGAGGATCGCACTTTTCGGCAAATTCGTCAGATGGAGAGAGATCCCCTATGAATGAGCTAAGTGCAGTAGCGGTGTCCGCGCAAAGGTACATCCGTAGGTTCATGTTCTCCAACCAAACCTGCAGCGTGCTTGAGGTCAAAACCCGCAAACCCGGGTAAGCGGAGAAGTACCTGTATATTAGAAGATGCGGATCTTCTCTCTTGACTAAATTGAAAATCAATGTCTTTCAGCTCGGCAAGGGTGGCGTAGCCTATGGCCTATGACAGTGGTAAATACAACCAGGTTTGGATTCTGCTGTTATCCACATCACCTTCCATGCAGCCAGACCCACATTCACGGCGGAGGGTGCCTGAGCGGTCTCAGTACCGGAGTCATGGTCGTCAACAAGGAGGACAGTGAGGTTTGGAAGGGTGATCTTGAACGAAGTCTCAGGTGAGTCGCCGATGATGTCGGTCAGCAGGTCCACTTCGCCGACATGGAAGACCATGGAACTGGGTTTCGTACGCGCGAAAGCTCTAACGTGAGTATTGCATGTCTTGACCGAAATCCTTGTTTTCTCGCTTGGAACTACGGATTCGAAGGTCTAACGGGGGCTTGTCAGCGAAGTGAACCAAGCTAGCACGGTTTTGCTAACTCCAGGAGGTGCTTTGAAGAATTTCCCTAAGTCTTCAGCCCAGTGGAAATCCGGGAAGACGTTGAGTAGGGGTCCGAACAATGTGACCTTGAGCGTGGATTCCTTGGCAGTTGTGTTTGGGACCGTGAAAGATGAGAATCGAAGCTTCAAGAAAGGTTTCGTCGTGCCACTCTGGGGCAAGCGTTAGGTTCCGATCCAGATCGATTCGCAGGAATTCTGACCAATGTGTCATGAGGCACGATACTGAGGAGGTTCACGATCGAACTGTCGGTGGGGCAGTCGTAGATGCCCATCTCTTCAGCACCAACGGTCACGACTGTTCGATCCTGCAACTTAGTCAATTCGCTTGCCGTCTGTGTTCGTACCTGCAACTCACATTACCCTCAGACTGGATCTCGACCAGCGCGTCAATATCCCATGCAAAGATATCAAATGGTCGAGGATCGAGGTGGCGGTCGTCGCGGTGAACAAGGAGGCGAAGAGCGGCTGTCATAGATTGTATCAGCATAAGTATAGGTCGAACACGAACAATCACCTGTACCTTCTGTGAGGTTCACTTTCACGATGATCTCATTGCGCGACTTCGAGGGTACTTCTGTGTCAAGGCTTGTGGTTGTACTAGCGCTCCGGCTTCCCTGATTCCTGGTCCGCGCAAAGAATCGGCTGCCTATGAGACTGGTGTCCTGACTCCTGGTCGGTTCTGAAACCCCACGCGGGACAAATGCGCGAGTTACAAGTTGCGCAAAGTCATCTGCCCATATTTGCAGCCCATCTATCGCGCACTTATCCAGAGATGCATAAGCCGAGGGCAAGTCAATGGCAACCACATATGCGCCTTGGCCAGCGAGGCTCGATGATGACGGCCGAGGTTGACCTATAATACACTGAAGCCCCTGGTGTCCCAACTCTCCAAGAGCATCAGTTTTTGCTGTCGGCGTCCCTCCTCCTTGCGCAGGGCTAGCACTCGGACGACACCCTACGGACAACACAGAAGTCGCCGTTCGCTCTCCCCAGCCCCCCGCACTTATAACCACGCGTTGCACCTGAATAGTCGCCTGTCGTTCTCCGAGATCCTGCTCCAAAGCGGCGGAGCGATCGGCACTCTCCAATGTTTCTGCAAACCTAGCCACTGATCGGCGACGTGGATTGTCTGGAAAGCCACCCACTTGGACTCGCAAGTTCTGCAAGTCCAGCAAAAGAACGCCAGACCGGGAGGGGCGTCCGAGAGGTGGTGGGCATCGTGTTTCAACTCGGATAGCCGGCAAGGACAGAGAAACGCAGATCGAGGACTTGCCTGCGATAGGTCTGCTCATCTGTTCATCCAGAGGTGAGGTGTATTCGACCGAATCGATGCCCGGTCAATTACTCACGTTATGAGGACCCTTCGCTCCACCTGGGGGGGTAGATGATGTTGACGCCCGCGTTGGTTGCCTGTAATCGTAGGCAAGATCGAGATCGTCGATGACCAGTTGTTCCAGTCTCCTGCGCTCCTCTTGCCTCTCCCATTCCTGAGTCGGCATCCCCACAGGACGCAGCCTAGGGGTCACGGGGGCGTTCTCCATCAGATTAATATCTGTAGCTTCGATATCCTCATCGCCCTCGTTGTCCTCGTCGATGTTGTCCCGGGAATATTTCGCAGAACTTATAATCTCGCGAGCGTCCTGGATTTCGTCTATGAAAGAAAGAAGTCCGCTCTTGGAACCCAGGATGAGATCCATGTCAATGAAGGCATGCACCGACGCAAATTTGAGGTCTGCTCGAATCTCGCTGTGTTCGTTCTCATCCTGTGCACTTGGAACCACTTTCATCGTGATAATGGGTGGGTGATCGACATCACTCGAGTCATCCGGAGAACCTATGTTGTCCGCGGGCGACAAAGATATGTTTCGGGTTGAGTTTGCCATCCCTGATATCCCGGTCCGGAGTTTCTGGGATGGTTGTGGTGGCTTCATTCTCCATTGCGACAGCCTGATGGACCGTGTACGCATTGATGTCCAGTCCGAAATGGCGAAGGACGGTAACCCGGGATGAACGGGGTACGGGCGCTTAGCAAAGGGTAGATCGGTGAAACGGGAAGAATACTGGGGTCGATCAGGAAATTGATGCTCGGATGTAAGTTGGTGAGGTAAATGGGGGTCAGAGATGAAGACGGGGGACGCGTATGGTCCATCTGAGCCACCAGACGTTTCGTTCCAGAAGGCAAAGACGGACATATCCTTCACAGTCATCGTAGATTTGAAGCCGCCTGCAAGCTTGTCCGTATATCCCTTGCGCCGTGGTAGGGGTGTAGTGGTACTGAGTGTAGCTGAGACAGTGTCAACATGCGCGCGCACGTAACCTTGGCGGCAACGCGGGGGGAGTAGAGGTTTACTGAAAAACCCTTCGATACTGTCGACGTCTTCGGAGCCCGGATCTTGCGGAGGGGGCAAGAAAAGTAGAACGACGCCACGAATACGGAGTGATGCGTCCAATCCACTTGGTACGGTCGATGCTCCAGGAGCATTGGATGCCCCCGTCTCAGTTGTCGCTTTCGTTTGCGACGAGACCAATTCAAGAGCATTCATGATATCACTTACATGCCTTGCTCGCAGAGCACTTGTAATGACCCCCATCCCGAGGGATAAGCGGAGCTTGGCTCCTGACAACCGGTCCGACGTGCTCGGGTTTGCAGTGCCTTCCGAGACTCCACGAAGAGGGCGAATACTAGCAGGAGATGGGTGTTCCCTCAGTGGCACAGTGGTCTGTTGAGCGGGGGTGATTGCGAATAGACGGGTCAGTTGCATGACTATAGGTTCCAGGGCAAACGAGAGGATCGGTTCGTCGTTTGAAGATTCATGCACAGCCTCTGGGCTCCGAGGTTGTGGATCATCTGCCGAACCTCTCATCGAGGCGGCTTCCGCTCTGCGGTCTTCAAGGGATAGATCAACCACAGGGCTGTCACTGGATGGGCTGGAGACTTCCGGGCATTCCTCCGTAGCAGACTCCGCGATAGCGCTCAGATACATACTGCTTGCGGAAATTGAAGGGGAAGGTGGTCGAGGAGGTAACCCGACAATGGATTGTGACATTGCCATGGCAGCATCGTCATCTATATCCGAAGAATCGGAGGCGTATTGGGAGCTCGGGCTGCGCGTCACCGGCTCTGAATAGCGTTGCGAGAGCGGAGATCGAGGTGATGCCGGGGAAAGAGTGCCAAGGGATGGTGCCACGGGTGATGATAACGGACGGAGGGACCGAGTCCTGACGGTAAGACCGGTCACGGTGATGGTCCGAGCATCTCCTGTGGCTCCTTCGCTCCCCGCCGACGACGATGAATCGCGGAATTCGGTATGGTACCGAATGTCTGGTATGTCAATCACAAATCGCGCGTGTTCAGGGTGCACAATAATAAGCTTCGTTTCGACAGCTTCGAACTGGAAACGGGAAAGCAACGATTCGATGAGGTTTGATAACATCGGTACACTCTCGGCGTCCAAAGCCTCGTGGGTCTGATCGTCAGGTGGTAGAGGCTCCATGCCACCGGGAATGTGCCTTTGTGAAGAGCCCGGACCGCTGGCAAGTATAGAGCTCGCGAGGGTAGCCTCCTCGTTAGGTGTCAACTCTTCGTGAAGGAAGCTTTGTGCGACGGAGGTCATGGAGTCCGCCAGGTTCGTAGGCATGTTCGAGGGGCCGGCCGACGTTGGCAGCAGATGGAATGTGAGGTGGATAGCTTTGACGCTGGCATGCATATTGGCCGACAATGGGTTCAATGTTGATAATCGTGCCGTAATGGATGATATGGAGCCCTCGTGTAATCGCAGGGGTACACCGGCGATCATTGAGTTTATGGCCTAAGCACAATCAGCCAGGCAACCCACGTTGTATCGAACTGCACACAAACATCATGATCTAGTTCCAAGTTTGAAATCTGAATGAAGCCCGAACCGAGTTGAGAGTCTATCTGCTGCGCATCTAATTGGCCCGGCTTCACTAAGTGTCCCAGTGTCCGCTTCAGGGCGAAGGAGACGAAGCGCGACTGAATGCTGGCAGGCAGAGATATAGATGGCATCTGGGGGATCCATGACGTGAACCAGGAGGACATGTTACGCCCCAGAGGTGTTAGAGATGGAAGTAAGGCGCGTCGAACAACTCCGGGCTGCACTTGGCCTCGAGCTCACTGGCGAGAGTCGCTAAAGCAGGCGCGTCAGTCCACGTGCTGCCGGCTCACATGCGCATCGTCTCACGCAGCTCTGAATCAGATTCATTGCTCAATCACCTCCGGCATGATAAGTTGGCTCTCGAGTCTGGCCTTGAGCATACTGATACATGACACTCCGACGACAGAAGTGCCAGATCTAGAGCTGATCCTTATATCGCACTGGCAGAGCAATAATACGTAATCGCTTCTCGAATCCCCAACCAAGCAAAGAGACCACTGGTTCCGTCCTTAGCCACGAACACAGCCTCGACGTCGCCAGCCTGGGTTGTATCAACACTGGGGAGAGTTGGATTAGGGTGAAATGGAGTTTAGTGCGGATCGATGGATCTGCCAACCGTTACGGGGAGCGCGCCGCCATTGCGCGCTATTACATTTCATCCCGAAGCAGGTCTTCATACATGCTTTGCGGAATCCTGCATTGCGACATGTCATCCTTCATATCGATAAATCGTTTCTTCTTGAGCTTGCGAAGGCAAGCCCTACGATAGCCAATGAGCATGGGCCACCACGCGAAACACCGGAAACGCACAAAAAATTCTCCCATGCAGGTTGTCCGGGGTTGGAGGTGACATTGACTAGCCGGGCGACATGAGGAATATCTGTCCAACCCGGTTCTCTACTGGGGTCTGCCGCTTCATATATGGCCAACAACACCTTTCGGAATATGAACGGCATACGCCCGTAAGGATCGCCGTCGAGCACTACCGAACCTGATGGTACGGTAGCGCTGAACGAGGCCCAAGTGTCCTCATTTCGAAGAGAAGATGTGAGTGGCATAGGGTCCTGCGGGTGGCGATGTTCGCTACGAAATCGATCGCCGTTTAAGACACATGATATAGAGCCAGGATCAGGGAGATTATCCTGAAGGGAAAGGGAAGACAATTCCGCGTCGACTTCGGTGCTAGCATCGTCGAAATCCGCGGCTATGTAAGACGAGTTCTCTCTGTTGGTGGATGACGTTGTGTTTGAGGACTCCGTACCGACGAAATACTGTCGAGGAAGCTGCTCCGCCGGCTATACTTCAAGCGTGAGTGCATGTTAATGCTTGTGGTGACATTGGATTGACCGGAAGACCGCGTTCAAGCATCAATGTGCAGGCGATGACATTGAAGCAATGATATTCGAGTTCTGCGGGGAACGCTGGCCGAACGTGGAGTACCTGGAGCGTCTTGAAAATCTTCCAAAGCTTGAGTATGCCTATGACCCTGGCAAATGTTCCTCTCCTGGTATGGGAGAACATCAGAGGGATGCAGGGTTATACAAGGCTGTAACCAACGCTACGCCGCACAAGCCATCGGGGTCATCGACTGTTCCTTCGATATCTTCTTCATATTGACGGCCTTTGATTCGTCCAGTCCCGTCTTCAAGCATGTAGACGTTTTCACCCGTTTCGGTGTCGATGCTCACCACGTGCGCTACAACGCATACATGATGGATCTCATGGTTTTCGATGGTGAATTTGGCGTCTTCAGAGCGTTTTTCAGCCCGCTTGAGCTGGTATATTGTCACAGGTCGAACTCCTCTCCACTCGTTGAAGTTCTGTGATCGATCAACGACAACTCAATATTTCATTGATGTCGAAGGCACACACAGGTTTACGCATCAGCGCTCCGCGACGTTCGTCTTGGCCTCCATCGAGTGCATCGTCATCGATGGACCGATTCGCCATGACACAGTGCAGCAACAATCGTGAATGGAGCGATAGCAGCCCTGGAATACCATAACGGCATACGGGCGCATCAGCGTGTCTCTGTCAAGGATAACTCATATCACGTGATGCACCGTGAACGAAGTATAGCTTTGAAGTGCGGGGGAGAAATGTGTAAGACAACGGGATAGTTTCCGCGAATGGGAGGACGGGACGCGTGAAGCCAGCAGCTTATCGAATTATTTGGATCGTTCATCGTGCGCCACCAGGACGCGCCAATCCACAGCCTCCTGACTGTTTTCCAGTTCCTTCAGCTTGGCTTCACGCATGTATCTCCATTGAGAGTACTTCCATCGCACCAGGGACGTGAGGCGTTGTTCTTCAGGGAGCGCAGTCCGCGGGTTCGTCTCGTATAGATAGTACGCCAGAACGCCGGTGAAGACCCCCAGGAGAGGATCCAGACCGCTACGCACGCGTGAGCAATCATGAACTGAGAGGAACTCATGCCTTGCTAACCGCGATAGCAGAACGGGTGCCATGTGAGATGGCGGGGGGATAGACGACGTAAAGGCCCCAGAGTAATCACCGAGGCAGTCCGACGGTCCTCCTCGCGGTCACCGTAGTCGGTAGAGGTCGGGTTCGGCCACGTGAGGCGTCAAAAAGTTACTTCTGGCCGCGGCGTGTGCGGAAGACAGCTCACGCGTACTTGACTCCTACGACCCTTGTTAGTTCGTCACTGCCTGCCTCCTGCTCGGGTTATCATTTTCTTGAGTGGTTGGATCTGTCACAATGTCGGCCGCTGCTTTTGAACGCCAATTGCGCCCCATCTACGGTCTGCGCGGGTTACATCTCATATGAGGCGTGCAATGAACACAGGCTGTAGATGCTTTGGACACCGGCTCCAATAAGACAGCAATCTTGGCGTGCAACAAAGTTCTCAAGAAGCACCCGACGAGCGGGCAGATAAAAGTACGTGCTCGCGGTACTCCGTACCTTGGCACGGTATTGAACTCCCCCGTAGGCCCTGAAGGCATTAGCGTTGGTACGCTCTCAGAAGGTAGAGGAAGCTCTGGCCCTCTGTGACGAAGTACTGGCCACCAAACCCATGGATGATGGGACTTTGAGTGCCATGACCCATGTCCTGAAGGGTTTGGGAAGAAGTATGTCTGTTCGTCGCGCGAATGCATGTACCATAATCGTTGTATCTTTACATCTAGACTCCGATACCATCAAGATGTTTGAGGAGGCGTACAAAACTCAGCCCGGGAACGAAGAACTAGCTGCCCAGACGTTCTTCGCCAATGCGCGGACCGGAAATTGGAAAGCATGCCAGCAGGTGACTGAGTGCCAAAGTCCAGCATACATACAGTACACTAACTGCGACTGCGCATACGCGTATCATAGATCGCCATGAAGATGCACAAGAACTTTCAGGAAGACCGGTATTTATACTGGAACGCCATTTGCGCGGTCTTGCAGGTTCGTTCATACCCCTTGATTTCTAGTGAGTTAGGCTTAGATGTGTTTAGGCGAAGGATTCCGCGACGCCGGAGACTATGCGAGGGCTACTGTACGAGCTCGCGCGTCGCGTCCTGGCGCCTAATACAGCCCTTTCATGTTTGCTGGCAGACCGTTTTTACCTTCATCTGACAGTGCTTCGGGAGTTGAAGGCGTGGGATGAAGCGCAATCAATGTTAGATACAGAGCTGGGCAAGAACATCTGCAACACCAGCTTGCATTGCGATGCATTGCGGCGCGAAATCGCGCAAGAGCGTGGCTCGTGGATTGAAGAGGGCGAGCTCGCGAAACAGCGGATAGCGGACCAGCAGTACAGTCAAAACCATATATCCTGAATTGCGGACCGCTCATAGCTGTGCAGCGACAGGAACTGGTTGGAATTCCTGTCCATACTTGATGCGACGTTTTCGTATTTGCGATCCGCCGCAGATGCAGACGCGAGGGAGAAATGTGCAAGACACGTCGCCGAAACGCGAGAATTCTTGGCCCACATCGCTGCAGAAGATGGGCTTAAGGATCGGTCGGCGAGTCTTGCCCTTGTGGACCTCGCAAACAGGACTTCATCACACGGATTGTCTACAGGTTTGTGGAATCCATCGAGCAATGTCTCTATTCGTATTCTAATGTTTCTGCCAAGACCCCGAGGATGTCGTTGCAGCCATGGAGAAGTATTTCGACGTCTACGGCGACAAAGCCTGCTGTTTCGAGGATTTGCGACCATATCTTGGGCTAGAAGGTGATCGTCTGAGTCGCTGGTCGTCTTTCCTGCAGTCCAAGCAACTTTCGTCCGTGAGTCCCCTGCTCTCTCCGTCGGCACGGTCTGAACTTGTGAGCACAGGAGACGACCAAAGATCTTGTTAGAACGATCAACATCTTCAAGTTCATACGGCACAACCTGACGGAGGCGGAGTTGTCGACGGAGCAGGAAATTGCTCGTGCAGCGCAATATATTCAATACTATTCGATTGGTCTTCGCCTCGGGAAAGATCTGCCTGATACCGAGCTGCAACCAGCGGACGATCTTGCAGTACTCGCGGGTGATGCATACATCGGGCTATGGGCGACCACTCAGGATGATGTTCACCTGCAGAATGCTGCCTCGTTCTTGGAGTTTGCGTCCTCAAAAAGCAAGCAGTCGTACCTGATCAGATTATTGTTGATTAGGATCTACCGCTTGCTCGGTAAGTTTACGGTCCTCGGCACCTCTCGTCGCTATATTGACGTCCTCCTCGCTAGGTGCTCCCCAGCTTGCTCTGGAGCACTATCGTGCTCTCAACATTAAGCAGATGCAGAACGACACTCTGTCGCATCTTGTCCTCACCCGAGCATCCATCTTCTCGTTGACCTCCATAGGCGACCTCACACTATCCTCCGAGTGCCTAGAGGCGAACCAGATTTATGTCAGCAATTCGCAGGAGGTGAGAGCTCATCTATTTGTAGGATATTAGGGAAGCTCATGATGACCCTGTCAGACTTCCGAGTTCATCGTGCGGGCATTCACAGCGGAGAAGTATAGCATGGTGAGTCGGTATCTATTTCGGTTGACGTTCCTCCATAGATGTGCTTTTGTGCAGGTCCCGGACTTCATCGAGTTCGAGGAGAGGCTGGAGAACTCACTTCAACGCGACTTGATGAAGATCGAGCATGTCCGCATGCGCGTTACGCATGAGCCGATTACCAATGATCTCGTTGATATGGAACTAATCGAGCTTAAGCTCAATTTCGATCGCCGTGAGTTCACCGAACGAAAGCGGTGGCATAGCTCATGCTCGCGCATTTACAGTATTCACCACTCCCTTCTCTCACGACAATCGTGACTTCACCGTTTTCCCAGAGTATCATCCGAGATGCCGGAAATCTGTCGAAGAACGAACTATTCTCTTTGGACGACGACCTGGGGTAAGCGTGCCAAGCACCGTCAGTCTTGGACCGCTAGCTGACTGTCCGCTCTAGCCCGGATGGTTGCGTGTCATGCTAAAGCTCTACGTCGCAGCATTTTCGGATGCGAGCGACTTGGACGAGACAGTAGAAGAGAAACTCCTGGTCGGTGACCGGCCGAAGCCGGGTAACCATCCTGAAGGCAAACTTTCTTTCGCCGAGCGCCTGCACAAGAAGAACCAGGAAGAAACTGATGAGGTGAATTACTCGCCAGACGTGTGGCGTCTGATCTAATCATTCTGCAGCTAACTCCCGATGAACTTGCGTTTATGCAATACTGCAACGCTCTCGGAGACTGGCTCCGCCCATGGCATGACCACACCCGCCCTCCGCCGGCGCAAGTCCTCGCCGAAGCTGCGAAGCAGTCCGAAGCGAGGACAGGCAAGCCACTGCAGGGCGTCGAGATACCCCCAGTACCAAAGAACGGAACGTCCAATGGGCACTCGAAAGATCATGAGCCCCCTTCGATTGAAGAACCCCCGGAAATCTTGCTCAAGTACTTCAACGGTATGCAATAGCCCGCGTATGAAACCGTTCCCGAATTGACAACGCCTGCTAGATATGCAGCAGAAGTTTACCGAGTTGGTTGAACGCAAGGCGTTGCCTTATGAGATCCTCAATGTTTTCACACTAACGCAAGAGGTCAATGCCTATTCCATCGAGCCTCAGACTGGAGCTGATCTGACCCTGGTTGTTTAGGCTCTTATATTCTTCACCGTCGAGACGAACCGCTTCAAATCTCCGTCAGTCGTTCGGATGCATAAACTCGGAAATGTAGGTCCACATCGGACGAGTGCATAGGTGTTCGGCATGCTTATGTTTCTCCTGCAGCTTGTTGCCAGCTTCAAGGACCTCCGACCTAAGTTTTTGGCTGTTTTCAAGGACATGTCAGCGCGTCTGCTGAAGCTGAGTGAAGTAGAGGGTACATCAGACGACCGCAGGAAGTTCGTCGATGCTTGCAAGCCAGTGATCGATGCTGGCGTGAGTTCATTCTATGTAGACAAGACGTTCGCTGACATTCTCCCTCTCCGTAGATCGATCACGACTTCGTCCTGGGGGTGGCGAAGAAGGTGACCGACTCCCGCAAAAAGCTTCTGGAAGGCGTGGCCAAGGGAGCGCAGAAGGTTGCTACCATGCATTCATCATAGACTGGACACATACGCATATATTCGCATTATGTATACTATTCGCATGCAGTTCTACTAATGACGAGACCACCACTCCACGCACTCACCACTATATGCGCCCATTGAAGTCAACGTGCGTGATGGATTCCATGGATGCAGCATAAATGTTTTGTGACGGCTTACACGTCCCGGCTACATGCACCGGAGAAGTACCGTGAAGTCAGGACAAATGAGCTCAAGACCTTTAATATACCGTGTTGATTCGTATTTTACTCTGAGATCTTGAAGTGCGATTCGTCGATGGTGGTGAACACCAAGCCGTCGTCCATGAGCAAATCCAGCGCGTCGCTATACAAAGGCAGGAACATCAGAACACGTATTTGACGTACATGCGACATGCTTCCCACCTGATCTTGTGAGCGTCGACGCCACTCTCGTTGGCCAAAGCCCGCGTGATGGCCGCAACGTGTATGCCATCGTTGTTGGGTGGTTGACGGCTGATGAAGTTGATGATTTGCCGCTGCAGCGGGGGCAAGTGGCCGAACTGGTCCGTCGCGCCGTGCGATTGCATGGTGTACGCCGAGGAGCCGCCCACTCCGTTTGACACGGAAGTGGCTTGGGCTTGACCGTTCGCGTTAGGCTTCGTTGTTGACTCGCGTTAGAGGCGAAAGGAAGGATAACATACGCTCGAACTCACAGGACCACGTTCGATACAGAGCGTCACATACGCCACATGGTATAAGTGATGGCAGAGTTGGGCGCAGACCTCGTCGGCGGGGATCTTGCGTATGTGTGTCGTATTGATGTATCTCCGATTCCCGAACGTCTTCAAGCTACCGGTCACGCATACGCAGTCCCAGTCCCTTATTCGTCACCACGTTCAGCCTGTGGACGTTTCGGCCATATGGGAACGAACTCACTCGATCCCTCCCCACTTTCCCGCATCTTCCTCGCTCGAGTTGTCGGTCCAAAGTCTTGCTTCAATGCGGCCGTACCCGTCATCCAGCCAGTAAACGTTGTTGGTCGTTTGAGCGTTGATCGACGCGACCATCGCAACGACCATGATCTTTTCGGCCGTCTGAGGCCATAAACAGCGGGAATGTCGCATCCAAGACTCACTTGGCCAATCTCGGCTTTGTCCACGAACCACTCTGCATCTGAGTGTGCCTGCGTCGCGTCGTTGAGCTGCTTGACGGTGACTGGCCGCAGGGTGTGCTGAGCTACTCGCTGAAACAAATGATGAGAGCCTCATACACAGCCAACAAGTGGATAGTTAGCTCGCCTTTCCGCCTGAGCCGCCCGGGCTGCCGTTTTGGCTACCGAAAGGCGAGCCACCGGCGAGGTAACCGCCCCCACCAGAGTTCCCGTAGTATGGGTTTTCGACTAGTGCACCTTAGTATTGACTAATCATCATGAACTTACTACCTCACATTGACTCATGATGATCTTTCCGTGGTTGGGACACTGACAAGTACGTGGAAAGGAGAGGAGAGGGATGATTCAGTGGGGACTTTCGATCGAGACGCGTTGTGTGCCGACGCGCGGGGAAACATCCACATGTACAAACACACGCCACATACGCGACAACCAGCTTGTGCATCATTTTGCGGAAAGTGTATTATACTTATGTGGTACAATAAAGCAGCGTCAAATATTAAAAATGGGATTAATTACTGTAGGGAGTGTAGTGTTGAAGTCAATTCGCAGCATGCGTAGCGGAACCTGGGTTTCTTCGACTCGGGGGCCAGCGGATACCATTGCGGCATCTAGCCGTGATGTTACGGAGGACTTTCTGTAAGACATCGTCAGCCAGGGCTTGTAGCATCGCAAGAATCTTGCACTGACTTTAGCGGAAACCTTGGATCGGGGTGTTTCCTGACTTCCATTCTCAGAGGGCGAGCTCTCCGCAGTATTTTCGCTGCCACATCGCTCCTACGGCGGGACGGCGGGGTGGGTATGCGAGGCAGTGGCACACCAAGCGGGACGTACCTGCGTGGGCGGTATGGATCTCAGGGAAGAGTCTTCGGCTTCATGCTCGTCTGCCTCCTAAATATTATTGGTCGGTTACGCAAACAATTTACGGAAAAATCCGGCTCACAAATATCGTATAATGGAGTGCCAAAGGAGAAATTGTGTATGCATACAACTGTTTGCGTTCTTTGATGGTCGACTTCTGGACGGAAGAGAGAGGGAGCGGCTGATGTCGGGCTTGCGACAGCGAGATATTGAAGGAAGGTATCAAATCGTCTCCACCAGACATTCCAGACGCGACAAGGGCACACGACGACAACGACAGGGAACGGCCGGACCGAGGAGAGCTCGCCTCCACGCCAAAGAGAGGGGGGAAGGAACGAAGGGAGGGAGGGAGGTTGCCCCACCGACGCTCCAGGAGCTACATATATGGGGCCCGTCCTCGACGGCAGCAAACGCCGTGCCCATGACATCGGGATCCGCGAAGAATGAATTTCATTGGGTTACTGCCATATTCGGGTTCGCGCCGACGCCGCGTGCCCGCCACCCGCGCGATTATTTGTGTCCTTTTCTGGATTAGCCTGATCTGAGACGGCTGGCGTGTATGTCAGGGCAACGCGTATACCAGCGTTCTCGTCGCAGGACCGGTCTACACAGAACGACCATGGACGATGAGCGCGAGCAGGTGACGTTCTAGCTTGCCATGCGGAAGCCCATCCGGATTCCTTGAGTGACCTTCTGAACAGCAATGAGTCGCGACGAGCACGAGGTGGGCATCTTGCGGTCTCCTAAGCGGGTGGAACGGCGCACGGCGAGTCAGATCTGGTCAGATTCGAAGAAGAGACTTGATCGGTTCGGCGTCGCCCGAGCCCCGACGCGAACCGGCGCGCCAAGATCTCATGCCATGGCCACTCCCGACGCTGACACTGAAACGGCGGCTTTCACGGCTATGACATGATGCTGGCACGACTGACATGTCAGAAACCCGGTTGTCGCTGCCCTAATGCGGTCTTACCAGGGCCAACAAATAGTATCCAGATATCGAACTGATATCGAAGGATTTGACCTACTTTGAACCTACTACTATTCCGGATACACCGCGCTACCGTAGTAATATGAGTTCCGGAGTTCAAACAGCATCGCTACTCTCGGCGTGGGTCAGTAAAACATCCGTATTTCCGGCCCACAAGCGATAGGGCCGCAGCCTCCGAGCTTGTCGGCCCCATTTACGATACACTCAGCCTAGTCCACGCGTTTCGCAAGGCTGTCGAGAGCATTGGGAGTCGGGGATGATGGCATGCAGCTAGTCATCAAAAGTATAAGCACTCAGCGTGAAGGGCCCACACATGCGAGGGTATAAGCTTGCGTCCTTGATTCATTCGCGTCCTTGCGTCATTTCGCCGAGCAAGGTCATTACACCCATGAACGTTTCCCTTTCGGTATCAGATATGGATGTCCCCAAGATCTCATCCCCGCCAAGCTTCTTGAGGGCGACACCAACAATCACGCCCCTCCGAGGCACTTCGCCGAGCACTTCTTTATTCTCGGAAAACCAGATGATCGTAGCAGCTTGTGATGCATACAGAGAGTGAAGTGTGCGGATGTGTTCCGACGGTGCAGCCCCCAGCAACGGAGTAAGCTGGATGGTAGGCGGCGGTGGAGGTAACGCAGCGCTGGCCGAAAGAGTATCGTCCGACGACGGAGCGGGCTGGAGTGCGGTTGTGGCCGGTATCGTAGCTTGTATCTGTACGCATGATGAATTCACTGCGACGCGGTAGACTAAGGCGATGCACGGACGAGATTGCCAACTTTCCCCAATTGCGTGATAAGCACGAGAATGCGATCAGCGAATGGTTGCAGGATGACATCTGTTGGTACACCAGCGATCTCCCGAGATTTTGAAGTCGATGTGATCATTATGGATGTTTGGCCGTCGCCGAGTAGTTGTTCTGAGAGAGGGTTAGTGTAAGATGGTCGTCGCGCCACATGCAAACCTCTGCAAACGCGTCTGTTTCACGAGATACGACCTCGACCATCCAGCCACCATTAGTCCTACTATTGGGAAGATATGTTCGCTGATGTACCAGCGGACCCACCTCCTATGCATGCGTCGTCCCCGAGGAAGGGCAAGGAGAGACAACACGAAGCAGTCGATATAGGCTGGTGGGACCTCCATCCCTTGGCGGAACGCGCTCAAAGGTTTGTCGTTCTATATACCGTTGCAAGACACTGTTGGAGCTACTTCTAGGGCGCTTGCATGGTCGTCCATTGATACTATATTCGCTGCCCACCCTCATCAACCTGCAGTCGTACGACGGTTCTTCCCGCCGACATCCGCCTCCTCGACACAATCACCATTGCTTCCGTCACACGGGCCCATCCTCTCCTCGCCAGCAGCCTACGAACCGCCTTCTGTCATCGTCGTCAAGCCTACGGCTGACGTCCTCTTTGCATACTTTCCCGGCCGCTCGGGAGACGGGCTGGGCTGCTTGTGGTACCGAAGACCGAGATTGCAATCGGCGGATTGGTGGGAACCAGGCCCGTCTTGGGACATACCGAGAGGGAGCGGCGTTGTCACCGCAACATGGCTAGCGCCTCCGAGGGAGGCAAGTGTCGGGCGTTGGCGACCGGCATATTCAACTAACGGTTGGCCATGTGCAGTGGTGCATGACTCCAGAGGGCGTACCGACTCGCCTCCCTCCACGGGGTCCCTTCGTCCCTTCAACCTATCCAATCTTGATGATGGTCACGCAGAACCAACACATAGAAGCATGCATTCTCCGCCATACTCACGGACCTACCCGCGCCGATCCCACAATGATCGTACTCAAGCATGTCGCATGCCCTCTAACCATGCCGCATACCTCACAAGAAACGGATCCGAACTCGCACAGGGATCAGCTGTCCCTTGATGACTCCGGTGGAACTGATGTCTGTGTTGCTGCTGCAATTGGCATGCCTTACGACGGTGAGCTACATACCGTACAGTGTGTGAACCGGAGCATAATGCCGTGTCGGTTAGATTCCTCTCTTTTGGTTGCCCTCAGGTCGCACCTGCATCCCCCGCCGCCTCTGGTCTGCCCTCCGCAGACCGGCGATTCTGAGACTTTACCGATAGATTTGACTATATCACTCGACGATCACAGTGGTCCCCTCGAAGACGGCTCGGAATGGGAGATATACGGCGAAAGAGACATGATAGACATGTGTGAAGTGCGCATCGGGTTCGATGGCAATGCTATAAGTGTGTCCACGGTTCGTCTCATTTGAACGATGACACATTGGCTCTGACCTCGCGAACCAGGTATGACAACGCTTCCTTGCCCACCCGTCTCTGCCAATGGTCACGTCGCTCAATTGGAATTTGTTTCTGTGCCGAAGCTGCCGGGCGCGAAGACAAACGAGGAACCAACGACATCACCAGGGCTATTTATGGTGGCGAATGTCCTTAACCTTGGAGACTGTAGGTATTACCTTGTTCGATGCTCAAGAGCTTGAGAATACTCCTCACGCATCCGCTTTCTCAGATACATCCACTCCTAAGTCCCAACTAATGACCTGGTCAATAACGCGGCACTCCCCTTCAAACTATTTCGCGAGGTTGCCTAATGTACGATCTCCTTGGGTTAGTACTCGAAGATATTGTGGTCGCTTGCGTGTTGCTGAAATATAGACAGCATATTCTTTCCCAGCGCGGTCATCTTAATCGTATACTTGATGAAGGGACTTTCGCCTTCATTGCACCGTACCTACCGTCTACAGCAGTATCGAAGCCAAACCTTATTGCAGGCCTAGTCAACACGCACATAGATATGACCTCCGCTCCCCCGCCTCGTCGTAAGGGCGAGGCCCGGACGATGGAAGTGGGAAAGATCACGGTACTTCGCTTGTGCGTACTTCCGGAGTTGTTTGATCACTTGATCTATCTAACATATAATGAACGATAGACCAGATCTTGTTGAGGATGACTGCGATGCGACTCCCCTCTTATGCTCGGCTGATGACATCGGCAGAGACGGTAGTTAAAGCTCGCTAATTCAGCTTCTTATCTGCTGACAAGGTTCCTTCAGTTCCTTTTCAGGCTGTCATGTCGCCGGGCAAGGTTTTTCTCAGTGCAGCAACATTGGCGTCTGCTTCGTCCGTTCGGACCGCCATACATCCTATACCATCTTACCGTCTTCAAAGCGGCCCGAGCGAAAGCCAGCGATATACTATCGAGCTGCTGGCCGCTATCTACTCGCGTCGGACCGCATCTGATGTCGTTCATGCCCTTGCCCAGCCAAGCCTGTCGTTGCCACTTCTTGAAGATTTTTTCGACGATGTCCTGCGTATACTTGAGAACCGGCACTTGGGGCACCTCAACCAATGGATAACTGATGCTTCCGGCATAGCGTGTCAAGTTTACGGGTCAGTCCATCACGTCGATACGTACATACATATCTCACGATCTCACGTCCCGCATGACCATTCACAGTGCAAGGTCCCAAGTCGCTAAAGCAGAGGATATTAGGCGGGATCTAGATGCTCGCTTTTCCACTCTGCGGAACATCTGTTCCTTGGTAGCCTGTCAAAGCGCCTTTGAACAATGCCAAGAGGGCAATGTGTATGACGTGGGTGTGTGCCTCGAAGCTACGAGCACCCCAATCACCTGGTTAATGCGATGTTCAGATGCTGTGTGGCAGTTGATTGGCGTAACAACCTGGTTTCTGGACTTACTCGAAAAGCTCGCCAGAGAATGTGTTCTTCAAGCTAATGGCAGTGATGACATCTCGTCGGGGTCTAAGGACAATGAACAGCAAGACGACGTGGAGGATGACCTCTTCGGATCTGCGCCAGGTACCGGTGTTCGTATCTTACACATTCATGCAACTAAGCAGGCCATAGGCACCCCTTCTTCTGGAGTCAAAGCAGCATCCGCGAAAACAAGTCATTCGGCTATCTTCCTGCTTATCTCACACCCCTTCGCACTAAATCATATTCATGGCCTGCTGGGTCACGTTATTGGTCTGAGAGAGCATCTCCAGGCGTGTAGTCCCAGTGGAGAGACAGCTCAAATCGCCAAGGATATCCTGCTTGATCTCATTGAGTGCTCTGGCTTGAACTTGACCGCATTCAAGTCTGCTTTCAATGACATGGAGAAGGATGTGGGCCAACTCCCAGGTGAATATACTCATTTCATGTTAGTCTCTTCGCCTAAGACCGTTGTAGCTCCCATTGTGCGGAAGGCTCTAGCTATGGGTCGCCCGGGCCCGGGATTAGGACTCTTCTTGCTGCAAGCCAGTCAAAAGATTGCCTCCCCTGAGCTCGTGGACAAGCCTCGTCTGTTCATCAAGCCAAACGATCTTCTCGACGGTATATCGCAGCTCTCGACGTTTGACCCCATGGTACGCGGGACGTCGGAGAAGGAGAAGACCTTGGATATTGTGACGAAGATGCCACTAGTCCGCCCTAACTTTGCATACGCGTGCCTGCGCTGCGATGGTCGGTCACAAATCGGCTTGCTGCCCCACATTTCGAGGAAGTGGGCGAGCTGGGAAAGGAACTGGGCTACGCGATGCATATGTGGCGGTTCTTGGATACATAGCTCTGTATAGCGATACTGTTCTTGTTGTTAGGACACGCTTACTGTATGCAGCGTCTTCGTTGCCATCCTCGCTCCGGTTGTCTCTAGTAGGTTTCGCCACCCATTCCAGTGATCCACTACAGAACTACGACATTTCATGCATCGGCGCATGCTCCCGCTAAGTATGGTAGAAAAAGCTGCTTTGGCACGATGGCTCGAATGCTATGTCGTAGGTTATTATCTGAGTTACATACCTCAAGCAGCGCGGTATATTCTTCCGGGCCAAGTCGCTCCACACAAATTAACCGATGTTACCAACTGTAACAGATACACAGAGATAACTAGCAGGAAACATATATAGTATAAGTCCAAACACCGAGGTGCAAATCTAGCCGTTCAACGTCTCCTATAGGACTACCCCAAACACACCCGCGCACAGGACAAGAGCGATGACCATCGGGATCGTGTTAATACTGGCGATGCGAGCACCTCCGCTCTTGGTACTGGTGGAGGTGGACGACGAAGCAGTGCCGGAGCCAGTGGAAGATCCGGATCCCGAAGCGGTACTAGTCCCGTTGATCTGCTTGGCCAAAGCTTGGAAGGCGGCGAAGTTGTTGGGGCCGGACTCGACTGCGTTGATGCTGAAAACCATGCCAGATCCGCAGTGATCAACGGGATTAGTTTGACGGCAGTAGCCCCAGATGGGCGCTATGAAATCACGATGAGTCTCTCTCTGGGTCAGTGCGAAAGCAACGCAAGACTCTCACCAGTGGTGTTGACTGTGATGGTGAAGGTCGTCTGGTTGACAGGGGCCGAGGGATCGATGAACATGCTAACGTCCCGCCAGTCAGCGCTAGTGGATGAAGAACGCTTAATTGGGGCTTACAATCCAGAGTCGAAGCCGACGAGGTCTCCAGTAGTCGCATCCGCCAGCTTGTTGCAAGGCTTGAGGAAGCTGGATTGGGTGACTGTAGTGTCCGAGAATTTATATTGGGAGGTCATATCATGAGCGAATATTGACTTACCACTGTGGTTCTTGGGGTTGAAGAAAAACTTAACGGTATCTCCGATGGAAGCGGTGATGTTGGGAGGGCTGAATGCAAGCTGGTTGTTCGCACCGACCAGAATCTCGTGTTCAACCGGCTGAGCCGCGGGAGTGGGGGCTGAGGTGATTATAATGAGTCTTCAATCATTGAGCATAACTTTCGTGGATCTTACGCGGCGTGCCGTCGTACCTGCAAGCAGGTCAGTACGTCATATTTATGAAGCGATGGGGCACTCACGAGGCGTATGTGGTTGTCCACGTAGATGCACCAAGAGTCACAGTCGCGGTGACCGTCACAAACGATGGTGGAGGAGGCGTAACATATGCGGATGTCGATGTCGAGGTAGCAGCGCTGGTGATAGAGTTCGACGTGGTGTTTGAGGCTGTAGCATTAGCAAGTGCCTGGAAGGCGGAGAAGGAGTGCGGGTTCGGATCCGCCGGGGCATTGATAGCGAAGACCATTCCTAGAGCCGCGTTAGCAGCCGCACCCAGTCGAGCACGAGCGAATAACAAACCTTGACCACAGTGCGCAGGAGGACCGGGCTGCTTGCAGTACACCCAGACCGCTGAGAAGCCATTCAGTCGGCCTTCGCCAATTCCGACAAGGCCATGGCATTAGTAGCTTACGATTCGTGTCGTTGACCTTGACCTGGTAGCTGGGTAGATCAGTAGTTCCAGCGGCCACAGGCATCCTGTAACCCCGACTTCATTAGATGTTATTTCTCGGTGTCGAAGCGCCTAAAACTGACAGTCCAGAGTCGAAGCCGCCTGAAAGGGGAGAGCAGGGCGAAGCGAAGGACGACTGCGTAACAGAATGCGCTTTCGGATGGCTAGAATTACGAGAGTGAGTTCTGCAGCATCGAGGGTGCGAATGGTACAATGGCAATGTACGCACAATACGAAGTTGACGACGTCCCCTGGAGAAGCGGTGATAAACTCAGGATTAAAGCGAAGAGCTCCGTCGCCGACAGAGACATCCACCGTCGCCGCGAGAGCAGACGGAAGGGTCACAGCGGCGAGGACAAAAGAATAGATCATGAAAAGGCTCATTATCGTCTGGTGCGTTAGAAGGAGAAGGGAACTAAACCGGACGAGAGGTGAAGAGCAACCGCCGAGCTTTTGGGCTTTTATTGGGCGGCGGACTGCCCTGCATCTGATTGATGCGCAAATTGCGCTCATGACCGTGTCGGGCGGGTCGGCGTCACGACGATGAGACTCTGAGAACGATACCCCACACATGTCCCATTGAGGCAAGACGTGCGAGTCACGAAGCAGTCCTGAGGATCAACAGATATGCGGACTCCTATCCGTAACGCAATGGAACAGAGCCTACGGCACAGGAGAGCAAATTCGACGAGAGCAAGGACAGCCATATGGCTGCAGTAAGGTGTGGATGCTGTCTCGGAAGCTTGCAAGTCTCAGTTGACCTAGACTCCGCAGTGATCGCGTTGGGAGACCCAAAGGGACGGTAGACCTTCCTTGTTGTCTGGCTGTCTGGAGACATGCGGAACGACCAGAGACATCCACGAGTGAGCGCAGGTGAGCGCTGGCGCCACGAGATACGGATGCGGTGCAAAGCGGTTCTCCGGAGCCCAGCGTAAGCGTGCGCCATTTTCGAAAGGTACGATCCGTCCATGGGGCGGAGTACTAGTGTACCGAGTCCACCGACTTGCCCGCGCGCAGTCCAACAAATGCGCATGTCAAGGAAAGCGAGCAACATGACTAACCTCGTCCGGGACGTGAATGAGCAATACATCGCGCTTTGACAGAGCACCGGCGACAGACATATTTGAATCCGGCCATCGACAGTCCATTCGTATCAGCGGTCATACAAGGATATACGATCAGTCTCCAGGTGATGCTGGCAGTCTGAAGGTGAGCTCGAGGCAGAAGCCACTTTCCAATCGGAGGCGCCGATGTGCTCGCGTGAAAATTCTGCGGGTAATACTGCCTAATGCAGCCATGACTGTACCGCCACCGCCACCGAAGGTCCGAATACTAACCCGGTCCTGCAAGCCAGCTGCTACCAAACGTGCAGGGACTGCACGGTATCTTCTCTCTTGAACTATTCCCTCCGACCCTACGTTTGAAACATGCCCAAAGTTACACCGTCGTCTTTACCTATATCTGGTCTGTTTGCTGTCGCCAAACCCTCAGGGCCAACTTCCATGAAGTTGATCAATGACATGAAACCCTTGATCAACAATTCGGCGCTCTTCGTTGAAAAGAGCAAGCTTGGAAAAGTCGACGCGAAGCAGAAGAAGAAAGGTAGGTTTGGGCGACAGGCGGTGAAGATTGGTCAAGGCGGTACTCTGGATCCACTGGCTGATGGCGTCCTTGGTATGCTCCGCACATCATGCAGATGTGTACACGAATCACGCGTCATCTACAGTCATGGGTGTGGGTAAAGGAACGAAGGAGTTATCAGGGTTCTTGGATTGCGTAAAGGTGCGAACTGCCTATTCGCAAGACGCATGGAGATTAAGAATGTCTAGGAATACCGCACGACTTGCTTGCTAGGCTGCGAGACCGACTCGTACGATAGCGAAGGTGCAAGAGTACGATCTGCACCATGGCGTCATATTACGAAGGAGAGAATCGAAGATGCTCTTGCTCAATTCCGAGGAGACATCGAGCAAACGCCACCAATGTCAGTAAACTACACTACTTGGTCGATACTTGCTTATGGGGCATCCATAATAGATTTTCTGCCCTCAAGATGGACGGGAAACCCCTTCACGAGTATGCCCGAGAGGGAATACCACTTCCCCGGCCCATTGAGAAGCGAAAAGTGACCGTGCACGCGCTTGAACTTGTTGAATGGCTTGGCCGTGACCATTCATGGCGTCAGCCTGCGAAGGCTCTGACGGACGAACAAAAGATTGCACTACAAAAATCGCTACGCGGCATTGACGCGGCCGCGACGGTGGCAGATGACCCCGGAGCGTCGGAGTCAGAGTCCGACGAAGTCCCCCCCGCGTTCGTCTTGAGGATGACGGTATCGGGAGGAACCTACGTCCGGAGCATAGTGCACGAGTTGGCACATGCCGTTGGCTCTGCTGGCCATGTAGTCACCCTCACGCGTTCAAAACAGGGTCGTTTCGCACTGGAACCATCTGGAGAAGAGCTCGGATGCGTGTCCTGGGATGTATTCGAGAAGGCGATAGATGAGGGCATCGCCGCAGAACCTGGTGAAGATGGTCTCAAAGATTGGGAACGGGAGGTCATGAACCATCTGCAAGTTGTGGATTCGTAGGAGGATAGCTATCTGAGCTCATGACGAGAAGAGGGCTTCGCACCCTCGCTATCTGTGGGTGACCTTCTGAGCATGCTGTTGATACCAGGTATGGGTCTGGATATCTACGATCGGTCCAGCTGACGATTTTCTGGTTCCCCAGCTGACCTACGGCACGTCCAAGGTTGCACAATATCCATACAGAATATCGAATATTAATCTCATTGTGGTCGTGGTCCACAAACCGGCCCATCGTTCTGATATTCCACGTTGACGCTCCAATTTCGGCTTCAACTCGGCCGGACTCACGCCTACAACGAAATTGCTTCCTCTCGTCACTCCTAACTTACAACATGCACGTTCTACATTCAGTCCCGGAACACCCGACTTCTGCACCCGGCCCGCGTTCTTCCGACACTCCTTGATGATGGGTAGCCTTATCTGCTGTAGGTTTGCCTCCGACCCTGCTCTTTGCGAGGTGAAGCCTACCTCTCGCCATACGCCCATTACGATTGCACTCGCTACGATGCAATGATTGCTCGACTATCTCTCGAATTTGTGGGACTTCTACGCTAACCATAGACATCGAGGCACAGAAATGAAGAGCCATGGACCATGGCTTTCGTGATGATGTACTATACATGTTCTTTAACACATCAAGCGCCCAGAAAGAGCTGCATCGAATGGTATCATAGACCGTCCGCACGTTCACGGATGCTTTCAATTATGACCCCGCGCCCGTGTTCCACGCTTCGGTGCCTGTCGATTACCCCGCAACGAACATCGCTGGTATACTGGAGCTTCGCGCCAATGAACACACGAGCAACGAACTTCATTTGATAATCAGGATCTATCGTCTTCGGATCTCGTGCACTATATTTCGGTTCATGTATGCCATGAATGACACAAACTCATGCATCCTTTGCAGAGATTGTCTGCAATACGAATTGCCATCAGAACTTGCAAAAAACGGAATACAAGGCCGATGCTTACGATAGAATCATAGTCATGGGTCGCGGAGCATTTCGTGTATCTCCGCGCAGTATCTAGGCCCCGATCGCGAGGTGCATGAGTAATGGCTAGACCTGACCGCAAAACCGGCTGCACTTGCATGGCTCAAGGTTAGATGGAATCTGACAGGGGCAAACGCTTCGATGAACGTTACGAATACGGGCACGATCTGGGCACGATTGATCGCAATGCTGCGTAGCCTTCAAGATACTTTCAGGTAGCGCGGCCGCATGTGCACGTGGGTTCAGCGAAGAGTTTGTAGTGCAGCGCGTTCATCGATGCACCAGAAAGTAAACAACTCCAATCATCGCGGTCTCGTTATCACTACTCCGTCCCGTCGTTTCCTGAGAGAAGTTGCAAATATCGGTAAATTTGGCATCGACACGCGTTGCGGTTCCCAGGTAAGCAACCACCGCGAACTCCGTTTGCAAAGTCCGGAAGGCACTGCATGTGATCACTGAAGGCAAGCAGATGACAAGAGGCCGACCGTTCCTTCGCCAACGTGTGGCGCGAGCCGCTCCGATGCGCAGGCCGTGGATGAGGCAGGAGAGTTGACGCGAACGGTGCGGCGGGTCGGAGAGTGGGAGTAACCGAGCCCGGCCCGGCGGGGAGCGCGCCCGCGACGGGCGCGGTCCGAGTCCCCGATTTGGACTTGAACCTGTATAAGTACATGACCTCCGCATCCATGTCGCGATATTTCCCTCCGCCGCTACAGTCATGGTCTCGAACGGCGTTAACGGGCACAAGGTCTCTCGTCCTCTTCGTCCCGGCATTTTCGCCCCCATCCCCACCTTCTTCCTCCCGGACACGGAGGACCTTGGTGAGCACGATCCCTACTGATTGACTGGGGCGCATGTCCTGAACCGCATTGCAGACATCCCTTCATTCGAGACTCATGTTGTCCGTCTCGCAAAGGCGGGAGTTGGCCCTCTTCTTGCTGGGTCCATGGGCGAAGCGCACCATCTATCCCATTCGGAGCGGGTGACCCTCATCAAGGCTGCTCGCAGCGCACTCGATGCTGCGGATCTTCCGCACGTGCCCGTCATCGCTGGGACCGGAGCGGGAAGCACCCGCGAAACGCTCGAGCTCACCAACGAAGCCGCCGCTGCAGGTGCTGACTACTCCATCGTCATCACCAGCGGGTATTATGCTGGCGTGCTGGCAGGGAACAAGAACGCCCTGAAAGCGTTCTTCACCGAGGTCTCCGAGAAGAGCCCGATACCAGTCATTGCATACAATTGTACGCTGCTTGTCCTTATTATGTGTGGCACCCTCGCTCATTCTTCGGGATTACCCAGATCCTGGGGCGAGTGGAGGGATCAACCTCGACTCGGACATTCTCGTCGAACTCGCGACTGAATGCCCCAACCTCGCGGGTGTCAAGCTAACGTGGGTGCCCTGCCTGCCTTATCTGCGATATTTGCGTTACCTAGCACCTAAACTTTCATTGCCGTTTTTGCTATGCGAAACGACGAAGCCTTCGGCATTCATTTTCGGACCTCGCTCCGATCTCGATGGTACATGGACCCCCAAGTTCGGGCTCTCTTTGGGTCTGACAACTTCGGCACCATACCGCCGTCGGGGCATGCCTGCTTCGTTCAATCTCCATCTCTTTGTTATATCTTCCGACTGAAGCCACCTTGAGAATCTCTGACTGATTCGTTACTCACAGATGTGGTGATGTCGGGAAATTGACGAGGGTCTGCGCTACGGTCTCTTCTCCGTCTTTTGACAAGACAAGCCCCCGTAAAAACCCGGATGCACCCTTCCTCGTCCTCGGCGGTTTTGCCGACTTCATCCTGCCCTCAACTTACAGTAAGGGTCATGGGGCTATCATCGGATTAGCCAATGTAGCACCGGTGAGTTCTATCAGTCATACAACAGCGCTGACCGACCATGCTAATACGGAGTCAGTATGCCACTGCTCACCTCCAGGAGCTTTCTGTCCGTGCCTACACGAATCCTTCCGATACGGCTGCCCTTGCCGAGGCTCAGCGTCTGCAAGGCATCGTCGCTCGTGGCGACTACACCATCGCGAAGGCGTCCATAGCCGGCACGAAGTACCTCCTGGAGAAGCTCTACGGCTACGGCGGAGCCCCTCGCAAGCCCCTGCCCCCGATCTCGTCTGCTGCCGGAGAGGAGCTCTGGGTACACCCGGACGTACAGGATCTCGTCCAGCTCGAGCGGCAGCTGAGCGGCAAAGCTGGCAGCAAGTGAGTGCCAGCGCCGAGGAGGCCTAGGGTCGACACTGTGTCTCTTACCCGCCGCCGTTCGGGTCAGGTTTTGGGGTCGCTTTGGGCTTCGTTGGAGCGGGCGGGCGTGGGTGTCATTGTTGATCACGGCGACTGGCCTGGCCATGCTCGGCATGCGGCTGCGCTCCAATAGGCTGCGCCTGTTCGGTTGATAGGCGTCACTGCGATGACATACACGAAGAATCGGGGGCATTTGGCCTGCACTCATGGTTAGAAACGTTGCCCTGTGTATTATTGTGCTATTATGATTCACATATATGGACGCGTGGCTGGTCGGGCAGTCACATCTATCTGCGAATTCAGGTCGTCTGGCAGTAGGTTCCATATCAGGGCTTCATCTACCGATAGAGGTGTCAAGCTCAAGATTGCATGCACAATGTCACGTAAAAGGGCTGATCGAAGCATCACCTATACAAAACACGAGATGGAAGTCGTCGCCGGAGCTCGGCGCGGACGTTGATGGCGGGTAACTGATGCTATCCGAAAGACTTCAACATACTCCACAAATACGCCTTCGGAAGTTCCTATTCTCGGGATCGGGTCATCTGCAAGGTTGTGCCTCCCGCCGGCACCAAATACAGCGTTGACATGAGCCACCATCATCACGGGAGTATCAAAACATCTTCTTCATCGCATGTGATACAACCTGGTTTCTGAAGTAGGAGTCGGCGGAAAGGCGCAGCGGCGGACGCACGCTACAAAAACCAATGGAAGCAATAGGGCTACAATAACGAGACGTCGACGTCGAAATTCGCGTTGCGGCGACCGCGATAGTAAGAGGTTCCTTTCGTGGAACATGCGCCGCAAGGGGCCGGTTACAATTTTGAGCGAGGTATGTCGGGACCCCTGGGCGAGTCCGGAAGATAGTGTTCGGCCGCTTGCTTCACTTCGTGCAACCATTCCGTCACAACCGATTCATCATATACGTTCTCGTCCCAAAAAATATGCATATGAAGCTGGCCTCGGGAGGTAGTCGATCCGAGGTAAAGCTCTCCAGGGCGACAATGTAGATGCGTTCGATGCAGCAGGACTTCCAGCAAAGGCCGCTCGACAGTCACGCCGTTATCAGACTGAGCCGCCTTGTGCGGTGCGACGGTTTGCGTAAAGGCGGGAACCTGTTTCTCCCTGCCGCGAGAGCCGAAAATTGACAGAGGATGCGACTTCGAGAGCGGATAACTGAGTGGTTGGATCACATCGACCTGTGCAATCACAAGGTCGTGAGCAGGAGAGAATGTATAAAAAAATCAAAGACGCTTACGTTGCCCATACTGGAACCGCCGTGCGTCAAGACGAGGCCATCCTGCAGAGTGCTCACATCAATGGGTCGGTCTGTGTAGAGTGTTCGTGGGTCTGTTCCAGCAGCCTTCAAGGTCCTCCATTCGGTAACCGCACTTCGCATACGGTCAATTCGCGATGGTAGACGTGCCAGAATTATCTCCAGGAAGGAAGGATGTTTCATCTGCATGGTCACCTGCCGTTTTATGGAGCGGGCCCTGAGAAGGAAACGGTCTGAAGGAAGCAATTCAAATACTGTCGGCGCGCCGTCATGAAGGACCACGCTAGCATCTTTTCTTGATCGCGTTCCAGGAGGACGCGGTAAGAAGGGTAACGTAGTCCAGAAGAAGCTGATGCATAAGCAAACTTCCGTGGCTCCTCCATGCTCAAACCAGGCGGGATCAAGGTACGGACGGAGATTGAGAGGCCCGCCGGTGTGCATTGGTTGTCGTAGGCGATACTGCATCTCCTCGTCCGTGATCTCACCACGTAGGTAGCGTCGATGCAACACGCGGGCTGCAGCGACCTGACCTAGAACAGGGAAAGCATGACCGAAGGTGATGCCCTTTTGGCGACATCCATGTATGATCGACTTCGAGGTGGCAGGATCGAACGAAGTGCCAATCAGACGTGATTGAGCCGGCGTGAGCCATGAAGAGGGGGAGAGGCGATTGGGCAGCGAGTGTCCACCCTAAGGAGATGATCAGAACATTGTATAGCTCACGATCGCACTCCTTTCGAGCGTACCTTCATTTTATCCTGCCGTTTCTCCCAGATCACTCGGGAGATAGCAAGCCTCCACCGCCTTCTGGCCTTGGTCATTCTCAAACCGGGGTCCAGGCTCTCCGAACACACGGCCATAGCCAGACGTTCCGGCAGACTTTGTGCCTCCGACAGCACGTCGTCCGCCGAACAGAGGAGCTCGAAGAATGTCCGGCTTACGGTCGCGTTAGCCATCCCATCTGTGATGGCGTGGGCGACGTTGAACACGACATGAATAGAGTCCGGGTCGTCCGTGCGATGCATCACGACGACCTGAGCCAGCATATCGTTCGTGAGTGGTGGGTCATCGTTGAGGATCGCGTCGATAACGACATCGCAATCGTCGAGGGTGTTCACGGTCTTGAAGACAAGCTCGTCGGTACCGACATCGCGCAGACGTTGCTCTTCAACCACAAACCACACGCGTCCGTTGACGTGCACATCCCGGTCGTCGAATCGCGCAGCCAGCAAGGGGTATCGTTGCTTCAGTGCAACCCAAGTACGCCGGATGTGGTCGGGTCCACAGATGTTGCGCTTGATCGCCTCAGGGGATAGCTTGAGGTGAACGTGCTGAGTCGTGTCCGCAGTGCGATTGAAGGCTGCGTCCCAGTAGAAGCCAAGCTCTGTCTGGCCCAGCTCGCGAGAGTAGGAGCGGTTGGGCAGCTCAGTTCCCGACTCAAGAACCCACGAACCCATCCGTCAATCCTTGAAGTTGGCAGCGGCGCTGTGGCGGGAGGTAAAAATATACTCGGGTGCGCGTTTTCGCTCTCCCCGGTAAAGTATATATCCGCGCTACAGTCCTCGAAACTTCGATACAAAAAATGGCATGGTACATTATGAGCAAGCGCGTGTAAAGGGACGGAAAACAGATAGATCTAATATATTATGTATTCGATGAGCAGGAAGGCCGACGAAGCAACTGTTGCAGAGTTATCAACCAAGTGTCGATGGACTTCTTACGGACAGATTTCCCCGCACCGTTCACACTGTTTCTCCTGGTCGCACCTGCGAACGTCGAGAGACCCTGTCAGCATGGCACATGAATAGAAGATTGTTGATGACTGACAAGAGAAAAAGCAGTCCGAAAGGGAAGCATATGATAGACCCGATGATTCCTGGCACGCCATAGTGTGTTCTAGGGGCGTGGTTGCCAGCGGCACACTGCGCAAAGACTTTCGTATATATAAGTCTCGCGTGAGCTCAATCATGTCATGGAAGGAACATACGTCGTTGTTGATACTGCAGTCCGATCTGTGCCTGCTTCTCTGCTTCAGTCATAGGCTGTAGCTGGACGGCCTCCGGATGCTGAACGGCAGACGTCTGCAGATCCCAAGACGAATACGTTTGAGTCGCTGGCCCGGGGCCAGGTGCGACGTATCCCGGTGCTCCTTGCGCAGGATAAGCTCGCGCGGGCGTTTGTGGTAATGTGCTCGAGTCTGTGAGGTCGGTGGGTGGGGTGTATAAAGGGGGAGGGGCCGCTTCAGGCTGGCGAGCAATATGGGTGGTTGTAGTGTCTGGTTTCACTTCCGTGATCATCGGTGGGGCAAGGCAAGGCAAATCCCAGCTGATTGAGATAGAAAACGACTCGATGAACAGGCTAAGGCAACAATCGCGTCCGCTCATATGCGTCAACGTTTACACAGCTTTCGGAGGGGCAACCGCGGGCGCAGCAGGCAGACAGGTTCGGTGGCGATCATATGCATGTTGCCTTCTGAAGCTCCTCCTTGTCTTCTGATTCCTTGTACATTTGTACTGAGGTGCATCCCGGGTCCTTGACCGGCGTCGATCATAAACCGTACTGGCCCCGTCTCGAGGACCAGAAATCAGGCTCTGACGGCAAACTGAGGAAAGACGCGGATGAGAATAACCAAACTGGCTGCAAGTCAAGAAGCACGTATATTTATATGCGTTGTGTGAGAGTATGTAACCGCTCTCGAAATTGTCGCCCTCCGCAGCAGACGGTGTTTGTCTCGCGCGCATGCTCAGAATGATTGGATCTCAGCTAGGCAAGAGTACGCCGCAACGTCTGCATCGCCGTTCTCGGTCGAAACTTGGGTGGGGTGGGGGCACCGAAATGTTATTCCAGGCTTCTTGACAGACTTTGGGCAGGAATTACTCACAGAAGGGCAGGTAAACCACACGGGGAACATGCAACAGCAAATATAATGCCGACGATGCCAAACTTCGTTTTGGGGCTGTGACTGTTTCCGCATCGCAGGGCAGCTACAATAACCAACTTACAGATCGCACAGATGAAAGCTGACGAACAACTTACGTGGCTGCTTGTATCGGAGACAGACCATATTCAGTTGAGCATTCATTGTCGGGTCCATTTGAAGGTCTCCTTCCCTGATACCCAGTGGTGGATTGCTGCGTTATGTGACAGGGAAGCCTGGATGGTTCTGTCCAGGCGCGTTTGCAATACTCAGTGCAGTTGAGGGCGGGTAGTAGGCTACCGGAGGTGGCATTGAGATCTGGCTGCCTGGACTAACCGCCTGGGGAGAACCTGGGTATGATTTGCATGTAAGAGGTAGCAGCATGGAAGATGCGCCGTCACGATGCACCATGATGTTGATGAGGCGCTTGAGTGCTTCCAGGTCCAGTGCCGGAGGAATATTGTGGCGGTGGTGCATTGTTCACTTCGTGAGTAGCCTTTATAAGATGTTTTGCATATATGCGAACTTGTCGTCGAGCATGGGGGGCTGGGATAGGCTGCCACAGCCAGCACGACAGGGTGCTTTTATATCTACTCACTACACTCCTGCCCCTTGTCCTACGCGGTTGACTCTTTCAAGTATCCAGTATCCAGCAGCAGGCCTTGCGGCTGACTGCGATCACCGACTGATGGTGAAGAGCCACGGCGATGCACTCGTGAGCGCGCCCCGGTTTGGCAATGCACGTACAAGCGAAAGTTACGAGATGGTGAGAAGCTTATATATATACCATACCATCCTCTTACATAAAAACTGACCCGGCAAAATTAGAATGATATGTATATGCACAGAATCTACAATCTGCCACTGAGGTGTTGAGGATGGATGCTTAAGCAAGCCTCTCGCCGCAACGAGCGCATCGTCTCTCCTTGTCAAATCTGGCAACGATAAATGGTCAGCAAATGCATAGATAAGTAATCGCAGGGATTATACGAACAGCAAGAATAGCAATCCGCACGGGAAGCAGACGATGGCACCGATGATCCCGGGCACTCCGTACTTCGTCTTAGGATCGTGATGTCCTTGGGCGCACTGCGCCATCACTGGTAGGTTCGCAGTCGCTGTCAAAAACTGGGCGATGTTTGACAAAATGGACGCTAACTGTTGTTTCTGTACTGCTCTCCAACGTTCGCCGCAGGCGTCATGGATTGCATGGGCATAGGTTGTGTGCCATCTGGGGCATACGACTACGTAGGCAAGGTAAGTCGAGCAAGGTATTGATATCGATCTGCGTGCGAACCATCTTGGGTGCGGACATTCTTGAATGATGAACTGGGGAAGAAAGAAAGAGAGAGCGCAAACGAGAGCGAAAAGGCCGTTGGAGGTATGCCAAGCTGCACCTTTCAGCTTTTTATGTGCACAACTCATGGATGCATGCCTTGACTGACCATCACGATCAGTAAAGCGATGCCAGCGCCGAGGAATTTGAACCGTTGGCATTGAGAATCGCCCCGGCATATCAACCCCTAGCGCTCGCTGTATGATCGCTGCAGTGGCAATTGACCGTACTTACAGGAAGTTGCCTCATACAAAGCCGGATGATAGGTCTTTTACGAGCTCGACAAATAGTGTCGGGATATTTCATATTATTTCTTGTAGCAAGTTGTTTGTTCATCCAGTCTTGGTCTTTTGGACAATGGACATCTACTACGCCGGAAGCGGGAAGTTCGTTTGAAATGTAGGCCATTCAAGAAGTTTGGGTGCTTTGCGTGCGTGGTCTGAAAATAGGTCTCATCAAGTTATACTGATGCACCAGCAGGCTTGCACTTCTCATGTATCGCGATATGAGATACCTGAAATCCCACAAGACCCACTGCGAGGGACGACACGGATTGCCAGGCAGTCATAGCATGTTCGGACTTTGATACCACCGAGCAGAGCCTTCGAAAACGGCACCCATCCCGAAGGCGACAGCGCTTGGCGCAAATTGATGGAGCATCGTAGCTGAGCGTTCGCAGTAGTGCTTGTGTGACCAAATCACTGCTCGAAGATTGTTAGCGCTGATTGCACGCATAAAGGTGGTGCATGGAGTTCCATGGCACCCGCGTTTACGAAATGCTCTTCACTACGGCTACCCCAATCATCCTACACCCAAGGCTATTTCGAGCGAGCGATGGCAACAACGGATACAGCACCAGTGATCAGTTTGGGCATTGATAAGCATTCAGGATTGCCCAGTGTACCGTAATCAGTCTGGTATATCATGAATATGATGTAGTCAAGATTGCGCGCGCAGGGTTCGCACAACGCTGAATGGTAACCTGAGGACGATATCTTCACGTAGTATGTGGTCATGATTTGATAGACCAGACCCAGGCCAGCGAAAGTTTATAAGTTGGACAGACACTGTTTCGCCTAAGTATCGCTTTTGGTCGGACAACTCTGGCGCGTCCGTGACGGAAGTAGCAGTCACCGCCGGAAGGATTGGTGTCGCCTCTGCTGCGGGATCGGCGACCAAACAAAGGAGAAGCCGAGGTCGCCAACCGCAGAGGATACATATGGTCTGACAGTCGACCGACGACGACTTGTGCTGCTGCAAATTCAAGTCGATCATGTGATCGTTCTTGAAGGTCCTTGAGGACCAGGTTGCATGCACGCGGTGCGTTCGAGCTTGGCCGCCATGTCGGAGTCGGACAACGAGACATACGAAGTTGGTGCGTCTGGAAAATAGCACTGCGTTGGATGCGGGACTCAACGTGAACGCAATACAGAGAGAATCGAGAAAGCCAAGGTGTTCAAGGAAGGTGGCGGGAGGATCTGGGTGAGCTGAAGCCATCGTCCCATTTGCCTTTCCATCCCGACAATTGATGAACGACGTGTATCTAGAAATATTTCGTCAAAGTAGGTCCATACTCAATACTTGACCCTTGCGTCCTGACGGCTCGCAGTGGAAGGGCTACGATACCAATGAAAACACGTTCGTTGTCCACGCTTTATGTGGCCACCTCAATGACTAATCAACGGTTAACGCAGATGGGAGCCGGTCAGCTCCTTTGCGGATGACGACCTCATCAACGAGTTTTGGCTATCCGCAGATACCCGCGAACGGGATTGGAGCAACTTGAGTCAGTTTGATCCCGGCGAGGAAATACGGAAGTCTACCACGCGTACGTCCTTTGCGTCCCCGACACCAGCCCAGTATTAGGCAGATCCTAGACGCGCTGTTCTGACTCGTATATAATAGGAAAGAAACCGAGCGAATTTTCTCTTTCGACTGGTAGCCGCGCCTCCGCATCTACTCCCCGGCAAAAGCGGCGCTATGCGGCCCATGTTTCGGATCCCGAATCAGAGGAACCCATATCCCCACCGCCCAAGAAGCCGCGACAAAGTATCTCTCAGGGCATCCGGAACGGAGGATACGAACGCCAAGCACAGGTTGCTCCGGATACACAGGAAGCCGAAGACGTGTTCGCGCTGCGGAAACGACGTCGCTCATCTGCGAATCTTAAGACCTACAGTGCGCAGTCTCGAAAGCAGAGGGGAAAGCAGATTGCGAGGCCTCGCTTTGAGGACGAAGATGAACCGCTTGACGCGAGTCATGTTGAGTTTGCGCACCAATTCCAAAATGTGTTCAACACTGTGCACAATGATCTTGTTGAGGTGGATGATTCTGACGGTCCAGACAATGCCGAGGTTGCTCGGACGAGCAAGGTGAAGCCCCGGCCTAGCCGGCGTCCTCGGTCCGTGGCACGACGGTCTCCATCCGTTGGTGCCAACCATTGGGTCACCAAGTCCAACGATGGTTCTGCAGGGAGCGGTTCTTCACGAAGTGTCTCTGTCGAAATCGTGGAATCGACCATAGTACGCGGCAGGCCGCGGAAATTGCCGAAGAAACCTGCACTTGCTCAACGCTTCCTTCAGGAAGGACCCAGTTCTCAAGCTGCCTCTGTCAGCGATCACCGATCGTCTCCCGGCAAGAATATGGTCAAGAAGAGCAGGGCCGGGCCCGGCCGCAACTCAGCGCTTCTATCCGACATTCGGCCCGAGATGGACTCGGAGCCAACCCCGTCGACGCGGAAGAGCAAAGGGAAGCGAAGGGCTGTTGTCGAGACTGACGAAGGGTCTGAGGGGCATGCAACAGGAGACAGCATACGGAACGAAGGCAAACGAAAGGTTCGGTCACCGAAGGCGTCGTCACGCATGGACATCGACGATACTAAGGATAATCTACACGAGAAGGAACTGGCTAAACGGGCGATAATAAGGGAAAGGGAGAAACTACATCAACAACGAGTAATGAAAGCGACACTCTCCCGCAACGCCGATGACAAGGGGCTACACAATCCTACCGGTAGTAAACGAGGGCACAACAGTCACAACAAGTCATCCAAATCTCAGAAATCCCCTTCCCTTCAGCTCGATGACGATTCCACATTGGACTTGGTGCCCACCGGCCTACTGGACACTGATGCCCCATCCCCGACCGTCCCTTCCCCAGAAGCGACGAAGCATCGCGGCCTCGCTGTGGAAAATGAGTCCCATCATTCTGCCTCAGGTGCAGATCAGCGACACGATGAATCCTCGGAGCCCTTATTTCTGGACAGCCCCGAACCCACCTCCCCGCAGGCTGGCAATGACAATGTTGCCCCGGCCGAGCGCCGCGAGGAGATGCTGCCGTCGCCATTGACGGCCTCGAGGCCAGCCGAAGATGCCACAGGCTCAACCGCTCTGCGATTGCCAGGACCACCAAAGGTGGATCAGCCCAGGATTCCTGCGCATAGGAACAAGGTGCCCCGTGTCAAAACATTCGACACCGTTCCGAGAAACAACTCTATACCTGCTAAAGCTCGAGCCACCCAGCCGCGTCGCAATCCATCAACATCCCAAGGAGTGCCACAGCCAACGCCTCCCTTGAGCTCCGGCGTGCTCTCGAGGGCAAACACAGAGAACGAGGTCATCCCTGCATCCGTTTCTCCGTCCCCTGGACCTGATTTAGCCTCTGGCAACCGCGATGAGTCCCTTCGCACACTCACGCCGCCACCGCCGAATTCTCTTCCGTTTGGTGGGCCCACAGACTCGAATGACGGCACAGCTGATGTTCAGCTACATGCTACCAGTAGCGTGGGCGCTGGTCCGGGAGGATCGGACGTTCATCCTGAGCTTGAGGATGGTCGTCGATATCCCCCCGTGCGCAACGCAGCTTCTGAGTCCGCTCAGCCGGCGCACAGACAACATCAAACAAATCCTCGGGTACGGACCCTTCCGACCACCTCTGTAGGCAAGAACGAGCCAGCGGGAAGATCGATTGGGGCAAAACAACGCGCGATCGCTCAGATGTCGAGACCTGGGCCGCTCGGTTCTGGTTCTTCGAATGCGAAAGTGACGAAGACCACGCTCCCGAGGCGAGGTGGTAGTCTTCTTACCTTTAACAAAGGCAGCAAGGCGGGCGTGGGCAGAGGCGTTGTCATGCCGCGTTCGACGGGGAAGCCTATCGTGCAGTCGTCGTTGGCCGAGCAGCAGAACACAGGTCCTTTCGAGAATTCTCCTGACAAGGACAACGCAGATATGGCGTCGCTATTCAGCGAGCCCGATGAAACCGAGGCCGACGCTGATGTCGGGCAAGTTGTCCCAACTGGAGAAGATATACTGAAGGCACACGGCCTCGGAGTGAATGATACTGCGGATCTCCCAGATTTCAACGAGGACGATGCACCCGCTCCTGAAGTTCCAATATCTCAGGAAAAGTAAGTAGTGATGCTCATGGACGTCTTCATGCCCGGGACTGAACATGATTTTTCAGCGTTGCTACGACCATCCCCGCCCCTCAACCGCCGTCCCATGATGTTGTCAATTCCCTGTTGTACGTTTTGCTCCATTATGTTGTGACTGAACATGCACTAACTCGTCACAGCGGTAACCGATTGTCAGTTCAGCCAGCACCCGTTTTCCCAGTTTCGCCGATCACCGGGTAAGTCTTCGCCAGCAAGGTTCGCTACGCTTGCCACTGACCCGATCATACCATGCTAGCTCAAGCCGTCCAATGCGGGCGCCTGCGTTTTCGCTCCGCCTCGATACCGTCGCTTACCTTCACGTGGCTTTGCACGATCTGCACGACGACTACTCTGTGCTGGAAGCATTGGGCAAAGCGAATCCCGGAGTGCCAGGCAAGCTATATGAGCCTCCGGCGATGCAAGTCATGGTCGGTGCATTGGCAAAGATCAGTGGCAAGGTCGGCGTCGTCTCCAGTGCCAGGGTCGAGAGAGATCGAAACAGCGACGACGAGAAGCAGATTGACTTGTGGCAGCGGTTCAGAGAAAGACTGGAGAACAACGGCGTGGTGCGTGCACTTCAACCCCGCGTTCCGTGTCATGACTTGCCTTCCCGCTCACGCACCGCGCTATGCGTAGTTCGTCGAGTTGATTGAAGGCCGTACATTCGCAGTATACTCCTCCGGGAACGGACTCGCGACGCAACGATTCAACGTGCACCCGTCTCTGCTTAAGTCTACTGAGGCAATCCTGATCACACCGGTCGACATCGTCGACGGGATGGCATACGCGAACGCCGCCGTGCAAGCCGCCAACGTCAAGTGGTGAAGTCGATTATATATCCAAATCTGTATCTTCTCTATGTCGTATTGCTTTTTTGCGCTATCCCGCATATTTTCGCAACCTATATGTTAATGCTATGAATAATTATACAGAACATGTGAATGCAAATGCATGGCGTCGATGAGGAATATATAGCGAGTGGTGATCCTTCCATATTAGCATGAGTGACGTGATCCAGACCCTTTTTCAATACTTGAGGAATTCTACGAAGCCGGGCTCGTGTCGCCTTCCCGTGAAGCTAGGAGATGGGACGACAGAGTCAGCTAGCCGTAGCAGATGATAAGTCATGGCATATAGTACTTACGAGATCGCAGGCGCTTTTTGGACGAGCTACGCCGTAAAATGGCGATGAACCAGCCGCGGCGCTCGGAGATGGCTGACATATCACAGTTGTCATCTGTCGGGACCGACAGAATATGAGCGAATCGTTCCATGGACGCGGGGCATCGAACGTACGGCTTGGATGCCAATGGGTCTTCTTCGAGAGCGACGCTTTCGAGAGCGATGCGGACAAGCTGGTCACAGAGGCGACATAACGGCAGTCCGAGCTTGAGGGTTTCGACCCGAGATGTGACGTGGAGACCGCGTAGTCGTATGAAGGCGGCGGTTCGTTGGGCGCTGGCGGTGGCGGGGATATCGAGCTAGAGGTGGGTGCAGCGGATTTCCGCGGTGTCACCACGGGTGCGTGACGAGGGGCATCCCTCCGAAGCTCGGGCAGGCAAGCCAGCTGGGGGTGCACGGTGGTGGACAAAGAGTGGGACATCGTTCTCGTTGCGAGATGCGCCGCCGAGTCTTTATGCCCGGGCTGTGCGTGTTAGAGCTGAAACGTGCCGGCCTCATGTGAGGTTGCCTTTTTATTGCGGGCAGAGACCGAAGAGCAGAAGCCTGTGCTGTCATCTCGACTGTTATCATCCCCGACGCCGATCGGACTAGAAGACGGGAAGACACGGATCCCTGTTGGCTGAGCCCGACGCCGACAGAAGGAAGACGCAAGAAGGTATTCTGTCCTCCATGCCGACGTGCCGACGCAGCTGTCAAGTAAGATCACGTGCGGCTGCCTCGCGATAACGTGATACTCATAAAGGCGTACGCGCCGCGTTGGTCATCGTTTCCCTCGCTGTGACTCCTGCACCATGCTGCGACGAATGCCCACGACGATGGACGGGAAGGTGGTCGACAGACTGCAGGAGAGCACTCGCGTATTCAAGCCCTTTAAACCGCCCACCATTGCTGCTGTGCAGGAGCGAACCGATTCCCTCCGGAAGCGCAAGCGCGCCGTTTCGTACAAGGGCGCTCAGAATGAGAACGACGACGACTCGGACGACGGCGGGCGCAAGAAGAAGAAGAAGAGAGGTGATCCGGACGAATGCGAGCCCGTCGACAATACGCACAAGTATCCCGTCTTTAAGCCGAAGCCTTTCGATCAGCTCCACAATCGCAGGTATTCGATGCCAGAGATGCGAAACAAGGATGGCAATATCGTGCCCGTCGTCCTTACCAACGTGTCTCTCGGCCTACGACCACAAGCCAACCTGATACCGAGACCACTGCACGATCCGATGGAGGATCAAGCGATCGTCCTGTACGACCCTACTATCGACGATCGAGAGACCGACGAGGAACGGAAGGAAAGGGAGAAGGAGGAGGCTCGCGAACAGGCGGAGAAGGCTGCAAGAGACAAAACCGTCGGCATGTTCAACCCGCACAAGAGCCTGAGGGAGCTCCTCGGAGGAGGGAAGGAGAAGAAGAAGACGGCCCATAAGGTTGCCGTCGTCATCGACCCGCGCCTTACCAAGGTTCTCCGGCCACATCAGGTCGAGGGAGTCAAGGTATGGTCTATACCAACCCCCAATCGCTTCCTGCTCAGTTTATGCCATGCCAGTTCCTGTTCAGATGTACCTCCGGCATGGTCGTCGAGAATCAATACGGCTGCATCATGGCGGACGAGATGGGGCTCGGCAAAACCTTGCAATGCATTGCCCTTCTGTGGACCCTCGTCAAGCAGTCACCCCACGCGGGCAAGCCGACCATCGAGAAGTGCATCATCGCCTGTCCCTCCAGTCTGGTTAAGAACTGGGCCAACGAATTGGGTAGGTCCGGTATCCACATTTACGTACGCGAGTGGTTAGACTCACGCCATGCGCAGTCAAATGGCTCGGCAAGGACGCAATCTCGGCTCTTGCAGTTGATGGCAAAGGTAGCAAAGGCGAACTTCTCGAAAGAGTGGCCCGCTGGACTGCGGCCAGCGGGCGCAATGTCACCCAACCAGGTATGACCTGCTTCTCTCGTAGATCGCGTCACTAAATCGCCGAACATGTCGAAAGTGATGATCGTGTCGTACGAAACCCTGCGAACGCTCACAGTTTATCTCAACGGCTGCAAAATCGGACTCTTGCTCTGCGATGAAGGCCATAGATTGAAGAACGCTGGTAAGTTGCCTTCTTTTACGTACTCGTTTAGTCTGTAATGCAGTCAAACAGAATCACAGACGTATCAGGCGCTCACCGGCCTTGACGTGAAGCGTCGTGTGATCCTGACTGGCACACCGATCCAGGTGCGTCTCTTGCGTTCATCCTCATCTGTATCTATTTGACATACTCGCCTTTCCCTGCGTTCGCCGCTCGCTCTAGAACGATCTCACCGAATATTTTTCACTGCTCGACTTCGCAAACCCTAATTATCTCGGCACTCGGAACGAATTCCGAAAGAACTTTGAGAACATCATCATCCGCGGACGAGATGCCGACGCCACGGACAAGGCGAAGGAAGACTGCGAGAAGAAGCTCAAAGAGCTCAGTGGACTGGTCACCAAATTCATCATCCGGCGCACGAATGACCTGCTGTCCAAATATCGTCAGTTCTCGCGCACCTGCATCTCGTAGATCACGCTCCTGACCCTCTTCTATCTGCCTCAGTGCCCGTCAAGTACGAACAGGTCGTGTTCTGCAAGCCATCGCCGCTTCAGTTGTCGTTGTATCGCCTCTTCATTGCCTCCCCCGAGATCAAAGCCCTCTTGCGCGGCAAAGAGTCACAGCCTCTGAAGGCCATCAACGTTCTCAAGAAGCTATGCAATCATCCAGAGTTGTTAGATCTGCCGAAAGACTTGCATGGATCAGGCTCATTAATCCCCGACGACTTTTGCGGGATGGGAGAGAGCGCAACCAGGAGCGGAGGCTCCAGTTCCCGAAGCCGCGGTGGCGGCGGCGCACAGATCGTGCACCCCGAGTGGAGCGGGAAATTCGTCGTGCTTGATAGGTGCGCTGGTCTCGTTGGGTTGGGCGTGATCTGTGACACTCACGAACGTGCAGGTTCCTTGCGCAAATAAACGCGGGGAATGCGGACAAGGAGAATAAGGACAAGATTGTGTTGATCAGCAACTACACGCAAACCTTGGATTTATTCGAGCGCCTCCTTCGCGCCAGAAAGTACGATATTTTCCGCTTCATTCGCTACCGACGCACTCAGTGGTTACTCTAACAGGTACCATTACTACCGCCTGGATGGTACCATGACCATTCCGAAGCGTCAGAAGCTCGTGGACGACTTTAACAACCCGACCAGCAAGGAGTTCATCTTCTTACTCAGCAGTAAAGCCGGCGGATGCGGTATCAACCTTATTGGGGCAAACCGATTGATATTGTTCGATCCTGGTACGTCCCATGTCTTGCTCAGCTGGCCCCTCTTTTGACCGGGCTTTGGACCAGACTGGAATCCTGCCGCTGACCAGCAAGCGCTTGCCCGAGTCTGGCGTGATGGCCAGAAGAAAGCTTGTGAGTTCGCACGCGCAACGCGGGAGGCGATTGCTGACGTCGCGTATAGGCTTTGTCTATCGTTTCATCAGTACGGGTACCATCGAAGAGAAGATATTCCAACGGCAGGCGTCCAAGCAAGCCTTGTCCTCAGCCGTCGTCGACGAGAAGGAAGACGCGGAACGCCACTTTTCCCTCTCGCAGCTCAGAGAGCTGTTCCTGTTCAACGAGAACACGCTCTCGGAAACGCACGAGACGTTCAAGTGCAAGCGGTGCAAGAACGGCAAGCAGCTCATCAAGGTACCTGCGATGTTGTACGGCGACGCTAGCACGTATGTATTCCGGTCTACATATCGACACATCATTGCTCACTTCAAAACCAGATGGAATCATTATACCAATCCCGAATTAAGGAACAATCACGACGACCTCTTGCGTCAGGAAGTCAGCTTGCCAGAGGTGTCTTTCGTGTTCCAATATATCAGCCATTGATCTCTTTCGTCGCGCATTGCTCTCGCATTTTCTCTCTCTTCTAGTGGACTATCATCACGTTCGATAATCAAATGGAATCTGTTAGACAAGATGTGTATCCATAGTGCAAGCATGATATTGTACAAATGCAGAGTAACCTAATCAGAGGGTGGTTGTCATCGAACGATGCGAAAACGTGAAGCACGAAAACACGATGTACACAAATCTAATATGAGGAAGGCGTTAGTCAGTATGTCGTTAGTCTGCCGCTGCGATGGCTCAAAAAAGCGTCTGCGGCGTATTCAGAAACAAAACGTGCGATCCGGTGCGGGTATCTCCGGCAACTCCAACATGACCCTGTCGATGCGATCGCAGTCCCTCCTCCGGGGCGTCACCCACGGCACCATCTCCACGCTCTCCACCACGCCCCGGAGCACGGTCAGGTCCCGCTTCCGTATGAAGGTTGGGACCTCCTCCAGGTCGTCCTCCGTGTCGCTGTCGTTGTCCGCCCGATACTGCCGCACCCGGAGACATATCCTGCGGATCGTGAGCCCGTTCCGGGCACGTTCCTGCACGAACAGGTAGATGTCCAGAGGCGACCAGGAGGTGTCTTTGCCCATGTACAGCGTCTGCAGGTTCGGGCAGAGGAACGCGCGCGAAGTTTCGTCCAGCTCGGAGAGCACGGTGAGGATGGAATGACTGTGTCCGGCCTCGCCCAGGTATAGCGTGTGTAGTGCGGGCATCTGTCTGAGCAGCTTGCGCCAGTCGTCGACGAAGGTGTGGGCGCCTTTGAGGTCCAGGTCGATCTCGAGCTCCTCGACCAGGTCCAGATCCAGCGTGGCGAGGAAGCGGAACACGTCCTCGCCCGCCTCGACGAAATCGATGTCGTCCTGGTCACCGAGGTCCACTTGGACCTCGAAGGGAACATCGTGAGACTGTCCGGAGAAGCGGATCATGTCGCCGCTGCCCGAGTCGCGCACGCGGAGGTGGGTGATCCCGGTCAGGCTCTCGAAGCAGCGCGTCCTCTTAGGCGGGAGGATGTTCGCGAACCGACGGGGCTGCGTGACGCCGAGGTGCACGTACAAGCACGACGTTTTGGGGAGGGATATGTACGTGAGGAGGTCGGGGATCATCGAGTACATGGCCTTATCCTCGATGTTGAATACCCGGCAGTTGGGCATGTGAACGAGCGTGCCGTCGGGAATGGGATGGCGCGGCTCCTCGATCTTGGCAGACTGGAAGAGGAACTCTTCGAGCACAGGCGATGAGCGCAGGACGTCGAGCACCCAGTCCAACTTCAGGTTGATGCTGAGTATATGCAGATTTCGCAGCGCCGTGGTGGAGATGCTGTCTATCGGGAAATAGCACCCGCTCAGGCAGACCACGCTGAGATTCGGTGTGTGGCCTCCGAAGAGCTTGGCGGGCAGGACAGGCACTTCGGAAGTCCGAACGACCAAGCTCTCGAGGTGCGGCACGGGCCCGGGGTTCGTCAGTAGCTTCCGCAAAGCATCGTCCTCGCCCTCCGGCTGCAGCTCGAGGTCCCTCACCCTCAACCGCCTAAACCTCGGCACGGCGTCGATCAACGCTTCCGCCACCTGCAGCCCGTGGGCCGTATCCCCGTCCACATGAATCTCGAGCAGCGTCTCCTTGCTCCTCTCCAGACACAGCTGCGACGTCTCCGGGTACGCCGAGTCGATGGTGGTCCAGAAGGAGGCGCAGCCGAGCGCGGCGGCGCGCCATGCACGCGAGACGGACGCGAGCTTGTTCAGCGCCTTCATCCGTCCGCTGTAGCTCGCATCGGGGAGCTCGGGGTCCTGGATGACGAACTCGAATACTTGGACGAGCAGCTCCGGTAGCAGACGGTCGACGGCGAGGCCGAAGTTGTAGTGACAGCGTAGGAGGGAGAGGGCACGGGAGAGCTGGGCCTCGGCCACTTCGAGCTGTGTCATGTTTCCCAGCGTCAGAGATGAGCGGTGAGAGCACGGTTACAGAGGGGCGCGCACCTCCTGGAGGTTCTTGATCGGTGCTTCCTCGACGGTCCTGTCGAGGTGGGATGCGGGGATGCGTGAGTACCGAGCTGCGCGCGTGGCGGTCGTGAATCCTTTTTCTGTCACTCACCCGCGGCGCTCTCGGTCCAGCTTCCACAATACGGCACGCAGCAGGTCCTGGATGGATAGGTCCGCACCCGGTGGCGGCACCGCCGAGGTCGGTGCGGCGACGGGCAACGATCGGGCGGCGGTGGGCGGCCGCTCAGCTACCACGTCGGCGGGTGCGGGGTCGGTTAGGGGCTCGGCCATCGAGAGGAGGTACGGGCTCGCGGGTGCGGGCGGCGAGGAGGAGTCGATCATGGCGCGACCGGGGCAAGGGAGCGTATGCTATACGAGGGGTGTTATTGTTATTAGCCTGGGAGGGCTGTACGCGCGTCTGTGCATGCAACGGGGGGATGCGGGGTAGCGGCGGTAGACGGTGGGCGGGCGGGCGGCGTCACGGACGGACGGATGGACGGGGTGCGCTCGCTGCGGTGGACGGCGTGGACGGGAAGGTTTACGGGAGACGGGCTGCAGGCACACGACCGAACGGCTATGTAGGCGGTCGCTCCAGCCTGGACGGGCGCTTTCCCAGAAAGGCAAGGGGTCGCGCACCCCATCATATTATGGGCGCCCATCGGCTAGCGAACTACGCAAAGCTGCACACGGTATGCGAGAAAAAATGCCGTTTCTGTTTCTTGTTTCCTGGTGCAATTAGAAGTCGAAGTCTCTACTGTATACATTGTTCCGAGCCAAAGATGGGGTAAAACGCGAGGGTAGTGGCGGTGATGGCGTCGGCTATGCAAGTCCCAAACGATATCAGCGTAGACACACACACGGAAAATGGCAGCTGAGCGCTCGTCTAGTTGTACGAAAGGGATAGATAGAAGGAGAGCTCGCGGGGGGGAGGGGGGCTGCGTATAATATGAGAAAGTCATAGTTCAACGTGAAGGACAGCGTGAAACGAATAGTGTGGATTGGGTAGTCAGTGCTGTGCTGGTAGCGGACGTTATAAACAGATGAATGTTCGTGCGCGGAGAGTTCGTGAAGACGAATAGCAAGGATAAGTTATCCGACTGAGAGGCGGGGTCATGACGAAAGGTTGCTGAACGCCCCCGGCGCGGACGTCGATTGCGCGAGTCGTGAGGGTGGGCGGGTGCCGGAGAGCGACGATAGCTGGTGGTAGGGTTTTGTAGGTATGAGGTCGGGGGAGTGCGCCCGCGAGGGCAACCTTTGTGATGACGAGCCGCGCGATAGCGATGGCGCGAGGAAGCAGTGTTGACCAGCGGGGTACTGGCTGCGGAAGTCGTCGATGGTGACGGAGGAGCTGAGGTCGATGTCGACGAGGATTTCTTGCGGTGGTGGTGGGCTCGAGAGACCGAACGCGGCGGCGACCGTCTTGAAGCTCTGTGGTACCGGCTTGTCGAGCTTATCGTCCATCTTGTCCGAATCGAACAATGACGACGGCTGGTACATCGGCAGCGTGTCTTCCGTCGGGCTAGGCGGGGTCGAGAGGGTGGTCAAGGAGGACAACGATAGCGAAGACGCCGACAATTTCCTCGCCGCCTGCGACATGACGAGACCCGCTTGTCCGAGTGCCGAAGCCGAGCGCGACAGCGCAGGCCGGCGTCCCATGAAGCTCCAGTCGCCGCTTGCCCTCCTCTGATTCTCCGGCTGGTTATACAGCCAAGTCGCCACGAGCACGATGCTCGAACCGAGGATGAAGCTGAACGTCAGCTGCATGTCGAACAGCGCGACGCTGGCCAAGAAGCTGATAACGATGCTCAAGCTCGTTGCGAAGCCCTTGAGGATGTTGTCCGCAAACTTGATCACGAGCGCGGTGATGAGCCCACCAAAGACTTGGATCGCGACCGTCGCCCACGCCCAGGGGCCGAAGTTGCGGAAAAGGTGCACGCCGAACCACGCTCCGGCTTCCCTCGGCGCGCCGTTCCATATAATGGGCACGAGCGCGGGAAGGAGCGAGAACAAGGAGAGCTGCACGTTCCGCACCCACAGGTCCGCCTGCGAGTTCTTCAGCACCATCTCAAAATACACGCCCGCGAGCCCGGAGGTGAAGCAGGCGGCGGTGACGGCGAGGAAGCCCTTGAAGGGGAACATAGTGTGAACATCCGGCGCGGATGAGGGAGCGTGTCCCGCGCCCGACTGGATTTGGACCACGCCGACTCCCAGTGCGAGGAAGATGAGCGCGGCCCACTTGACGGGGCTGAGGCGTTTGCGCAACATGAGGACGGAAAAGAAGGCGGTGGTGAGGATCTTCATTTGATAGGTGACCTGGAACGTCGCCGCGTCGAGGTTGGAAGCGGCCACGTATTGCAAATTATTTTGGATGACTGTGGGAGGAAGCCGAGTGAGAAACGTGAATGTGGGCCAGTTCCGCGCGTGCAGAGGACGGACCGTATAGGATAGCCGGTATGGACAATTTCCAACAGTCGGGGCTGAAGACCTCCCTCCCTAACCGCCGGAAGCGCAACAGGAGCGTTTGCGGGCGCCAGAGCGACGTGGAGACGGCGAACGAGGCGTTGGACGCGCTGGCGTAGTAGTCCAGACGGACGAACGCGATGGCCATCGAGATGCCGCCCTTGAGGAGCTCGTTCATGAGCACCGCGGCGGCGGCCGAGTACGCTCGCGACGGGGGCGTCGACACGCGCGAGTAGTGCATGATGATCGTCAGGAGCGCGTTCTGCACCGCGAGGGTCACCAGCCTGCGGGGATCGAGCGTGCGTCAGAAGTCGTGCAACGCGCGCGGGGGAGAAGAGGCAGAACACCACGCCGTTGTGCACTCACGAAACGTATTTGAGCGGCATGCCGAGGAAGGTAGGCGGCTGCGCGTCGTCGAGCGGGGCATTCCGCTGAGGCTGGGGCTCATCGTTCTCCTCGAATTTGATAAAGGGCAGCTTTTCGACATCGCGTGCACCGTCGGCGGACTGGGTATGAGGCATTGGGGGAAATACGCTGGGTAGGGCGAGCACCAGGGCTGGACCGGATGCGTCTATGGGGGGTATTAGATTATGTGGGCTCTACGGTGTCCAGCCGTGGTCGGGGGAGAGGCGGGGCGGGGGGCGGGGGCGACGGCCAACGACGAGCACAGGGCGAGGCCTTTATTCGGATCACCTCAGCGCGAAGGTTGAGCCTTCACCGTGGGAATTTGGGGCGAAGCGCAGCCCGTGGTCTGGCGACGAGGGTGCAGTGAATACTTGTACGCGCAGCACGGGCACCGAGTTCCTGCTCAGGACACCGTGCACGAGGGGGAGGCGGAGCGGAGAGCAGTTTGTGGATAGCGGGCAGGCGTACAGTAGCGGTACATATACAAATCAAGGCGGGACCAGCGTGTATCAGTTCGTCCCCCCGGCGCTGATCACCATCACCCTCTTCGAACCTCCATCATGACGTCGCCTGCGAATCAGCTCTTGCGTTCTCCGTACATCGCGTACAGGCTGTACGTGGGGCTCCGATAGTCGTCGTACCCCGGATCCGAGTGCTCCAACCCCATCTGCGCCAGCGACGGCAACGGCGGCGGAGACGGCACCCGCGGAGGCCCATCCGCAGCCGTGCTCACAGAATATACGCTCGTCGCCTTCGACATCCGCTTCCTCTCCTTCACCAGCGCCTCCACAGACCGCGACGACGACTGCGACGGCTTATCGAAATCCAGGAGCATGAGCCCCCCTAACGACTCGCTCGGGCTCGCCAGGTCGGCCTCCACCGCAGCGAGCGCCTCCTGCAACCTCCTCTTACTCCCGGCCGGCGCACGATCGTACCCGCCCACCATGCTCAGCGAGTCGTCGGGCCCGAGCCCCGGAGAAGTCGGCCCGTCCAAGCCCAGCGCCGAGGTCAGCGCCGAGAGAGCCTTGACGTCCTGCTGCGCCCGCGTCCCCTTCCTCGCCGTTTGCGGCTTCGCGGGCAGATCGTACCCGTCCTCGAACGGGTTCGACGCTCGACTCATCCGATACAGCGAGGGCGACGATATCGAGGCCTTGTGCGCCTCCGGGCTCTTGACCCGCTCGCGGCTGCCGGCGCCAGAGGTCGCCGATCGGGCAATAGGGGGTCGGCGAGGCATCGGTGCTACGGGCGGCTCGGGCGAGGCCACATCCACTCCGTCGTACACGGACGCCCTCTGCAAGCTGGCCTGGCTCTTCGACCTCGATCTGCGCCGATCGGCTGCTGCGCGCCCCATAGTAGCATGGCCATCGCCGGTGAGAGGAGAATTCGTGACCGCCAGGCCAACCTGAACATCAGCGGCACCACCCGCGGTCAGAGATCTCGACGACATAGTCGAGAGACGTGATGCGGTGCTCTTGAGTATGCCTTGCATTTGATACGCCTTCGACGCGGCAGTGGGAGCTTGCACCATACTTGGAGTCGCTCCATCAAACACCGGCGCAGTCACGAAATCCACCCTCGGTGGTGTTGCCAAGGGGGAGCTCGTCCAGTTGGGATGGGCCTTCTCCCCACCAGGGGCAGAGTATTGCGTCCAGGGTTGGAGAAAGCCGTCTTGGCTGCCACTGGTAGAGTTGAAGTGTTCCTTGCCGCCGAACAGAGGAGACTCTTCCACATCGCCAGCGAGCCCGGTCGAGAGGTCCTGGTGCAGAGTCGGCTTCGACGGTTTCGGGAAGCCCCTCATCTTCTTGCCTCGAACAGGCCGTGTGCACACCTTGCGTATGATACAGATGCCAGCGATACACATGCACGCGCCCACGGCCACTAACACGATGATCACCGTTCCGATACCGTGAGATGCAGAAGAAGGATTCGCCCGCTGGCTTGTAGCCTGACTCGCAGAGGCAGAGAGGCTCGAGGCGAAAGACGTAGATTCATGCAGGCCGAACGTCGCGGACGGAGAGACACTTTGAAGCGTGAAACCAGCGCCGAGAGCAGACAGTAAAGAAGTCGGAACAGCCATGGTCGAGGACGTCGAGCTATATGCACTTGATGGTTGGGTTGTCGAAGAGGACGCCGAAGTCAGCAGAGCGGTCACTTGAGACATCACGTCGGACACGGGAGGCAGACCAGTATCAGGTACAGGCACAGGTACATTCTGAACGATCCCTTCCGAGTTGTCCTTCACAGCAGTGGCCGATGCGTTAGGAGTGGAGGTGGCGGTCACGTCCGGTGTCTTCGCCTTGGCAGTGCTCGCCTGCGTAGTAGCGATTGGAGTCGCCGTGTAGGTCGTACGGACAACGGAGGTAGCGGAAGTTCTGAGGACCGTCTGAGCCTCCAATTTCACGTTTTTCCTCGCCGTCGTGGTCTGGGCCGCAGGCACCCGCGAGTGCGGTTCCCTAACGCGGCCTGATGGTCGTGAGGCGCGGATGGTTTTACGCGTCTTGGACGCGTCTTCTAGGTTGGAGAACATAGCAGGTGGCTGACTAGCTTGTAACAGGTGCTGACTAGCTTGCAATAGGTGGGTAGGAGTAGCAGTAACGTAACGAGCGGATGTTGCGGGGCGGGCGACCAGCGCAGCAGTGGGCGGGCACGAAGGGAGTAGAAACGTATAGGCGCGAAGGAGATCCAGACAGATCCAGACGCGAACGCGGGAACGAACCGACCGGCTAAGCCCGTCGCACGTGCCCTGTCATAACTTGACCGTACCGCCACCACTTTCTGAAACTCAATTACCAGCACATTTCCGTCAGAGTTGGTCGTGCTTCAGTTGCTTTTTCCTCAATCTCTCGACGTCGTCATTCCAACGATATCGAGCTCATATACCCACCCAACATTGGCGATACTCGGAGGACGCGCAACAGCGCAACGGGAACCCATAAAACTAATCTCGAAATCAACAACGACGCGCTACCCCTTCTGCCACTGCAAAGAGCGGAATCCTGGGGACCGTCACGACGCCAAGCCAACTGCTGAAGGCTCTTTGTACGAGCCAACGCGTGTTTGCGGAGCATGCTGGGCGATAACAGGTGAGTGCGCAAAGGCTAAAAATAGCTCGCCATTGTTGACCTGCTTTCGTTGTAGCCCGAGCGATTCCGCAAGGGAGGACTCGCAAGCCACGCAACTTATATCTGATCTTCTGGGAGGTCCCAAGGAACCAGCACGGAGGATGCCAGCGGAAGGTGCGACCGCGGCGTCGTCGACTCGTACGTCGGGAGACGCAGTCCTACCCAGAGATCGATCCAACGAGTCTTCCGTCAACGGCTCGACCCCTCGTTATCATTATCACGGTCTTGCGATCACCCAGACCCAAACTCAGATTGACGACAGTGAGATCAACGAAAACTCGCAGAAAGAAAACGCGCCACTCCCCAACGACGCAACGTCCCAGCGTGCCATTGTCCACGGCTCTTTGAGTCTCCCGTCTCCTCCCAAAAGCCCATCGCGATCTCCCCGTCTCCAACACGCGTATAACGGCTCGCATGAGACGCGTTCCAACTCCGATGTACAACAAGAAACGCTACCACCGTCCTTTGACGGACCTCCCCCGTCTTTGTCTCGGCCCCCTTTGACAGCTCACGCAAAGGCAGCTGCAAAAAGCGTTGCCTTTGTGCAGCCAAGCACAGCCTCGCCTGCATGCGTAAATACGAGTCTCCCCCGGAGCAAGACGCATCCCATCCGTCAAGCCGCTCCTTCATCTCGTCGCTCACCCTCTCCTCTTCCATCCGAAGACTCGTTCGCTATTCAGGCCCCGCAGGACGAGGTCCGCCGCTTTATGGCTGAATCCAAGGTATTCAACCAGACGATCACCGACTCACAGGACGCCACTCCCTCCGATAGTTTATTGCAACAGATCGCCGCCGTCAAAGCCAGTATGTTGCATCCCGACCAAACGACCACGGCGGCCGATACCTCCAAGAGGTCGTCGTCCCAGTCTCAATCTCAGTCACCGTGGGGCGGCCACCAGTCCCTTCCGGATGACCTCGAGATGTTCCAAGCTAGGCAGATCGACGACGCTCCTCTGGACGAGGCTGAGTTCTCGCGCATCGAGAGCGCTGTAGACGTCATCAGTCTTCCGCCCACTCCTGCCTCGCGCAGTCACCGGTCCAACTCTTCTAGCCAACCACGCCCGTCGCAGTTCTTCGGCAGCGAGTCGTCATCGCAGAATATGGATGGCCCCACCCAACCGTTGTCTCAACCGACGCAGATCATCGAAACGCAACCGATCGGACCGATCACGACTGGCGGTCGAGCTAGCGAGGCCGTGCCTCCTGGTCTTCAGGCCGAACGCACGGAGTCGAGTATCTACGGTGGCAACTATAACCAAGGAGTCGCAGAGGCTGGCCCTCCTCCTAACCGCGCAAGTCCTCCTCTTGTAGGGACTAATGTCACCGAAACCAGCATGAACATCCCCGGCCTCTTGAACTTCAGGACGCCAATTGTGCCCGACAATACGAACATCCCTGGCCTCCAAAACTCCAGGACGCCGATCGTGACAAACAATACGAACATTCCTGGTCTCCAGACCTCTAGGACGCCGATCATGTCCAACAACACGAACATTCCTGGACTTTTCAACGCAGGGAACGCTGCGTCTCCAACTGTCGCCAGCAATACGGACATTCCTGGCCTATTCCATGCAGGTCGTGCTAGATCTCCAATCGCAACCAGCAACATAAACCTACCTGGGCCGTCAATAGTTGGGACTTCCACCGCTGCTAAGTCCTCGGACATTCCGGGCCTGTCGACTGCAGGCGCCACGGCCGCAACCACGGCGACGCATGACCCTCGCAGTGTCGTCTCCCTATTCGCAGCCGGTGATCCGCGTAAGCAGGAACGGTACGCTCACCACTTACCGACGGCAGATCGCAAGGCGAACCTGGAAAGGCTTCGGGCGTTGAATGCTCGCCGCGCGAGGGTGTCGAGTCCGCCTGCTGTCGCTCCACCCGTCCAGCCACAGCAACCGGACGTTCATCAAGCCCGACCACTCTCTACAACCGCTGCTGTCGGGGATTTTGCTCCTCTAATCGTCGATCAATCAATGCGATCTGCAGTACAGTCGGATCAGGTGCGAGAAACCGACCGGCCCCAGACCTCCAACGCGTTTGCTCCCCGATCGCTTCCCCCGGCAAGCAACCGGAGCCGACTTGCTCAGCCAGGTTTCCGTCAAGGGTTGGAAAGCTTGCGTGCGAGGAACCTCGCTGCCAGAGGCTTGACGTCGTCTCCTGCCAGACAAACGGCGCTATCGACAGGGCAAGAGACGCTGATAGTCGACGAATCCACCCAGCCGGATGAGGACCACCCTCGACCTGTCCAAGGTCACATCGCTCTCGCCCAAGTTACTTACAACACTGTGCCGTCCTCGACTGCTGCGACCAAGCGGGTGTCCCCTCGCCCTCCCTCGCCAATTCCAGGAAATGCGCAGATCGTCGCGGAATCCGAACCACCCGTTCGTCGAACCCTCCCTCCGCCTCGGGCACGCCAGTTTTTACGAGAGGAAGCGGACGAGACTGTCCCAGACTCGGAACCGACACAGGCTGATGCTCGCGATGCCACACCACTGCCCCCTCCGAAGTCTTCAGCGGTAGCGAAACGAACTGTGTCAGCAAGCGCAAAGAGCCGGGGCAGACAACCACAGGAGGAGGCCGAGGAGGTGGATGTCGTTCCGGATTCGTGGGATGGCGAAGGAGTACCGGACCCTGCGACTTCGGACGACAGCGACGAAGAACTACCCCTAGCAGTCACCGCCGCGAAGTCGTCATTGAAAAAGGTACGAACATGAGGTTCCTACTTCTTTTGTAATCACTTCTAATGACATCCGTAGCCTGCCACGTCGGCTAAAGCGAAAGGCAAGCAGAAAGCTGAGCTACAGCCTGGCGAAGACCAAGAACGCACGCCTGTCCGTGGTTCCTCCCGCAAGGCAGCCAAGACGCCCGAGACCGGTGCGAAGTCTGCGAAGGGTCGCAACCAACCGCCTTCCACTTTAGCCAAGAAGCCATCCGCTCGAAAGGGACGCGGTAAGAAGGTGACCCCCGCCAAGCCCAAAGTCAAACCAGCGGACGAAACCATGGAGCTTGATGCACAGGAATCCGACTCTGCGGAGACTGTCGTGATCCCAGAACCCGAAGATGACCAACAGACGGAATTAGCTGACCCGGACGAGATGCGGGTCGATGATCCGCCCCAAGATGTCGAGGGATCTCGGAAACGCAAACGCGTTGTGTCTGGGAACACGGCGATTGGTCGATTCTCGCGAGCATCCACCAGGGCTACGAGCAAGATGTCCGACGTCTCCACTGCATCGCGGCTTTCCAAACGTTATAAAGGCGCCAACAGTGATCCTCCGAAACCACCTACTCGCGTCGTGGCGAAATGGGACAAGGATGGTTGCTACTACTCCGGGACGATCGTCGATCGCCCAAGCAGTGGGGCGTGGAGTGTCTACTTCGACGACGGGTCGAGGGCGTCAGCTATCGCCACCAATGACTTGCGCAAATGCGAGTTCCGCGAGGGAGATCAGGTGCTGATTGACCGGGGGGAGGTCGCAATGATCACCAAGGTTTTCCAGACTTCACGCCGGGTTCGCGTAGAGGTGGACAATGGGGAGGAGCTGGACCATTTTGAACGGAAGATGTCAGAAATCCGGATTCCCGAGGACATCATCCTTGCGCAATGGAAAGATAGGATGGTTTATACTCCAGGCATCGTCATCTCACAGCATCCGGACTCCCTCAAGAACATGGACTCTCCTTCGAAGCTTTCCATCGCCAGCTCTGCGTCCTCCTCGAAGCCACTCCAAGGCAGCGCTTTCGTGGTCTCTATGAGCGTCGGAAACGATGATACGGAACGCGACGCGGTGATAGACCAAATTAAGCGTCTAGGCGGCAGGGTTCTCGACGACTGGACTTCTATTTTGAACATGGACGGCAGCTTTAGCAATGCCAATAGAAGGTGGACCATTCGCAACAAGGACGTCAAGGTCGCCGCCGTTCCCACCATAAAGCGCGTCTTTCTCCTGTCGGACGAAGCCACGCAGAAACCCCGTTATCTAATGGCTCTTGCTCTCGGGATTCCTTGTGTGTCTACTCGATGGCTGCACGAATGTGACGAAGTACGTGGATCTGCCAGCTCAGGTTGATGACAGGAACTGACATGGTTCGTCAGTCCTTCGCGCCTGATTGGCATCCGTACCTCCTCCCAGCGGGACGCTCAGACCAGTTCACGCATTCCGTCAGCCAGTTGATCAACTGGGACTGGGGCCAGGCGGATCATGTCTCTCAACTCATCAACCTCCAGTGTCCCATGAAGGTTCTTCGCGGTAAGACTGTGCTGTGCCTAGGATTGGACTTCGTTCCAAATCCCAGAGCCGGTTCGAGGGTGCGCAGACCATCGTATCCGACACGAAGGAGTGTTTGTTGACTGCATATGATAGGCCAGCAAGAACTCAGTTAACGAAGGCGTGGCAGTCGTACCTCGCATTGTGCTTGCCATGGGCGCAGATCTGGTCGAGGCAGCAGCCGAGCCAGCGTTGTCTTCAAGCCCCGACCTATCTGCCTTCGACCTCATCATGGTGAAATCGCCGGATGATATGGAGGATGTTCAGCCCGCCAACGGACACGTCGTGCACCTCCCTTGGATCAAAGATTGCCTGATCACAAATCGGCTCCATCCTTATCCTTCTACAAGCACTTAGATAATCGCTCATTCATCAACTCTCATTAATAATCTCCCGGAGCATGAACTCTACAGTATATTGACTTATCCGTGTCTCGTCGACTGTTATGCATTACCCTGCTTTTATGTCTACGTTTTCTCCCTTGCACCTTCTCTGTAAGATAATGGCATTCCCTACATACCTTTATGTATCATATTCACCGATGTACAAATGAATCAATCTTTGCTCGATCCTCTACGCACTGACCAGAGCAAATACTATCGATACAGCAGATATAATGATACACGAACGACTGGGCTGACAATCGGTCAAACTACAACATCCTCCCAGCTCCCCCATTCCCCGCCAACCTTCCGAACCTTAACTTTCTCTCCGGCAACGCCAAAATACGCAGCACTATGCCATGCCTTCATCTCTTCTTCGCTGTAAGGACCGAAGACCTGGCCTTCTTGGGCAGTCGTATCCGGCACGTCCCACTTGTACTCGTATTTGACGTCGGCAGAGGGAGGTACCCAATCGTTACCGACTTTGCCGGATGACCGGATCGAGCGCACAAGTTCTTCGTACGTCCTCGAGTATATATCAGTATCCCCCAACGACATCAGTGTGGACGCAAGATGTGTTATATGGTCGATGTTGGAGGGCGCTGCGGATGGTTTGTCCACATCCATGCCGCCATCATGGGCTTTCCTGAGTAAACACGGGTGAGCATTAATCACGGTGAGGCAGACCGTGCCACTCACCCTTTAGGTGGTTTCTTGGCCTTCTTGGCTTGTGCACCCAGTCGTTGCAGGGCCTCCAGCACAGTTTCGCCCTTCTTCAACATTCCAATTAATTCTTGCTCGACAGCATCCTTCCCTCCTAATCGCTTCATTTCCTCCTCCTCTGCCCGGATGCGCTCCTTCTCAAGCCTCTCCCGAGCCTTCTTCCTCCTCCGTGCCTGCTTCACTTCCCGCTCGTCCATGCCATCGAGCCATTTGTCGTGTATCGCATGTTGATCGAAAGTCCGGACGTACATCCCGTCCTCGGTAAACTTCCCTTCTTCCATCTCCTCTCGCATATTGAAAGACGACAGTTCATAGCCCATACCTGCCTTTCTGCGGCGCTCAGCGTCGTCCTCGTCCTCAGGTTCATCTGATATTTCCGACTCCTCATCAGAGCCTTTCTCATTCCCGAATTCCTGGCCCTCGATATCGCCGAGCTTCAGGTATTCCTCCTTCTTTGCATCCGGTTCGTCCTCTTTCTTGTCCTGTGCTTCCCCCATCGCGAACATGTCATCGTCCTCCTCCTCCTTTGCTGGCTTCTTTCGGCTCCATACCACGCTCTCTCCCTCCTCCCCGCTCGAGTCCGAATCGTAGCCGTCTGTCTTTACTCTCCTGTTTCCCCGCGCTTTCGCGCTATCCAATTGTGCATCGACCTCTTCGGCGAAGTTGACAGGATCTTCTGACGGGTCCAAAAAGCGCGTTTTCTTGGGCGCATGAGACGATGATCCCTCTCCACGCGACTCGGAGCGTGCAGCACGCTTTTGGGCCAGACGAGGTGGCATTTTCTATCACAATTGCAATGATGAAGCACAACAAGGCAGATTTCTTGAGGGCCAGCCGATGGCTGTCCGTGATTGCAGATGCTGAGTTGGAGTGGTGTGCCAACCCCTTGTACGCGGTTGGCGCGTCTCCCCACACTCCCGCCGGTCCGCGTGGAAGGTCGACCGTTTTGGTCCTTTGTATCGTGCTACTCATGATTGTCGTCGTGGCTCTCCGCGCGATATAGACCAGATCCTTCATATAGACCCCGGCTTAGCACGAACACTGCAATTGCCCACAGCCAGCTTTCTCTCCCAAGTTCCGAGTCATTCCGTCTTAGGAGTCAACCGCATACCATTCACCCGACGGTCCGGAAGGTGTGGTACAAGAAGCTCAAACATCCTCTTAACGATCAACATGCTGGACTTGAGCGATACTTTGGGATGGGTGTCGATAGGCTGCTGGTTAGGCGCCCAATTCCCGTGCGTATGCCTGGCTTCCTATGGCGCTATGATCGCGTTCACGAACGACATTTGTACGTGACCTGCTAGACAAGTCGTTGAGAACTACCAAAGACAATCCGCGGACGGGCTCGCCCTTCCATTCCTGGCAAACTGGTTATTCGGTACGCGCACGTTCGACTGGCCTCCCTGGTTTACCTGGGTCCGCTTATACTCCGCAATTGGCAGGGGATATAACGAACCTCCTCGGATGCATCTTGACCAAGCAGTTGCCTTTCCAGGTCAGGAGTACCCCTCACCATGCCTATACTGAATCTCATATGCAATCATCCGCGTGATGCAGACGTACCTTGCCGGTTACTTCGTCTTCGTCGACTTCAGCCTGCTGTCGCAGTACTTATATTACACTCGCCTCAATCCTCCGTCAAAGCCGTACGCAAGCTACGTCCATGATCGGAGTGACTCGTTTACGGGCAGCCGTCGCGTTTCTCATGAACGCGAAGCATCCCGATACCGTACCCTCTCACATGTTGCGGCCAACGTTGCTGCCGCCGCAGCACTTGCAGCACAACAAGAGTCTCGGGCAACATCACCACATCACCGTAGGACCCGAAGTCGAACCACTGGCGACTACCTAAATCGAGGACGCTCCAACTCGCGAGTCTCGGAGGAAGCCGACGAAGTTGACGAACAGGCCTTGGCGACGCTTGCCGACAGCTTCCACTCGGAACGGGGAACGAGGGCTCGAAAGCACGTATCTTGGAGCAGGGAACGCCGGGGAGGACGGGGAGGGAGCCTTGGCCGAACTCGGCATCTCGTCTCACCCTTGTCCCCTAACATCCCGCCAGAGGAGTTGCCCGAGACCCTCGTAAATCGTGGTCGATCTACGCAACGTGCAGAAGAAGAAGAGGCAGATGTGCTCACCAACCGTCGCAATTCAAGGGCGGGCAGACAAGGCGCTAGTTTAGTATTCCTCGGTGTTTGGGCTCTGTTTGGGATCAGTCATTGGTCTGGCATGAAGCGGGATCCTGCCATCTCCCCAAGTGCAACAAGGACCGGACATGTTGTGGCTGCATCAGAAGTGCCTGTCGCCAGCCCTCCTATTCTAGCACAACCACCCGATGCCGTGGATATAACTACGCCGATCCTTGTTTCCTTCGCGAACCCCTATGACGAGTCGATGCCCCGTTGGCATGGCGAGGCTCACGATGAAGTTCCGCCATCTACGGAACGTGTTATTGGCCGCATTTTTGCTTGGGTCTGTACCACGTAGGTCTCTCGTTTGCTGTCCTTGCTCAATAATAATGACGGTTTTTATGGGTGTGTCTCAGGTTATACCTCACGTCACGACTACCTCAAATTTGGAAAAACGTAAGAATTGTTTCACGGACCTGCTCACAAGTCCGTTGCTGATACCTCCATTTCAGTGGGTTCGGAAATCCGCTGAAGTATGCAGCCTCTGCCTTCAGATAATCGGACTCGGTTGACGCTTTAGCAAATAGGGTCTCTCCGTCTACCTTTTCATCTTCGCCTTTCTCGGCAACTTCTTCTACGTTGCGTCGATCCTTACGTCGCCGAACCTGGGTAAGCCAGCACCGGAGGCAGCAGCTTTCCTGAAGGAAAGTATTCCGTGAGTCATCGCCCTCCCATCTTTCGAGTACCTCGCTCATGATTTGGATATAGGTACCTCTTAGGAAGCGGTGGTACGCTCATGTTCGACGTGACAATTGTCACTCAAACCATCATCTATCGACCGCGTCGCCCACGCCGGGCATCCGTCTCCACGAAGCCTCATGCTGCGACCGCCAGCGAAGAAGAGGCGGGGCTCTTGAGCGGAGATGCGCTCGCGGAGTCCGTCGAGAGTCTTTCGAGGCCGCGCAGAACGACCTCGAGTGCGGGCACAAGAGCCGCCGGATAGCAAAGTCTTACATATGCAATTGATTTGCTCGTAAAACATCTGTATGTTCCGCAATCTTGGGACGTCTTTGGCATACTGTAGCTGTAATATACTGCAGTAATGTGTATATCAAGTCGGTTGAAGGCATATGACGGCAAGTGGAGGGGACGTCGACTACGCAAGTGAAAGTAGTACTGCGCTGTCATATCACGCCTGAGTGAGATTTCGTCTCCGAATCTACAGAACCTCCACTAGTCAATGGTGCCGTAGGTACTGTGCACTTGCTGGCTACACTTCGCAAGGCCACTTCCCATGCATTTTCAGAACCAGGCCGATCATATACGACCTCATATTCCGCTCGCACGGTCTCGTATCGGGAAGGCAGACTTTGAAGCAGCGCTAGAGCCCGAGTAGGTAAACGTTCAATTTTCGATCGGTGGTAGACACTTGTACAATATATGTCAAAATGTAAGTCCTCTCTGCTTCAACCAAGACAAGTCCCGATTGCACTCTCCACTCACACTGGTAGATAACGAAGCTCGCAACATCGCCTCCCAAGTGAATGTATCAATCAGAAGCGCCAGCCATTTGATGCTTCAAGAATCATAGAAAGCCAGATGCCCCAGCGGAGGTTGCGAGTCCCACGACCGCATGCAAGCTTGAATTGCGAGTCCGACGTTGGACGACGAATAGGCGTTCGGGCGCGCTTCCTACGTTACGAACCTGGGACAGGTTCGAAGAGGTCCCGTTGCGTTCCCGTGGTATACTTGCAGAATCGCGAGTACGCCATAGCCTCGCCGAGACCGGACACATGTTTGCCATTGCTAGGGTCTCAGAACTGCACGGTAATATTCCACGGAGGTGAAGCCAAGTTCGAGATGCCAGATGCCGACGGTTTGCTGCAAGGGAGATGATGTCACGTGAGGAGCTCTCGCGATCAATGTCGCCGTCGCTGACGCGCGCCGGACAAGCAGGAAGAACCGAATTCGCGATGCTCCCGCTGTTCGTCTTCCCACTCGTTCTGTGCACGGCCGACGATGAGCAACAAGCCCTCCACGTCGCGGACGACATCCGCCAAATCGGTGTTACCGGGCCGCAAGTTCAGCAACCCTGATCCCCGCATATTGGTGCGCACATCAGTTCTGAGTCTCCGCATGGAGCCCAACATTAACGCTGACATTCAGCGTTCACTCGTCCTTGACTACCTTGCGCATAACTCGTACTCCAACACTGCCCGGGTATTTGCCAGGGATAGTTCTGTGCGACAACTCGACGCAGATGGAGACGAAATCATGCACGGGCATAGCGAGCTCACCGACGACAGCAGCCGTTTAACGGACGATGCACTGCAGGATATGGACAGAAGACGAGGTGAGCTCTGATTGCACCCTCGCTGGCTGAAGGCTATGAGTTGTATTCATTCCGTCGTCTGCTATAGAGATCAAGATACACCTGTTATCCGGTCGTATTGACGATGCAACCGCTGCACTGAACATACACTTTCCTTCTGTGCTCTCTTTAAGCTCAGACGAATTGGCCGTCGAGGCGACTTCCCCGTCCAGATGCTTCATCGCACGCACTGTCGATCCCGGGCACCTCGCCCTAAATCTGCGCATCCAAGCTTTCATCGAAGCGTGCCGCACCGTGCCTCTCGAATACAACCCTTCGACCGACAGCGCCTCCAGTCTATCTCCCTCATCTCACAGCAAAGTAAGGTCACTGTCTTCATGTGATCATCCGGACGACAAGCAGAGGGATCTGCTCCAGCGAGCGAGGAAATTATATGCGCAGGCGAACGCGCTGGACAAGCCGACGGATCGTGCCCGGTTCCTTGAGGAACTCAATCATGTCAGCGGATTACTTGCCTACACTGTTCCCGAGAGCAGCCCCATGGTCAAGTATCTCAGCCAAGAACGGCGTGAGGCCGTTGCGGACCAAATCAACAGCGCCATCCTGTGTATGTCATGCCGCTTTACCGAGCATCCGTGAAGCTGATCCTGACTTCACGTGGCTGTGATAGATCGTACAGGGCGGGGCTCTGTTTCCAACGTCGAGCTGTACGCTCGTTACACGACGGTGCTGTGGTCTTTCATACAAGATATACATATTCCACCAACCAGCGCCAACAAGCCTCCTGGCATTGGCACTCCACCCCAGTTAAGCCTGGCGGATTCATCCGCCCCCAAGATGCGCATGACCGGTGTAAGGAATCCAGAGGTGCGTCAACATTCCAGATTCACTGCCAGTCGCTAACGGCAATGCAGAGGCCCCAGCCCACACTGGGCTTCGATCTCAGGCAGTTCTTAGACTCCAGCACATGAAGGAGACGACACAATTCCGGATACTTCTTGACGGACACGATCCTCATCTGTAGCATACATTCGCATTTACCCTTCATTTCCTGTGTACTTCTGTCCTTTCGGTGTTTCCACGGGCTGTGGCTGGTACAATGACCTCATTGCAAAACGATTTCTACATCTTGCCAGCGACACTTCTGAACTCTATGCGAAAACTGGTCGTCCACGTAACAGCCTCGCATACCTAGAACACGCAGCCTGGTCCATCGACCCCACTCGACCCGGTCCAGCGTCTTCTCATTCCCAGCTCCGGCTAGCCACGTATTATACGAGAAATCAAGGACTTCTAGCAAGGGGCAAATGCCGGGCAGGCGATGAATGTGAGGTTGTATTGACGGCGGTAGGTCGAGTAAGGCCACATGAGTCAGCGTTGGGGGAAGGGACGATATCAAGGACACAGGCAGGGGAGTCGAAACGATCACAAGTGATTGGAGAGGTGTCTCCGCATCTCTGGCTGGCGCATCCCAGTCATCTTCTACTTTGTTGACCACGGCTTCTGAGGGCTGACCCCGCCGGAAAGCGCCCAGTCGAACCGAAGCATATGGACCGATAATGATCATCTCGCCCGCGGCGTGACCTTCATGACCCCAAAGCTGGTACAGTTTTGAGTTGCCGAGTGGCAAATGCACAGCTGCGAACCGGATGAGATCGCGCTTCATATGAGGGGAGATCCATGGTATAAGGTCCTCGGGAAACTCGAGATCATCGAAATACTCCGCTAAGACAAGACGGAGGCACTGGATGGTAAGAGGAAGTACTGCAGGTTTCTGTGATGATGTCGTGTATCCGTTTTTGCTCGGGCACTGTATCAAGCAGGATCGTGCCGTGTCGGCGGAAGGGAGGTGCGAGAACACCAAGGATAGGGCATTGGAGCGCCATTCCGGCGTATATCGGACATCCGTGTGCTGTGATCGTGATTTAACCCAGCTCCTCGGAATGGGACCAGCGACTCGCTTCACCTCCTCTTGAGCCGCGGCGGGCCTAACGGCGTTCGCAGGCTCGGCATCCACATCGCCGCCGTATATAAGAGATACGGGCAACGTCGTACTCATACGGGAACTTCCAGATGCCAGATGAGCCCTGGAGCGACGTATGTTCTGGGAATGTCGGAAATGCTCTCCTCTGCGGGTCTGTTGAGCTGCTAATTCGTGTGAAAAGGGAGTGTACACATACCTCAGAGTGTGAAGGAGTTGATTCACTTGTCGCGATGTCGCTGCATCTGATAGACCAGAGTCCCGAGGTTGAGCGTGCGGAGGACGATACGTCCTAGACATGGTTGTGAATTTGGGATTGCGCAGCGCAGGATTACGAGTCAACGTCAATCGCCGGATCAATGGGGTATCGACTCAGTCAGCCTCCTAGCGACAGACTGATGAATAATTTGTCCAGTCGTGTGCGTAAAGATCATGGTAAGGTGGACATTTCAGTGGGCGAGGTAGAGATCGCTGAAAGGTGGCGACGCCGATGTATGTAATCACATCGTGGGCGGATGCTGACAGGTCGATAACTCTGTGACCCACTCGCCCTCGCGCACGATCATCCAGTTGCCTGCACCGAAACGCTCGTATGCTAACATTCACAATACGAATCCGGTCCCGGCGATAGTTGTGTTCGCGCGCTAATCATATATCATAAGAATGCAACCATGCATATCGCGCGTAGCATGTACAAAGCATATCGTCACATAAACCTGACACCGCCTCACCCTAATCCCCGATAAACACGAGGTCAGTTCATCTGGCGGATGAGCTTGTTTATGTTTTGCTCGCGGTCACCGAAGTCACCGCCTTGGACATAGTGCTTGAACTTCCGCGTGCGCCAGCCGCCAGTGGGGTTGGAGAGCTTGAAGGGCCAGAGGAAGTTGGACGCCTGCTTGAAGTTGGGGCCAGCGGTGTAGATCTCGTGAACGAGGTCTTCGACGGAGAGGATGTCGTACTCTTTGAGAGCATTTTCGATGACAGTGTTACTGGAGAGGGGGATGCGCTGTTTGTTGACCTTGCCATATCCGCGCTTGTAGATCAGCTCGCGGACCGACTTCAGGTTGGGCTCGCTGAGAATTTCAGACATCGTTAAGAAAAGGAGCGCACACATTTTTGTTGCGACATACCCATAAGTAACGTAGGGCTCGACCAGACGGAGCATCTGCTGGGTAGCCTTAGTCACCTTGACGAAGACGCCATTGTTGATCTGCAGGAGACGGAGCAACTGCAAGATCTTGCGAGGCTTCGGCGCGATTTCGTTGATACTGTAATAGGGAAGTCATTGATTTATACCGACGCTCAACCGTGCACCGGACAACTCACCCCCGAATACGGACGACGAAGTACACCTTGGGCTGAGCTGGGACGTAGAAGTCGCCAGCAGCCCGCGCCGTGCGCTTCAGGCGAACCTCCTCCTTCTCCTTGGAAAGGTACTCCTTGACATAGGACTCGGCGCGCTTGAAGACGACCTTACGCTTCGCCTTGGAAGCCTGTCAACTATGCGTAAGTCTCTGCCCGCGAAGCATAATATGGGCAACTATATAAATCAGTCCCGAAAGATGGTTGATTGAGGCAGCTTCGCACGCAAGCGTACTAGCCACAATAAAATGTATGCATCACAAGAAAACAGAAGAAAAAGTATGGATAAGCACTGTACGTACCTTGCGAGCCTCAGCGGCCTTAGCAAGACGCTCCTCCCGAGCTTTCTCGTTTTGCTTGCGCTTCTTGAGAAGAGTCTCCGGGACTGCAATGTCCTATGGAGATATAACGTACCACGAGAGCAGCAGGAACATGAGTTAGCGTGGGCTATCTCGCCATGTTGCCTCGGGCATTGCTAAAGAGATACTAACCGAAGCGGTGGGGACGCTTCGGTATTGTATATTTGAGCTAGCATAAGCACATCGTCAACGAGGAAACATACGTCGTAGAGGGCGCCATTGGTCTTCTTGGTGGTCGAGAAAGCCGGAAAGTTTGAGGGGACAAAGACAAGGGAGGCGTGTGAATTGCTATACAGTCATAATGATGATCACGTGCGGACTGCCAGCGTATAAGACGTCGCGCTGGCAGTCGTCGGACAGCATCTTTTAACTCAAGTCTAGGGCCGGCCTTACCACATGCTGGACTGTTCATCCTAGTTGACAGTCCTTCATCTCCCGGCTGCTTATAAGAAAGGTGCACCCTTTGGCTGGCCATTCGATCTTCATGGATGAAGTCGGTCACCTGGTGTAACGACAACTTCTCTCGACTTCCCTTAGGTTTCTCTCATCATGTTTACAGCAGCCGTACTTCAGTCAATATATGATCTTCTGCTCTGTTCGCTTTCCGAGCTAATCTGAGTGAGATTATTTTCCCTGAGTGAGTCATCGCTGCTGTGACATGAATGGAGTTCGGACCTCAACGCATCATATGGCTGGCTCCTTGCATCATGAGTAAGCCTTGTAATGTAATCATCACTCAGATGAATCCCATAAAGATGTCATATTTCCTCAGGCGAAGCGTTTATAGTTCGATAGTCGCACATCAGCGCTCACAGATCTCCCCATATCGTCCCTTAATCCTCGAAGCTATGGCCAAAACCACGTTTCAACTGAACGATGGAACATCCATTCCGTGGATCGCTTTCGGAACAGGGACTGCGCTCTACAATCGTGACGCTGAGAACGCCGTCGTCCAGGCCATCTCGCTCGGGGTGACGCATCTCGATGGCGCTCAGGTTTATGGGAATGAGGACTCATTGGGCTCCGCCATCGCCAAGTCCGGGAAGAAAAGAGAAGAGCTCTACGTCGTCACGAAAGTATATAAGCTTCAAGAAGGGGAAACTGTCATTGACAATCTCAAAGGGTCCTTGAAGAGGCTGAAGGTTGGTATATCTCCGGTCCTGAGCACGGGGGGAGCTTACGCATAGGCATTCAGCTGGACTACGTGGACCTCTTTCTTATTCACAGCGCAGACTCGTTCTTCGGTCGTCAACAGGAGATATGGAAGGGCTTGGAAGCCGCGAAGGAGGCCGGTTTGACCAAATCCATCGGTGTTTCCAACTACCGGGTTCAGGACCTGGAGGAACTTCTCGCCGGCGCTAAGGTCGTTCCTGCGGTCAACCAAGTACGTTCGCTCAATATCGGGTGCCAGCACGACTGAAAAGGCTTTCAGATTGAATTCCATCCTTATGTGTACAAAGGTCAGCGGACGACCCCACGTTGTTGCATCGCGTTGGCTAACCTGTTACGCCCCGTAGCCGCCTTGCCTATATACGAGTTCGACAAGAAACACGGCATTCTCACCACCTCTTATGGCGGCCTCTCCCCGATCGTTCGCCATCAGGGTGGCCCCCTCGACAAAGTTTTGCCGGGCATTCGCGAGCGTCTGAGTAGCGCATACGGCAAGCCCGTCTCCGACGGTCAGGTTTTGACGAAATGGTTACTCCAGAAGGGTGTACTGCCAGTCACGTACGTGCAATGAGATTTCGCGTCGTGATCCTGTGTTTACCACGCATGTTACAGTACGTCCTCGAAAGCAGAGCGCATCAAGGAATTCCTCGACACGATCAACGTTCCTGATCTTACCGACGAGGAGATCAAGATCATCGACGACACGGGTTCGGCTGTGCACCATCGGGTATTCGTACGTAGCTTGACCTTCTCGTGTCTCCATGTTACTCACAAATGCACGTTCTTACAGCAAAAGTGGATGGACCAGTAAATCATAGTGTGTAAAGATACTGCCGCGGATATCAAGACACATCCCCCGTATATGTCAGTCAATTCGCGCAAGCCCTGGACTGGATGTTATTGCAGTCGCTATTCAGACACTCGCGGCGGGCGCGCTATGCATAGTTTTTGTCAATGCCTGCGCTAGATCGCTCAATCAGGCTATAACACACCCTCCCTCGGCGCGGGGACAATTGCACTTGTCTTCATCTTTGACGTCCTTCATGACCTACAATGAGCTAAGACACGGTACAATGCTGATGCGAAGACAACTATATACCGATTCCACATGTCTGCCGCAGCCCTTCCAGGTAGTCTTGCCGCACTGGCCGCACTGGACGGCGAAGCAGTTATCAACGGGGGTACTTTGCATAGATAAGGCCATGATGAGTGACTGTGTTAACTGAACTTGAAGCCACGGTTATGACTGGTTGAAAAAAGCCCAGGAAGACGCACCTCGAGCTGGAAGCGATAAGCAAAACCGAACGGTATGCCGCAATGGTAGATGCAGCGTATATAGGGCGGCTCAACGTTCACCACACCACAGCCTTCTGAGTCTGACGTGAGCTTGGGATGTGCACGTGCAGGTGAAGATTCAGCGCTTCAGGAATCAGCATTCAGACGCGCATCCGGAATACAGCAACGCTGACAAGATTTACAAAGCAGGAACAGGAACAAAATACAAGGTTACAAAGATGAAGAGTCCACGCAATCAACTGTCCTGCAATTGCTTGATAGACTCCCCAAGACTAACACCCCACTCCGACTGTTCGGCTTCTCCATCATTAACCCCTTGCTCGAATACCATCTCAGCATCCACGGGCAGCTCGAAGGATATCGTCGACGAGGATGGGCTGAATTTTCCCAACTTCGACGATGCCTTTGGTGCCGAGGGCTTACGCGTCGTATCGGAAGTCTTGCGTGTGTTGCCGCGAGACACCTTACGGCCTGTGTTAGAGGGCTTACGCTATGAAATGCAGGTTAGCATGCAGTCAAAAATGGGTCTACGTATCAGACACAGACCTTCGTAATCCCGCCGTCGTAAACTTTGAACTTAGGTAAGGCGAGCGAGGATGTGCTAGGAGACGGGCTGGGAGCCGGCGTGAGTGGCTGACCCGAGCTGCCGGAAACGTGGAGCGAAGCTAGAGGCTTGATGTTCGGCTGTGACATGGGACGGGGGGGATGTTCGTCCGGAAGGTTAACAGGAGGGAAGAGGTCCTTGGTGTATACGGTGCCAGAAGGTGGTTTCGAGATGGTAGGTTGTGTCGGGGGTGTCACGGCGTTAAGCATGGCGCACAGCAACTGATACCGAAGGAAAGCGGCAGGGTTGGACGCGACAGGTGCCGCCATCGTCCCGGAAGTTCTTGGCAGTGTGCCGCTGACAGATCTTTGCTGAACGCCTCTTGCTGGGTGTATGAATCTCACTGTGGACGGAATGCGAGCGCTCGATCCGTTGTTGTGCACAGTGTTCGCGCGCTGTAGTGATGGTTGTGCTTCTAGATATGGATCGACCCCGCGGACGCCAAGGCCTGGGGGTGGTACGGACGAAGACCTGACAAGATCCGGCCTTGTAGCGAGGTTAAGCTGCGGCTTGCGAAACGACGGGACTCGGTGTCTTTCTTGATCATTTCCATTTCCCTGTCCCTCTGCGCTCCCAACTCCCAGCGCCCGCAAATCCTCCATACTTTTGACAATTGGGAGGGGTGGAGTATCATGCAACGGCGGAGTTCGGCTTGTCGTGGGCGGCGGGGAATCTGGAGGCATTTCCCCTTGGCTCTCAGGCACACATTCAGAATGTTCGTCCGGAATAGAAGGCGAAGAGGCGAGGAAACCAGGACGAAGCGCCGGGGAAATATTGTGATCAGATGGTGGAGTCGCAGAGGCGTTGAGACGGGAGGTCGAAGAGATATCGAGGCCTGAAGGCGGAGTTGAAGCGTCAGAGTTCAGTTTCTCGTGCTTGAAGCAGGGCGAATCGGCAAGGATTCCCTGTTCACGAAGCCATGCTTCAGAACAAAATTAGCGCTATGTCGGTCAAACGTAGGAATGACGCTACCTCGGGACCGGTAGCGGAATACGAAAGAGATATGATCACGCGGGTTTGCTTTGTTTACTGGTTCGACGCTCCAGGTAGTAGGATGCTTCTCCCATGTTGGACACTCTGGGCCAAACCTAAAGGCGAACTCATGATCAAAAGGGACGAGGGTGAGTTGATCGAGACGTACCCTACGCGGACATCCTGATGCGGCAGACTGGAGGGTTTGGGGAGAGGCACGACACCGTCGTTCTTGACTGGACCGTTCTTTTTGACTTGCATGATCTTCAGGACGATGGATCCGTGGTCTTTATGGGTCTTTCTATCGGCTTTCGAAGCAATCAACACCGCGTGTCGCGGGGCCGGTATAGAACGTGATACACACCTTCCTTGACGGGGGCAAACATGAACGGCCTCTGCGTCGTTGGGCCAGTACGAACACCGTCCCTTTGAGTTTCTCCCCTTCCCATCAAGAAACGACCGGGAAAGGTGGATCCGTCGAGTGCAATGAAACCCATACTAGTAACGCCGGTACCGAGATCTTTCCAGTGAACGGAAAAGATCTGAATAATCCTTGAGAATTCATACATCGTCCTAGTGGGACATCTCGCACCTTGCCTTCGTCACCCGGAATCCAACACCGAACACGTTTGTTCTTCGTGTCCACATGAGTCTCATATTCTGGAACGGGCTTCCCGTCACAGACAATCCACGCAGAATATCCGTTGAGCGTGAGCATGAGGAAGGGCAGGGTTCGTAAGAGGTCTTCTTGAATGTTCGTTGAATGATCAAACGAGGTGTCTTCGTAGCCACCGGGAGTCTATGGACGGAAACAAGCGGATCGAAAGCAGCAGAGAGGATAGACAGCGCGGAGAAAAGCAATATATCAAGACGAGAGGATAGCAGGACGAGAGAGCAATACGATTTCGACGACTTTTAAGTGACAAGGCTAAAGAGAAGGTGGATCTGCGGGCCACAATATCAGGCCCACCGGCTAGGAGATGAGACAAAGAGGCACGCACAAGCGGGTAAGTTACGAGGGTGGCATATGTCGGTGGATTATCTTCGTCGATGTAGCAGGCATGAAGCCTTGCGATAGTATATGCTTGGTGTCGCAGTACTTTAGGCCCTACACAGAATTTCCGAACCATTGAACATGCCGACGGCAAGTGCCGGGACGCGTTCCCAAATCAGGACACGCGAGAGGGCGCGTTCGTGACCGTGACCTCAGTAGTGCTTCTCATGTTACGGGCGCGTTGGCTCCTTTCGACTGGTCAGCATATTCAACCCCGTACTGCATCTCATTCTCCTCTGTCTCCCCGAATCATGCCACCGAAAAGAAGTGCATCCACGTCCAAGCGAAAGCTGTCTTCATCGCCAGAGGAAGATCAGCCCGACACGGCGACAAAGCGCGCGAAGATTGGAGGGAATGTCAATGCCAAGGGGGACGGGTCGGCGGGCGACGCTGCTGGCGCCGGCATTGGTCCCAATGGTCAACCGACAAACAAGGTCATGCCCGTACAGATCAGGTTCCCGAAAAAAGCCGCAGGAACGCTTCGGATTGCCTCTTGGAACATCTGTGGACTGGCGGCTTCTCAAAAGAAGGTCAGCACGAGTCGCGTACTTGACCCTTGACTTACTGTTAACGGTGATTCAGGGCTTTAAGTATTATGTAGAGGCAGAGGATCCGGATATTCTCGTGTTGACGGAGACCAAGGCACGTATGGTTCAACCAACATACGCATTCCACATACTCACGGCTCTCGATAGATTAACGACGAGCCTGTCGACCCGACATTAACCAAACGATACCCCTACAGATACTGGTCAATCTCCGAGAAGAAGACCTATTGTCCGTCCTTGCACTTCGACTGTACTTCGGTTCCTGACGCGCACACCAGCGGGCACGTCCATCTTGTCCAAGCACGAACCATTGTCCGTGACAAAGCATCTCCCTGGTCATCCAGAAGAAGGGACAACAAAAGGACGAATTGTGACCCTGGAGTTCAAGGAAACATATGTTGTCGGGACGTACGTGGTGAACGCAGGAGAAAAACTGAAGGTCATTATGGCCATTTCCCCCTTGTATGTTCCTGACTTATGCGAGCTTGCAGACCATGGACGCCAAGAAGCTATGGCAAACACATTTCGAGGCATACCTGCGCTCCCTGGATGCCAAAAAATCCGTTATCTGGGTTGGTGATCTCAACGTAGCGCCAGAAGCAATAGGTAACCTGGTGCATCTTAGGCGTTAAATTCCGGATCTGACATGCGTCGATTACAGACCTCGCTAATCCACAGCGCAATTGGAACAAAACTCCCGGTTATACAGAAATCGAGACGTCTTGGTTCAAGAATGTGCTCAACCCATCTGGAAACACCGACGCAGGTAAGGCTTAGCGTCGGTCACCCAAGAACCATTGGCCTTATGCAGTAACACAGATTCAGAGCCCAAGAAGTTCGTGGATGTATGGAGACACTTGCATCCAGGCTTGCGTCACTATACCTACTTTTCGTATCGTTTCAATGCACGTATGAAAGGTCTTGGCTGGAGGCTCGACATGTGTACGTATCTCAGAGTATATCCAAGGTCGCGGTGCTACGCATCTGACCTCTTCACTCCGCAGTTGTACTCAGCGAGCGGATACTCAGGCGCGTCAAGATGTGCGAAATACGCAGCGAGTGTTACGGAGCAAGCGACCATGTACCCATCGTTATGGACATAGAGGGCGAGCTCTGAAGATGCAGAACATGGTCGCATAATATCTTCTTCGAGCAGACGAGCAATTTCAATGCATTCTGGGACACAGGAAAGACATAACAAGTGTTCCGAACGTCCGATAACCTGGAGGTGTCCAATGCCCGCGCAATTGCTCTCAATACTCGCCGAAGCTGGTGTGGCCGGTCTCCGCGGCATGTGCGCGGGCTTCCTTCTCTCCCCTGAGTCCTTTTTTGCAGATCTGTTCAAGTCAGTGCGGGGCATATACCAGATTGTAACCGAACTGACCTCGCATTTCAAGTCGAAGGTCGAGGTGTTCGTGTACGCCTTCTTCGCTCGTAGCTTGTCAGCCAGTTTCTTTGCAGCTACTAAGATCGGATCGGAGTCGCCAGATGCAATCTACACCATATCACATCCAATCAATGCTTAAGCCCCGGCGGAGTTATGGTGACTCACCACGGGAAACACAGTCTGGTGAAACTCCCCCGGCGCGTCTGGTGCTGGAGCCAGGGAAGCTGCATCATAGTGAATACCCGAGTAGATCAGGATGCATCGGTTGCCCGTGTTCGTTTCGGGCGGAGGCGTGAACTGGTCAATCCTCCCCGTTTCAACGTCCACGGAATCGATTTCGGTTGCGAACATCTTCGCGAACACGGAAAGCTCGATTGCACCTCCCCATGTGGAGGGTTTCAAAATGGTAGCGATGTATTCGGACTGAGATCGGCTGCAATAGAAGAGGTCTGCATGGATGAGAAGTGGACATGTGATCGCGACGTACCCGAGGATGGCTTCATTGAACGTCTCCGGATCTCCACGTATACCTTCGGCCGCCACTGCAACCCGTGTTCGTTTACTGTCTTCAATACTGCGACTTGCCGGGACGATGACGCACGCTGCCGCATCTCCGACGCTTTCCCGATATCCTGCCTGAAAACCAACGCGACGGACGAGAAAAGACACGAGTTGTCATCCGGCACAATCTGAGGCAGTTGTCAGGTCCTGTAACGCAAGCCCGAAAGGGGTACTACTTGCCCGGTGTACTAGGGCGCCACCTTCTGTCTCCACGAAATCCGGAGAAGCTGCTTTGGGTGGCCGCCCCAGAGGTGTGGACCTTGGCTGCGGTGCCGCTGCGGCTGGCGGTACAGGGGTTCCAAAGGGCTGAGAAGGAGGCGCAGACGCTACTGCGCCCCCGACTGCGGTAGACACGCTCCCTGCCTTCGTGTTCACGATAAGCTGATCGCCAGCCTTCAATCCGAGGCTATCGGCGGGCAGCTCCGGGATGATCTCCAGGCTGCGCGGCGGATACCCAGTCCTCACTGAAGCATCCGATCAACTGAACGGATCGAAATCGGATTCAAGGAACAAGCTCGACGCACGGTCTTGCAGCGACGGCAGTATATTCGTAGCTCGGTACACCTCCTGCTGCAAGTCCTGGACAGTTGCATTGCCGATGTCGATTTGAATGGTGGTGACGCCACCCGGATGACGGAGACGCAATGGGCTCATGTTGTCGGTCGTCGATCAAGTCGAGTACGTTGTAACAGATATCGATGCTGTAGCCTGCCGCCAATGCGAGTTTTACGTTGGATTCAATTCTGCTTCCGCGGCACCGCCACCGAACCTGTATGTAAGTAGTCTCGGACCTTCGGTGCAATCGGCAGCAAGGCATATTTACGTACTACTCGCACATTCAGCGTGCGGGGACGACTACTGATATGGAATTCGGTTTCTAACTTTTGCTGGCCCAACACGTTGTGATCCCGCCTAAAACGAGCGCCTACTTAGCCGACATGCGAAACCCGTCAAACCCGAGAGGCCACGCATGTCAAAACGCAATCACACATTTCCGTCGTTAGTTGATGCCAAAAGACGTACTTACAGATTGCTCCTCAGGATGCTCGAGCCTGTATAAAGGCGCACGGCCGCCAATACGATGAGATCGCTCGCCTTAATCCGCCCTTACGCTTTGCACGACGTTTCATGACATGAACCTCCCTGTTGCACGCGTGCTACAGTGGAAGCGACCGCGCATGCGATGGTTGTTCCTAGGCTTCGCATCTTTCATCGCCATCGTAGCGATCATCCTGTTTGCAGTCACGGTGTCTGTGGGCGGTGCTAATCTGAAGGCGATTCTCGAGAGCGACGATCCAGGAAGCTCAGGAGTGAGCTATGAAAAGCCTCGTTCAATCATCTTTCGGTCCTGATTTTGTTCTAGATTAGGTTCCTTGGACACATCTACAACATCGACGTGGATGCTCGTCAAGTTCAAATATCGTGGCTCATCGTTGGCTGCGGTGCCGGTTTCCTATTGGATGGCACGGCAGGTGTTTTGGGCGCGAAGAACTGCGGTGATCTGTCACGAGCAATCGACATCTACGTGGATGGGTTAGTGATTGACTGAACGGATGAACATCGCACTCACCTATTTACAGCGGTCAGCAGGTCTTCTCGTATGACCCTGGACTGAAACCGATCGCTGTATCGACGAACCAGGTTATTGGGTACAGTGATTGATATAGGAGTGGTCTGTAGTATCACTCACAGGCATACAGAGTTCAAGCTACGGATAGAGTGGAGACTACGCACCTTCTGAGTATCGACGGCTTTTCGTTCGTACCAAACTTTTCGCGTGGCGATCAACAGTCCGCATTCCCGTTCGATCGTTACGACCTGGAGACGACCTTCATGACCAAAGACCACAACACAAACGAAACCCTTCCAATCCTCAGCCTCGTTGCCGTAGACTCCACCCAGAATTTCGCTCCTCATCTGGTTTGGGACCTGCCCGTGATGATGAACGACGTGAACGGGACGACAACCTCTGCGCGCACGACGCACTCGCGCTTTGGTCGAGAGGCCTTAACAAAAGCATTTGTAGTGATAATCTTCGTCGTCAACTGGCTCTTGACAGCCGTGGTCGTCTGGATTACGCTGAGGGTCGCTATCGGCGCCGAGGTAGATTCCGGCATCATGCTCTTGCCTGTATCAGTTATCTTGACCATACCGGCTCTCCGAGCTTTATGGGTTGGAGCGCCTGCGTTTGGTAAGCCCCCCCCCCTCTACCCCCGGTCCGTCAGTCCTGGGATCCATCATTGACTTGTCACCTGTAAAGGATTGATACTTGGTATGCAAACCTCAAGTTGTGCCGCGCTCGCGCTGATCAAGTGCCGCAGACTCTTGCGGTCTCTTCCCGCAAATGGTCGTAGTGGCTGTTTGCTCGGTTATCCTGGTCATCTATGCCGGGTTGCAGCCCCCGAAGGATAGCGAAGACAGTAAGGACAGCAAAAACAAGGACCAGCACACTAGGGGGGTCCAGGCTCAGTCGCACGGTGATGAGGGGGCCAGAAACAACGCTCCCGACGATCGCGAGAAAGGACCGTTAAGTCCTGGGTTCGTCCCTACGTTCCACAACGCTTGAACAGTTGCTTTCTCCCGCACAGATAGCTTTAGTTTCTTGAAAGAAACATTGGAGAGAGAAGAGCCACACAGTATAAGCGATGTGTATAGTATGCTTGCATATAGCGAAACCATTTGGAGGATCTTGGTCTTGTGAAAGACTAGAAAAGCACCACTGAGCATCTTGGTCAGGTGACCGACGCGTGACATACGTAGCCGCGCAAGGTCTCCTCTTGCGGCATTCGTTACCGCCTCGGTACCACACAGCGCGCCGACAAACTGCGCGAAATCCGATGTCGAAAGCACCCTTCAACCCCACCACTAAGACACTCTCTGCGTTCTCATCATATTCCGGCATATCTACTTCGCGTCTACAAGCGCTCTACTCCGACTTCTCTCGGCAAAAGCACTCAAATCCCCAGTCCTATCAGGCCAACATTCGATGGTGGCAGCAAACCTTTGAGGAGGCTGTAAAGAAGGGTCTGCTAGCGAGTGAAAATGGGAGGTCACGACTGGTTCTACACGCCGAACCCACTATGGCCGAGGTCTTTCGCTACGAAGGTGCTGGCAAACCGCTCAGCCTCGGTACCGTTACGGTAAATGCGCTACTGCTTTTTTTTGGCATCTACGATTGACAAATAGATTACTAGCACAGGCCGAGCTCTCTACTGCGCCTTCGTCTACGTCACCTCCTCCATTGATTCCCCTCCAGGCTTTCCTGACCGCACCGACCTCCATCTATACCCCGACCTCTCTGGCTTGGAGAGTGGCCTCAAATGTTGTTGGAAAGCCGGTGTGGTGGGCCTTGAAGCAAACAGGCTTGGTTCCGGATGATGTACAGCCGGAGCGCGAACGATGGAGAACTGCGAAGGGCGACTATGTCGTCCTCGCATTGCTCGAAGACGCCGCCGAGAAGATACTGGAAATGCAAGAACGGAGCTATGGGACGCCCAAGGATTTGATATTCAGCCTTGAATCGTTCAAGACCGAATTCGGGAGTGTCGTTGAAGGAGGGCTGTCTGACAGCGACGTGAAAGTCGTGCTCAAGTATTTAGCGAGGGACAAAGGGGCCGTGAAAGTTGAGCGAGAGGTGAACGACACCTCGAAACCGTCGAAATCCTCGACCTAACAATGATTCGTAGCTCGTCAAGTTCATACCCACAGGATTAAGCGGTGCCGAAGCGAGCATCACCCCTGTCGACCACGGCTTACTAGAATTGAAGACCGCGGTCGCTAACCTCGAACGCCAAGTCGAGAGCATTCAGTATCAGATGGACGAGTAAGCCTCGTTCCACTGTTTTCGCGTCTCGGACATCGATCCTTTTTCTCTCAGTCGGACAGCGAAAACGACGGCTGCACTGCGGGCTCAACGGAAGCCCATGGCGCTAACCCATCTCCGCGCAAAGAAGCAGCTGGAAGACCTGCTTTCCAAGCGTCTTTTGTCTCTTGAAAAGCTTCACTCCACTCTCTTGGACGTCGAGCGAGCCGTTGGCGATGTTGAGGTACGCTATCCTCCAGCCCTCACTGTCATGACGGCGTTCTGATGCTTACGTGGACACCTCAGATCATGCAAACCTACGAACTTTCTACGGCTACCCTGCGCAGCGTTTTGGCGCATCCCTCTTTACAGAGAGACCACATCGACGACACGATGGATGCCCTTGCGAGCGCCACGGCAGACGCCAAGGAGGTTGATGACGCTATTACGGATGGCGTCGAGATTGCCGCGCCGACCGGCGTCGATGACAGCGATCTGGAAGCAGAACTGCAGGCGCTGATCAGAGAACAACAACAGGATAAAGCCCGCGATAAGCCAACTCCTGCGTTGCCTGACGTGCCAGCACACGTACCTGCCCTTCATGATGCTTCCCCTGGCATAGCGACACCGGAGCAAGTGCAGGCTCAGTGATGTACAGGGGAGCAGCGGAGCAACACAACATAGAATGCGCATTACCGTTTTCGTGATACATATCGCCATTGATACATGCATCTGTACAATACACATTTTATGGCGAATACAATTACATCTATCATTGCCTCGTGACAAAGGAACGCCGGATGCTATCAAGCTCTTTTCACCCATCCTTCCAACGTGTTCTTCTGAGCGCTCGTCGTTCCCACCTTCCGCCTCTTCCTCGGGCTCTCCTCGCCCTCCGTATCACTCTGCTCCATCACGTGCCATAGCTTCTCAAACTGTTCAGTGCTCACAATACCGCCGCTCGCTTGTTTGTGCCCCCGCGCAAAATCCTGACCCATGGACTCCGTCAACCCAGGCTCGCGCGCGGCGTACGCCTTCAGCATCGCAATGATGTCGACGGCTGGAACGTCCGGGCGCCGGGCGCAGCGCGCGACGCGGCACGAGAAGTTGGTAATCCCAGGAGTATACCCTGTATTGGCGACCATAACAACTCGCAGTCTGGGAGACTTGAGGTGGCCCGCCCAGCGAGTCGCAACGACCTGGTGAAAGGGAATAGAGAACGGATCATGTAAGAATTGTATTCTGACCATAGACGGGATGAACGTGTACCGGATGCACCTGCGCCTCGCTATGTATGCGCAAAAGGGCGACGCGTCCATCGCCCGAGAACTTCGGAGCAACATGACTGCACCGTTCCACCTCTGCGTTGATCTCCTGACGTGCGTCGTGCAGACGCCGGGACCATTTGACCTTGTCGGCAGAGCTCCGAGGTGGTGAAGTTACATCTGTTGGACAGGTGGAATGAAGTAAAGCCTGCGATGAGCACGCAATCGTCAGAAGCTAACATGAAACAAGCCAGATTGAGCATATACCTGCCAGGCAGATTCGACGTCGTAGATAGCAGTCCTCCGAGGAGCGTTGACTAGCCCGACAGCTTCATTTATGCTCTTCTTCGTGTACTTCTTGAAGCAGGCCTTCATTTCCTCTTGAGGGAAAGGCGGTTCGAACTTGAACGTTGTCCCAAGATCGCCGATGGTGCCCATGGCGCACAGATAGTCGCAAGAGGACACAACGGTACGATGAAGCGGCCGGCAGAGTACGTACGCCAGCGTCGCAGATGTGGCAACGGGTTCATGTTTGCAAGCTGAGAGAACCTGGCGAAGATGTGAGTTGATTACAGTCAGGCAAGGCATGCGCCACTTACCAATGTTCCTTCAGGAAACTCATCGCTGAGGTGGTGGTCTACGAGGAGGGTTTTTGCCCCCGGCACCAAGCTGGGGCCCGGCCGGCTACCTTGATCTACTACCACAGCATATTCTGCTCTGTGAGCTGCGAGCCGCTCTCGTTCCGCATCCCGATGTGGATTCGACCCTTTCTCGACGAAGTGCACGCTGATGTTTTCGGCAGCATGCCCAAGAGCGCGGAGAGTGCGGTATATGATCAGCGTGCCACTAAGGCCGTCTGCGTCCTTGTCAGGAACAAGTAAAGTGTGCTTCGACTGTGCTGCGCTGTGAAATCCGGATTCTACCAGACGTTCGTGCGGAGGGGTCGGGATCATACCATTCGCGCAGAAATTTGCGTGCAGAAACCAACGCTCCCGCCTCTGCTGGCCAATTGGTGGTGGCAAAGGACATCGTCGTCAGGGGCCGCAACGGCGAAGGCGAACTCCGCCAGCTATGAACACTCCGGGCGCAAGAATGGCGAGCGTGGACAGTCCCGTAAGATACGCAACGACTGGTTATTGCGGCAGTTCGAAACTTGGCGAGGCGCAGAGACAGATTGGACGGAGGGAACGGTAAAACAAGATATGCATAATCGCAGCAACAGACGACGTAGGACGCGGATGTATGACGTTCTGGCAGGATATGATCGGCGCCTCTTCATCGGACACATATCACGTGCGCGTATCGTGAACGTGGATGAGGAGATCTGACATTAGAGAGCTTCCAGTTTCGATATATATCGAGATTTTGATATTGGATGACTTCCCGTAAGATCTGTAGCGACAGAAATACAGAATAAACAGTTGAAACCCCGATCTGTGGGTTATGCTGTAAATCTATGCTCCCGTACGGTCCTGCGAGTGTGGGGCGGAAACAGACGTCATAAACGTTGAGAAGGGCGGAGCAGCGAATGAGGAAGAGAGAAGGTCACGTGTATGATTAATTCCAGTCTGTAAACGGGCATTCTGGTCTGGAAGGGGGGGTCGACCCCCCTTCCAGATAAAAGGTCTGTACGAGCGACCGACAAACCGATAACTTGGCTTGACGATGCCGATTTTTCGGCATTGCTCGCTTAGTGGATTTGTAAGCGAAATCTATTCTATTCGGCCTTACAGATCCTTACGGGAAGTCACCCATTCTATGGCCAAAAATGCGGGCCAAATCGCACGATTTGAAAATAAATTCTCGATATATATCGATTTTGGAAGCTCTCTATTCTGTATGTTGCATTACTGTAATTTTACGACCTTAGGTTCGTCCCCTGTCCCCTGGCAACCTGAACTGAACCTAATTTCCCGTGTTGTCCCCTGTCCCGCCACCAATATCCAGGCCTTGAACTGACCGTGGGAATTATATTTTCTACTGTGAGAATATTGCACACTGACTACAGTCAGTTTGCGAACTTCCCACGGGCCCGAACTTGTAGCTGTCTCCCCCCGGGGGCGGACCGAACCTAAGGTCGTAAAATTACAGTACTTGCACTAAGTATCCCAATAATCCTATGCGCTTGAAGTATTGATCATAGCATAAGAAAAAAAGCACTATTCAGACGTGGGTCAGAGCACGGTGAATCGGGAGTAAGTACCTCCAGGCTCCAAGCTCATGCATTTCCAACCTGCTCATCCATCTCCTTGCCCAAGGCGTCATAGATCTCCTCATCATCAGGTCGGGCCGCCAGAACAGGTCGTGGGCCTAGCAAGATAAACCAAGCTACTGCGGCTGCAGCCGCTGCCACTGTCGCCGTCCACGGCCAGGTACCGCGATTGCTATCCTGACCAAAGACACCGTGCGAGAACGGAATGAGCGACGTCAAGCCCGTAGATGAGCCAGACACAATGCGCAGCGCAGCAGCATCCGGGATGCAATACGAGTGAACTCGCTCCGCGTGCGCGACGAGTGTCGGATAGGAGTCGTTAAGCAGATTCTGGAGTAGCGGGTCCGGGTACGGCGGCTTGGTCAGGAGGAGCACATGAGCAGCGAGTGTGATGTCGAGCGTTGTAGGACTAAAGTGCGGATGAGCCACGGGAAACTACTTCGGGAAGTACAGGGACATACCGGTTATGATAGAAGAAGGACCTTTCACCTAGTAGTCGTACGTATATATCCAGCGTGGCTCTCGCCTTCTCGAGCACTTTCTCTCGTTCGAATACTTTCTTGAAAGTATGCTTTCTCGCTTCCTTGGCCTCTTCTTCGACTTCGGAATCTTTCTTCTTCCTCCAGAGCCCGTGCGTCTCCGACTCTTTCTCCTCTGGCTCGGGTATACCCCACAGTTCGGAAGCTTCCAGACGCGGTCGGTAAGATGCGCGGATGCGACTCGGTACGTAGTACCGTTGAGGTATGGGGAGCTGAGACGCAAGCGTAGGTCGCGTCAGTGACCAGTAGTTGGCATTGAGGGAAAAGAGCATGTGTGCCTGTGAAATTCCGGTGTAAGGTTACTAGTCGGCTTCGATGGCACTGGACGCACCACCAAATCGCCTAGTTGAGATTCCACATGAGCACACCAAGCTACTTTTCGGGCCTTTTCACCATTCACGAGCGACTTGTCCAAGTCGGGTCGTATGTACGCGTCTGCGTCTTTATCTTCCCCGTTGGATCGCAGCGAAGACTCCGGCAAAGCGGAGACGTACTTGACGATCAACGCCAGAGAGGATACGACCCGCTTATCGTGAGTCACGTATGGAAATACGCCTGCGCACCACGTTGATGTCCGTCATTCGTCATATACTCGTGAGATGAACGACCACTCACCTACCGCTCGGAGATGCGTCGGGATTGGTGGACTCGGCAACGGTGAATCGGCCAGGGACGGCGAGCTGTAGGTAAAGCACCGCGGCCAAACATGTAGGATGGAGTGAAGACAGGCCCCAGGCGCCGGGCCATATATGCAAGATGAGCGCTTCGTTAGACGACATGCTCGCGATTCGATCGGGTGGAGCAGCCTTTGAATCTGCTTGAGGCCGGCAATTACCGCCACCCGTGCCAGTCTCACGATCACGTGCTTCCTCTTTCTGTTACCCACGAGGTTGAAGCGTTTTCTTTTTTTTTTTGGACGAGCAGATATTCTTATTTAGCAGTCGACAAGCATGTCTAGCCCTAAATAAGCTACTCCTAAATAGCGGGCTTTGTGTAGCCCGGTCCGAGGAAAAATGCTCAATACCACGACCCCTGGGGGGACTCCAGGGCGAGTGGGGCTCGTGCACTACCTAGGTGGCTCCGGTCTGCGGAGTCTCGGCAGCTTAATACCCACTAAAACCTCACGGCGTTTGGCCCAGTCTTCCGGGAGTGTCTGCTCGTTTAAGAGCAGTCCATCCCACGTTCCCTGCACTTTCCTCACGTGCGACTCCGTGCGTATCGTTCTGCATGCCATAGCGTGGTCGCTTTCAAGTCGTCTTTGTATGGCCATCGCCCACCTTCGTCGTATTGTTTCTCCACTGTGCTTCCTGTCTTGTATCGTCCGTTCGCATCGGAGCACCCATATCAGGTACGCAGACTCCGAGATTAGTATCCTCATGAGCCTTGACCGATTAGTCCGGAGTTGTTCAACTCCTGTTTCGTGGTTTGTTTCTTTGATTTGAATCGCGCCGCATCCAAGGATGAGGCCGAGCGTGATGTTGGGCGGGGCTCCACGGCCTTGCGGCCAGGCGTCGTGCAGCAGGTCCCACACTACCTTCCCCGGCCCGTTATCACATCCCGTCATTATGTGTTCCAGTGATTCCTCGTCCCCGCAGTAGGCGCATGCCTCTCTCTCCACGAGGCCCGGGACATTCTGCCAGAACTTCCCTAGCCTGTGGGATCCGTGCATTGCGCGGTATAATAGTTGTCTCACCGGTTGACGGAGGTCTTTGCATCTTATCGATCTCCACAGAGCTTCGTCGTCCAGCATCACGCCGTTCGTCTCCTTGATTGCGTGTCGTGTCATGTCCAGCGGGGCCAGTGCTGCCGGGCGTACGGTCTTCGGTCCTTTGTGGGCCAATACCCTTTCATACAGCATCGATTGGGTCATAGCCGAAAGCTTCGCGCCCCGAAGGTTGAACTCTGGGGGAATGCTGAGGTCGAGGGGGTCGGCTTCGTCTTTGTTGGCTCCTTCTTTTGCCAGTGCGTCAGCCCTTTCGTTTCCTTCCTCGCCCGAGTGGCCTTTGACCCAGAGGAAGTCCGTCGTCGCTGACCGTCTCCCCAGGTGGAACGCCGTGGCTTTGAGCAGGTCGGAGTTCGCTATTCCCGTCCACCCTATGTCCTCCCACCTCGGGAGGTGTGCCGTTAGGCCATCAATCACATACATCGAATCGGTCTTGAAGAGTATCGGTACGAAGGGCGCCGTCGTCTGCAGCGCTACCAGGACCGCCGCGACTTCACCCCTCTGGTTCGAGTGTTTATCTCCTGGTACTCTGATAGCCCTGCTGGCGCTTGGTATGTCCGGTACCCATATTCCACTTCCACATACCGCGTCCAGGGACCCGTTGTTCGTACAGGATCCGTCTGTATATATGGTCATTCGTTCTTCTTCCACGTTTCGTCCCCTGGCAGGTTTACTGAGTCGCGTAGCAGGTCCTCTCTTCGGTTCGTGTTCGCCCGCGAAAATCCTTATTCCTTCGCCGGGTTCGGTTTTGAGAGACACTGATGGGTCAAAACGGATCACTCCCCGACGTCTTCTCTCTTGCCTGTTCTTTTCTTGTCTGGTGTGTGTCAGGGTCAGTCCGTCGTCTCGCCTCTTACTATGGATTGAGAATCGCGGTTCAATCCGGCGAAGTATTGTGTCCGCCCGTTGGCAGCACATGTTCGGGTCCTGGCACCCCGCGTCGCGGTCAGCAACGCATTCATCGCACTGGCATCTATTGTGCCGCGAGTGACTGATCTTCCGTATTCTTTTCGCTTGGTCTAGCATATCTTTGACCGTTACTACTCCGTGTGCGGTCTTCAGGCACTTGTCCTTCGTCTTGTGGTATGTCCATCGCGGTGCCCCTAGGTGGCACCAGGCAGGTAGGAGCATCTTCACCTGGTCCGCAATCCTGATCGCGTCGAAAACGACATCGTATTTCTTTGCCATTTTCAGCCAGAGGGCAATATCCCTGGGCATCTTCGCTGCATTCGGGCCTTGTGTCGGCGCTGCCCAGTCTTGTAGGAAGGAGTTCAGCCTGTCCTTCGAGTCGACCCCTCGTGGGGCGGCGTTGTTTACCAGTAAGTCCGCCAGGGCGGCCCATCTTGGTCGTTGATCGTTCATGGTGAGGTACTCCCGCAGCCATACCAGCGCGATAGCTTCGTTTCTAGCCTCTAGGTTGATGAGGCCTATCCCTCCTTCCTCCTTGGGTCGCTGGAGCTCGGCCATCGCTATCGGTGAGGCTCGGCCTTCTCCCCATATAAAGTTGCGTATCATTTTGTTCAGGTCTTCCAGTATCGAGTTCGGCATTCCCTGTACTCTCGTCTTGTATTGGGTGAGTCCTCCGACCACCATCTGCACGACCAGGGCTTTCCCTTGTAGTGTCGGCTTCGCTGCGTTCCATCTGTCTAGGTTCCGTTTCACCTTGTCTGCCGTGTCCGACCATACTCCCGCTTCGTCTATCCCGTTCCCGATCCATGTCCCGAGCAGCTTGGCCGCCTCTCCGTCTTTTAATATTCGCACATCTTGCGGGATCATTTCCGCCGAGCTCGCGTCCATCTTCCTCGTCTGCCATACCCTCTCTCGGAACTCTCCGGTGCCTATCGGTATGATTTCCGTTTTACCTTTGTTGAACTTTGCTCGTGATGCTCTGCACCACCCGTCTAGGATGTCGAGGAGGTCACTATACTTGTCCTCTGCGGACAGGTACACGGTAGTGTCGTCGGCGAATAGTGCCGCGATGACGGCTTCCGCCTTCCCTGGGATCCGGAACCCTCTCAGTCTTCCGTCCCCTCTTAGTTTGCATGCTAGCGGTTCAATTGCCAGGTCGAAGAGAATGCACGACAGTGGGTCTCCCTGTCGTACGCCTCTCGTTACTCTGAAGGTTTTGCTTTTAACGCCGTTTATCATTACAGTTGTGTTCGCGTTTGAGTACAAGGCTTTCACCGTGTCTATGAAACGTTTCGGCAAGTTGAATGCTTCCAGGGTTGCCCATAGGTATTCATGGTCGATTTTGTCGTATGCTTTTTCTTGATCGAGTGCCACAATTATGCCGTCTTCTTCCATGGCTTCCGCGTATTTGACCATCATTTGTGACAGTTTCACCTGGCTGAATATTGACCGGCCCGGTATAAACCCGGCTTGATCGCTGTGCACCATTCCGCCAATCACATCCGCGAGTTGCATGGCTAGAGCCTTGGTGAGTAGTTTGTGGTCTGTGTTGAGGAGAGTGATCGGTCGGTAATTTGCGATGTCAGCTTTGTCCCCCTTTTTATATATCGGGCACATCCATCCATCCGTGAACTGTGTCTTCTCGTCCACACCCTGGGTTTGGATGTCGTTAAAGATTTCCGCCATCACCGACATGACGTTGAAGGACGCCATCTCGAATTTCACTCGTTTCGCATGTAGTGAGTCGAGTTCCTTCCATACTTCATACGGTATTCCGTCCAGGCCCGTGGCCTTCCCGCTCTTCGATCTTTCAAGCGCTTGTCTGACATGATGTTCTGTCAGCGGTTCTTGCATCGTCTCTCTGACGTTCTCCGGCAGCTTGCGCTCCTCCGGGATTATCGCCAGTGCCGCCTCTATATTCCGCCGGTGTGTTCCATGGGCCCACTCCTCTTTTTCTCTGTCATGCTGTAGCCGCTCGTGGTGTATTCTCGCGATGTCCGCCATCGCGTCCGTGCGTGTGGCGTACAGGTTCGGCGTATCCAGACGTCGCAGTCTCATTGTGAGTTCTCGTGGCTTTTTGTCTTTGTTGATTCCCGTCCAGTATTTGGACATCGTTTCTCCTTTCTCGAGCCACCTTGCCTGACTCGTTTGTTTCGCGTCTCTCCTTAGCTTCCCTTTGAGGTGCCGTATCTCGTTTTCCATGAGTGCTATGTTTCGTCTCGGTTCGACGCCATCTTCCAATCCTGCTTCTTCTTTGTTCATCTCCGTCGCGAGGGCGTATTCTTTGCTCGCCAGTTTCCTGCTCGTTCGCGAAAGGGCTGCCCCTGTCAGGAGGCTTGCCATCTCGGCGGCTCTGTCCTTGAATTCTTGCCAGAGCGTCTGTGGGTTCCGTTCTGCCGTGCGCCCTTCGATGCGCATCCTGTCCAGGTTTTCCTGGAGGCGCATTCCTATCTTCTCTACCGAGGATATGGAATGTGTTTCGTTTGTGAGTCCGGCCGGCCACGTCCATCTTCCGGGCCCCATATAGGGCATTGTTGTCGGGGCGTATTTCATCCACACTATCCTGTGGTCGGTTACTACATCGGGGGTTTGGCACACCCATTCAAATACACTTGTGCTCCGCCTTTCTGCTACGTATATCCTGTCCAGTCTCGACATGGAACCCGTCGCTTTACTGATGAACGTGTAGTTCCTCGTTGCGGGATTCTCCGCGCGCCATACGTCGTGTACTCTCAGCGTTCGTCTGCAGTCCCGGAGGGCTGTTACTGCACTGTCAAGTTCCGCCCTGGGCGGGGCCCTATCTATCTCGTCCTCCACCATGTTGAAGTCCCCTAGCATGAAGTCTACCTGGGGGATTCTGTTGTCCTTTCTCATTTGCTCTATGCGTCTCCAGAAGGTTGCGTGGCGCCCTGGTTCGTTTGGGGCGTATACGTTTAGGAGTGTGACCGTGTCGCGGTCATGCCAAGATAGTGTTATGGCTACGGCACGTCCTTGTTCGATCGTTATTATTTTACAGTCCTTCGTGCTTACGACGTCTCTATTTAGTACGAAGGCTACTCCGGCGGAGTTGGATGGCCGCTCCGGGTCCGCCGAGTTGTAGATCCACAGGCGTTTCCCGTACATTCTTGTTATTGCTTCTAGGTTTTGTTCTGTGAGGTGAGTTTCCTGGAGCGCAATGATGGCGATCTTGTCGTCTCGCATCATAGCATGTATGTCATTCCACTTGTTCAGTGGGGTTCCGCCCTGCGCGGTGTGTCCGTTCATGTTCAGGGTCGCCACTTTTAGGTGGGCGCGTTTTGCCCTCTTCGGGCCTTTCGGGGCTTGGTCGTCCCGAGCCTGTTCAGCATTTCCGCCTCCGAAACCTCTCCGAACGTCGTCGAGGCCGTGCCCGGCGGTGGGGGGCACGTCCTCTCTGTTCGCGGGAGGGCGCGCGCCAAGACCGGGGTTTGAGACCGTGGATAAGGGGGGGGGTGTGTGGTTGTGGTGTTGGCAGCAGGCTGTATGACCCGTATTGCGCCCTCTGCCTTCGAGGGCGCCGGGGGAGACTATTGTCGTCCGGTCTTCCACGGACAGGACTATGCTGAGGTACTCCTATAGGCACCGCTCGGGCGATGGCATTTAGTTGTTTGCTCAGCTTCAGCTTACACGCGCGGCTTGTCCGGCCTAAATAGGCCTCCGCTGGCACTTTGCCAAGGCGCCGGTCTTGCAGCATGTCGACCATCAGTCCTCCTTCCTGGTGAAGGAGCTGTATATTAGGTCGGCATAACTTGGGGTGATGCGTGTCGCGACCGGTCGACACGCTCCCTTGAGTCCCGAGCCATCGTTGGTAGCAGCATGACATTTCGTTTGAGATTCAGAGTGGGGGTTACACGTCGTCTATCGTCTATGTATCGTTACGGTTGTCTGGTCTAGTCTACGCGCGTTTACATTCCGCGTCCCCGGTTTCTGCCTCTGAACGCGCCGCGGGCATTCCCGTATCCTCTGCGCCCTTGGTCTTGGGTGCGCGTTGAGGAGTTCTTGGTTGATCCGTGGAAGCCCGCCGGGATCTGCTCTCGGATCGGGCACAGGCCGTATACATGGTCGACTCCGTAACAGAAGGTGCATTGGCCGGCGTGGCACTGTTCGACGGGTCCAACCCGCGAGTGTCCGAAGTTGGTCTTCGACATGATCGCCTGGACGTCGCGGTATGCGCAAGGGAGTGAGGTGTTGATTACCGGGCCGTATATATTGTATCGTGGTTGCGGGCGTCCCTTGGGCGCGAGGAAGGGAAGTATCCGGCATTCTAGGTTGTATATGAAGTTGTTGACCTGTTCGATAGCTTTGTCGTCGTTGGGGTCCATGCCGAGGGCCATAACGATATCGGAGGCTTTCCCAGCGAGGGCTACCTGGACGGCGTAGAGCATGAGGTCGGCGTCCACGTCCAGAGGTCCTTTAAGCGTGAGGTAGTACGACGGGTTAACGACGATGTCGTCGAAGCTGAGAGCGAGGAAGGCGACGTCGGCGGAGGCGAATACACCCTGCGTGAGGATGCGGGCTTTGTTCTCTGCCGTCAGGTAGGTGAGTAGTCCCGTGCGGGGTTGGCGTCTGTCCGCCGCCACCGGCATAATGATTCTCATTCGTGCGCCGTCCTCGAGGAATGCCTGAATCACGGCGCGTACTTCTCCGAAGGCGTCCTGGGCATCGTCCGCCGAGAGGTTTGGCTTATCGAAAACGGTGATGAGGACGTTATTGCTGAGGGTTTCGTCTTCCTCCGCCCAGTCGCGTACCTGGCGCTCCTGTATGTCTTCCAGCTGTTGGAGCCGGAAACGCATGTGTGGCATGGTCCACCCGCCGGCCGGAGCCTGGGCGATGGGTATCTCCACCCGGCGGGGGCGGTCCTTGTCGACGGCCGCGTATGCGCGGTTTGCAATGAGTTGGTCGTCGATAATCGCTAGTTTCCCTTCGGGTGCGCTGTCTGGGGGAGGGGGGGGAAGGTCGTCGTCCCGTGAGACGTCGACGTCCGTGATACGTTCGGAGTCCAGTGTTCCGGTTGGGCCTTTCGTCAGGGACGCCGCTACGAGCAGGGCTATTTCCTGCTGCCTCCGTCCAACTCCCTGGGGGGCGGTGTTCCGGGTGTCTTGCCCGCCTAGGTGTGTTTCTGTGTTGCTTGCGGGTCTGAGGTGGGCGGTTGGGGTGACGATGAAGGCGGGCTCCGTATCGCCTAGGTCTTCCTGTGCCGCCATCTGCACGTCGGGCGTCTCCTGTTGGGCTGGGGTGGAGGCGTCGGCGCCGCGAGTTCTAGTAGTCACGTCGGTCTCGGGGGCGGTCGCGGTTGCAGGAGATGTGGTAGCGGCGCTGGTGTCGGGGGTGGTCAGCGCGGCGACGCGTTGGGCGGTGGGCGCCCGGTGTGGGGTGTGCGCGCTCTGGATGATGGTCGGTGTGCCGGTTGCAGTCGTTGGTTCGCTTTGGGGGAACGTGGCTTCGTGGGCGGTGGTCGTTGTTCCTTGGGTAACGGTGTCCGTACCGTGGTGGGCGGCTGGGCCATCCTGGCCGGCGCCGGGGTGGGCTCGGACGGGAGCATGGAGACCTTGGAGTATGGCGGGGGGGAGCTGGGTGGCGTTTGGGGTGCCCTGAGTCATTTCCGGGTCTGCGCAATCGGCAGTGGGGGGTTCCTGTGCGGTAGCTGCGATGGTCTGGGCGGCGACGGGGTTGGTGTGGGTGTCGGCGGGATGGGCGGCCAGGTTTCGGGGTGCACCCTGGGGTGCGCCCTCAGCGTTCGAGATCGCTACCTTCGCCTCTCTAATCGCGTTCGCTGTCGTGGGGAGGGGGGTTTGTTTTGGTCGTTTTGGAGGAGTTGGTGCGCTTACCAACTTCTTGGATCGTTCTACGTTTTTTCCCCGCTTTGCCCTCGGTCTGTATGGGTGGCGGGTGGTCGTTTCGGCCGTCCTCGTCCAGGACAGCGAACGTGTTGGGGTGTCCTGGGATGCCGTCGACGACGTTAGGTTGGTTGTCGGAGGCAGGTCCACGTCTCTCGCCGTTTCCAGCTTTCTCGCGACCTGTCTGGGGTTAGGGCTTGTTTATTTCTTAGTATTATCCAGGCTTACCGCGTCCGGCGGGGTTTCCTGTTTTATTCATGCTAGCCAGCGTCGCGGCTTTCGTTACGTTGCTCGTTGGTTCAGGGGGCATTTCTGCGGCGTTCTCGTAGTGTGTGGTGTCGGTTTAGGCGGTCGGCGGGTCTCCAGTGCAGAGGTAGAATTGTCGACGGTTTGTTTTCGGTTTAGGATGTTTTAAGTTGGTTGAGGGGGCGGCCGTGCCATAGGATTCTATTCGGATTGCCCGTCGCGGTTACACGGTATATTAGGTATCTATCAGTCTTTGCTTCGCACCAGCGTCTTTGGTGGTCCTGCGTATCCCGGCTGTGGTTCCGACCTCGTTCGCGTGTGCATGCGTTTCTTGAAGCGGTTTAGCATGGACCGTTGTGCTCGGGGCATTTCGGGTTCCTTCGGGCTCTCCGGTTTTCCAGGTGGGCCGGTCTCTTCCTCCGGTCGTGGCATTTTCTCCGAGTTCTGTAGCTGATGGGGGGGGTTTTATGAGACGCTCCTCGAGATTTCGCGGAGAGCCTCATACCACGTGTCGGCACACGCGTGCGCTTTGGATGCGGGCTGAGGCTGCAATGTAGCCGATGCTTCGTTGAGCGGTGTCTGGGTGCGGTCAGTTGGTTTCCTCGTGTTAGTTGTGTGCTTACAGTCCTCTCGCTCTTTGTCTAGGAGGGTCGACAGGTGTGAGATGAGGTTCCAGGGTATGATGTTCATGCTGATGGGTGGCTCATCGTCGTCAGGCATAGTGGGGGGTGGGGGTGCCACTGTGTTCCGACATTCGCTTTATATGCTCGCTTGTTTTTGCCGTTATCGCTTGTCGGTATTTTGAGTGGGCTCTATTACGTCTAGGAAGTATAGTAGTCGTGCTTAGGTTAAGCGAAATGACCGCGCGTATTGTGTTTAGGCCGTCCAGGCATGTTCTCCTGCTGCCTGGTTCTCGATTATTTTCATGGTTTGTTTTCGTATTGGTCTTTTTATCCCTATGGGCTTTAGTGGCATCGGTCGCTCGTTCCGGCTTTGTTTCGTTTGGTTGCGGCGGTTTGGCTAGGTGTGGCAGTGTCCCCGGTGTGTACCGGCGTGTGTCCTATCCGGGCGTCATCCGGTTCATGCGTTGTGCATCCATCTCGCCGGTTGCACTTATGGCCTATTAGCAGCTACGTAGTGTAGCAGGATGTTTTGTATCTCATGTATATTTATCATGGCCGGGTTGTCGTCCGAGGGGAGGAACGTGTCCTCCCCATCCCCCCCAGCCCGGAGGCGTGGGAACCCTCGCCATGGTGGTGGTTAGAGGTTAAGGGAGCCCCCGTTGAAGCGTTTCTGCAACTGGTCTCCTTGAGCTTTGGCCTTGTAGGGGGCTGCGATGTACTGCCAGATTACCGACTTATCCGTGTACTAGCCAGCGTATGATCAATAACGGAACGTTCGACACCGTCTGAGGCGAGGTTGGCGACGAGAAGCTTCTGGTTCGTTATCATGAGACCACTCTCTACGGCCCGTTTGGTGTTCCTCGGCTACATTGTGCCCGCCTGTCATCGGGAATAGTCGAGAAGAGACACCATGCTAGACGCTGTTGGCTCTCATCATATCGCAAGGGAAAAACTCGGACTACGGCAGTCCAGTCCTGAAGCTACGTTCCCTGCAGTTGCCATCCAAGCTTCTTCGACATGCCCATGTTCCTTGCATCTCTGCGTACGGTCCGGGAGCTTTCCCATCTCCTCGATCACGCATACAAGACGTGGAATGAACTGGAGAGGGGGAGTGACTCGGACACGACTTCGCCGTCATGCTTGTAGCTCTATTCCTACTTACTATGGGTACATTGACGCGCTTGTCGACGGCGATTCCTGCGTTCCCTGGCGCTGAAGGTGCCCCGTTATGAGACCCTATGAGCTATCGTACGTCTGACCATCTCGCTCAGGATTCGGCGCCGTCGCAAGCGGTGGACGTCACGGCAGCGTCTATGTTGTCACTAATTTGAACGATACTGGCGCCGGTAGCTTTCGTGATGCTGTATCATCTCCCAACCGAGTGAGCTACAGCGTTTTACATGAAAAGTGTGCATTGATGTTCAATCAATGCGTTTCCCAGATCGTCGTGTTTGCTGTGGGCGAGTTGCACCATACTGTTCATTATATTCGAGTTCATAGTTCGCATATGTTTTCTAGGCGGTCTGATTACTATTGGTGATCGCATTGTCGTATCCCCGAATGTGACCATCGCAGGACAAACCGCCCCTGGGCAAGGTATCACAGTTTACGGCAACGGTTTATCCTACTCTGGCGCCGACAACACCATTACGCGATACATTCGGTATCGTATGGGGACCACCGGTAAGAATGTACCATACCCTGCAAATTCTTATCGCTAAGGTTCGAGGCAAGGTGACGCTGGAAAGGATGCGATTACGATCGCCAACGGCCAAAACATGATATTCGACCATGTCAGCGTCTCATGGGGTCGAGACGAGACGTTCTCTATCAACGGAGATGTCTCCAATATTACTATATCGGATTGCATCATCGCACAAGGTCTCGAGACTCACAGTGCCGGTGGTTTGATACAAACCAGCGGTGGGGTGAGCATCTTGCGGACTTTGTATATCGACAACCAGACCCGGAATCCAAAGACCAAGGGGGTACAGGAGTACATCAACAACGTGGTAAGCACGCCGGTTGGATATATGGAGGTTGCGCTTCATCATTCGTAGGTATATAACTGGGGAACTGGAGGAGGTATGCAATTCCGTCTCTGCAGAGAAATATCTGACTTACATAGCCCAGGTTACATCTGCGGGGACTCGGACGGTCTGTCGGAGGTGAACATCATCAACAATGTCTTCATCAGGTAATTGCCCGATGTACGTCATCTTCGCCTGGTGGTTCACGCATTTGCCAGTGGGCCGTCGACGGGGATTGAACCGTTCACCCGTGGCAACCTCAACTTTCAAACTAATTACTACGATCCTGATCAGGATGGAACGCGCAACGGGTTCATACTTTCCGAGAACATCGCCGACTATTCCAATGTCTCCTTCCAAGCCAACCCATACCCATACCCTGGTGTCGCAATATTATTCTCACCGACAGACGCGCTGTCACATGTGATATCGTCCGCTGGGGCCAGCTTGTCGCGAGATCATCTCGACAACTACTTGATCAACACCGAACTCGGAAGTTTCGGAAAGGTCGGGGAGCTCATCACGGACCCTACTGCCAGCCCCATCAATGGCCCTGGACCAGTCACAGGAGGCACTGTGCGTCTACCTCAGGGACTGAGAGAGCGGGCTTCCATTGATGATCTTGATAGGCACCGAAAGATACGGACGGGGATGGCATACCCGATGCATACGAGAGCGCGCACGGGTTGAATCCAAGCGTCAACGATGCCATGGTGATCGCTTCTAACGGGTATGCCAGTAAGTGCAAAAGCATGCGACGTTGAAACGGCCATAACTTACGTTATATTTTCTAGATATCGAGAACTACGTCAATTCACTGGTGTGAGAGACGGATCATACGGTGCACAATAATTGGATGTCTTTTACAAACAACCACATGCTTGCTTGATCGGCGTGGTATTCGTGCAATGGACTTCGCGCTGCGCGTTAATTGGACATCAATACTACTGGTATGGAAAGCATCCCGAAACATCCCGAAAGTTCGTGCAGAGCACGGAGCGAAACTGCAAGCAACGTCTCCACCCATCAATTCATACCATCTTCATCTCCAAATAGATCGTCGTCGTCGTCATCTTCGTCGTCAACCCCTTCAGACTGGTTTTGAGATGCTATTCCCTCGTCTCTGAGGCGTTGCTGCTCTTTCATATCATCCCTTTGACCCAACTTCATGTCCAGCTCCGTACGCAGTTTCTTGAGCGCATCCTCGAACCGTTTCTGCAAAGAGAAACCATCAGTACGAAGTACTAACACTAGCAAGTAGACATTTCTCGCCCGTATCAGAGGGTTCGCAGAGTGCGCAATCTCGTGGTTCTTCTTCGCAACTGCAGCTTCCAAGTCTCGAATCTCTTCGTTGAGTAGTCTTCGGGACTGGTTCGTTTCCTCGTCCTCCTCATCTTCATCATCGTCATCGCTATCATCGTCGTCCTCATCGTCATCTTCCTCGTCTCCCTCATCTCCCTCATCACCGAGCGCCAAATCTAACTCAGCTGCCAGCTCTTCATCGATGTCGCCATCCCCGCCCACGCCGTCTTCGTCTTCCTCCCCTTCTTGATCCGCGTCGCGATCGGCTGCTGGAGTTGGTGCATCCCCGACATCTGAGCCCATAGGTCCCGGAGTCGGGGCATCCATTCCGCCAGGGCCGTCCGGGTCTATGTACTCGGAGTCTGACAGGTCGGGATTGACATTTTCCAATACGTCTGAATCTCAACGTGAGCGAGTATCTGACAACGAGCACGACACATACCATACTGCACGTCATTCGCCATCGCATCTGCTTCGAGGAGACGCTCGACTTCCTGTTCCACGCTTTCAATAGTCTACGGTACGCATGATGACAACCCACATAATGCATCAGTACAAGCCCGACGTACCCGTTTGTTGGCGCGTTTGCGGAAGCGACGCTTTCGTACGTGATGGAGCGGAGGGGTGATACCATGCGGCCATATGAACTCGTCGACATTGAAGTTGCGCTGGTTCGTAAGCGCGTCTTCATTCGCAATCTTGTCTTCGACCACGAGCATCTGTTCGCCCATGAGCGCTCGAGCAGCGGTCTGCGATAAACGGTGTAACCTGACATATATCTGCCACCTTGAACATCTGCTTGTTGTCAAGAGTCTTCTGCGACTCGATGATGCATGGAAGGTCGACAAGTTTAGACGAGTAGGTCGAATTGCCGATGTGAAAGACTGCTCTCCGAGAATCTACCCCAACGTCCCATTTACTCATGAGTACACCGTTCACCACAACATCGTTGAACCGTCACCTTTGAATTTGAACCACACATCAGGGCCGATCTCTCTCGCCTGCACCATCTTTCTCAGACGCTCACAGTCTTCGCCCGGAGGCATTCGAAGAATAAATTGCTCCTCAAAAGTGAGGTCCTCGTCGTCTGAATCCAGCTCACGGTCATACGGCCCCAAGAAGGACATTCCAGGGGCCTGCGCTGCAGCCTTTTCGCTGAGTTTCAATTTGAGCTTGGGCTGAGACCTCATCTTCGCGGATGAGCGTGTGGTTCTGTCCGAAGAATCGTGGTATTGGCTGTAGCTCGTGGATGCAGCCGTGCTTCGTCTGCGCGTGGACATTCCTGTCCCGAACGAGGTCATAGGTGTTTGAGGAGGAGGGGCGGGTTGGGTGGAAGGGCCGGCGGGAGAGTAGTCGTCATCTCCGTCGTCGACTACGATGAGGTCGTCTTCGTCCATAGTGTTTAGAGATCTGTGAGTATGAGATTTCGGGAAAGAGGCTGCAAGCTTAAGCCACGAGAGGCACGTGCGTCGTGCATGGCAGTTGCGAATGTAGTGTTGGTATCAGTGTCAGTGTCAGTGTCACTGCTGTCCACTCTTGCGCCTCGGACGAGATACTTGCGAATAGTCGCGGTAATATAATTATATAGAGAGTACAAGGGCAGTGGCAGCTTGGAGTAGCAGCGGAACGTATACTATGCAAATGAATGGGGCGAACCATGCTCCTAGAACTTCCCAATGCCAAACCGCCCGCCGGACTTGATTGGGTACGAATATCAACCATCCCAAGCCTAGACTCACGAGCAGTACCGTCTGGATAACTTTGGAGAAAATTGTGTTACTTTTTGTTGGGCGGGTATAGACCAGCGGGAGACCGAGCGACATAGCTAATGCGGCGGCGAGGGAAAAGTTAAGGAGGCATGTCACCGATATAATGGTGGAGGCGAAGCACAGATTGAAGGAGCTGAGGACAGTAGGCAGCGCTGGGTCGTGCGCGCGGGCCGTGCCCATGGCAAGTGATACAGATGTGACCAATAATGCTAACGTCAAAAACAACGATTGACCGCCCAACTGCTCATACCAAGGTCAAGTTAGCATAGATCATTGCAGGTGGTACTACAGACTCACCTGTGGGTGCTCCATGTAGCTCGTGGTGTTTACACAGTAAAACAAAGCAAGGCCTGCTGCGTGTGTGCATGCCATGATCAATAATGCCTTGGGTACAGGTCTTGATTTCGCGCCGAGCTGAGGAGCGTCCACCCAGCGACGCAAACCAGCAAACATGATCGCTACGCTGATGATGATGACGGCTGGTAGATAGCTGCCTATTTTGAGGAACGTCCCTGGACCCGTTAATATATAGAAGAAAAATGAAGCGTGCAGTCTCTCTAGCAGGTTATTGGTCGTTCGCAAGGTGGATTCTATGATTCTGATGACGATTCGATCAGCAGACGTCAATATTATACCTGCAGCACTCACCGGCCTATCGCGTGAAAGCCGTGAGGGCCCGTGGCTGGTACGGCGAACACAGTGATCGCGTCAATACGGAATCTGCACCGAGTTCAGAGGCGGACGGGCAAAACAGTGTGCATACTCACTGATGCATGAGCCCGTGAACACCGCTTGCCTGTCCTCGGGCTTGATAGCTCACATGCCGAGCAATGTTTTTTGCCCTGTACGCAAACTCTTGAACTTCCGCATTTTCCCGCAGAAATGCTGGAAGCCAGGCGGGAACAGTGTTTGCCCCATGGTCTGATCCAGGCTGGTCGCGGGCATCTATCTGGTCGTATAATACGACCGGGACACCACCGGTATGCCGAGAAATGAGCTGGAATGAGTTGAAGAGGTCTTGGTTGGGAAGTCTTCCATTCAAACCCTCTTCACAAGGTATCAATGTGTGGATCTGCGCAAACGATAGTAAAGTTGCATACCGAAGAACACGCCGAGGTGTGAGAATGAATGTCCTGGGTAATCAATATTTAGAGCCGTCCAGATGACTCCGGGAGACGCAGCAAGAGGTTCAGCAATGAGATCTGGACGGTGCGTCAGCAGGGCGGGTGAAAGGGGTGAATGATTGGCTGACTCGACTGAACCGAGTTGTGGTACGCGCTTAGCCACGCGTGCATGCCGTCCATGTACCCGTCGCTGACAACGTACACAATATCCTTCGCCCACATGGAGTATTCTGCAACAAGGGCCATGAGAAATAATCAAGACCTGAGTTAAAGGCGCGTACTCTTCAAGAATCCCGCGAGAGCTAGGACCGTGGCGACACCACGAAGATTCAAAGTGCCGTCGCCGTCGCCCATTGTACTTAACCAAGTCGCCGATATGAGCATCACCTCAGTTCCAGATGCACGAGGAGAAGGTGACACGGCGTAAGCGTTGGCACCGCGCGGGTTCTACCGGCCGAAATTAGTGGCATGTACAGGATAACAATACCAGCATGTACCTCAAAATTAGTCGTGAAGGAGTATGTTTGGGTATCTGCCTGCAGGCCCAGCTTCATGAACTCCTGCTTCAGGTATTCGGCGCGCCTGTCACTGGGTGAGGGGACCGTCCCGAGAACAGAGGAAATCATCTCACTCCTCACTTGTGCGGTTTTGGTCGCGCAGCGCTTCCAGTTGTGACAGGTACTGGTCCGCTCTATGAACGTCTGCCCAGTTCCAATGGGTGTTGACCTGGGCGCTCTGGTCAGAGCAGAGGCGCATACTTGGCACGGACTACGCACCTGGCCGGGCTGCAACGCGTTCTCATCGATGTAAGTACCTCGACCAAGCCTTGGCGAGGGAAGAATCAGAAGCCACGAGTAGCCTGCGATCAACAAGAGGAAACTGGCAATCTCGATCAAGTTGTGTACAGCAATGACGGGAGATAAACTCACATGAGAATATGCAGGTTCTGCGAAAGCCTAGCAACAAGCGCCTTTTGCCGTCGTAGTCGAGAGACATGTCGGTCCATGCTGGTTCACCAGTTGTCGCAATTTGAACAGAGACAGGACCAGTAATGAAGCTGAAGAGGGACACTGTCAACAGTGTCAAGCGGTCCACCGCTCGTCACCGTGTCCCGTATAGAGGTTGACGCCACAACGCGTCGCGTCCGAAACATCTCTTCCATCGCGTTACTGGAGTATATCTACGAAATGGCCCCTAAACGAAAGCGACACAATCCCTCTGAGAATCAAGGTCTTCAAGCTGGCGAGAGACTCAAGCGGAACGCAAAAGCCGGACATGAATACCATGCCTGGAGCTGGGTGGGCACCGAGGTCACGGAAGCCGCGGACATCACCCAAGAACATGTTATGGCCGCTTGCTCTCTCTCCCCGCAGAGAGGGACCAGGTTCTGTCCAAACAAGTATGCCCGACCGCTGAAGCGCGATAACAGCCTTGAGGACAATGACAACAAGGATTCTCCTTCAGCACAAGGAGTGGAGGTCGACGATGTTGTTGTCGTATGCGATGAGGAGCAATCCGAATGCGTGACCAAGCAGAAAAACTGCAGGCACAATCCTTTCTGTTTGAACTATCTGGGACAGGAGAAGTGGGAGAACGAAGGTCGGGAGCTAGCTTCAGTCAGGAATGTCAAGCTGAGCAGCTCGGGCTGCATGTAGCCACAGCCAGGAAGTTGTATATGAAGAACTGTCGCCTTGGAGAAGATCCTAGGCTCCAGTGCCGGAGTGGATCATTACCTGTGGGCTTAAGGGTATGCTGCTCACTCTCTTCGCCAAAGAACATATTCATATTTCTAGATAGAATCTTGGGGCTACGTGCTACGTCAATGCATACCTCCAGGCGAGTCTTTCCGTGGACAATCAAGGTATTGCGAACTGATGTCCTTCAAGGTTTGGTTCCAGGACCCAGCATTCCGACGAGCGGTATTCCTCAGCCGACCCACGTGTAGCAAGGTCAACTTGGAGGTAGGATTTTACACCCATGCACATTGACAATCATGATTCACCAGCTTCTTGACTTCGTTGTCAGGGCTCCCCACTCTTTCAACTCCAAGTGACATTTGCTGCTCTACAAGAAAGCAAACTCGCCGTCTTCGACCCTGTGAAGCTGGTGAAGGTCCTCGGATTGGACGAAGAAGAGCAGCAGGACTCTCAAGAGTGCAGCACCTTCTATCAACATCGCTCGCTGGCTTACCTGCATCCATAGATTCGCGAAGTTGTTCCTGACACACTTGGAACAGGAGTTCAACCAACAACAGGGAATACCGATAATACGCTCCCTGATTGCGGATCAGGTTCTTCCAAACATCCAACATGCATTCACAAAAGCGCCTGAGACCTTTCAGTTTCAAGGGAACCAGATAGACTCCATAACCTGTGAAGCTTGCCAACATCGCTCTGAACAGGGCTCCGCCTTCCTCGAGTTGCCAATCGTTCTAGAGGTGGGATTCGTGTGTTGTTGATACTGAATTGTTCACTCATCATGCACTTCCTACAAGCCTGATTCAAAGTTGGAGGATCGAATCGCAATTCTCCTCGCCTCAGAAGTCATGACAGACGACAACAGGTAGGATAGGCCGATAACATGCTGAACTATTGGCTAAGAGACGCGCCTCCAGATATGCATGTCCTCAGTGCGGTATACCTCAAAAAGCTGTCCGTCGTAGCGAATTAAGCAAGCTGCCACCGGTTCTTCATTTCTCGATCATGCGCTTCGTCTACGACGCGGAGACTGGGAGGAAGAAAAGCAAACATCGCATATCTTTCCCGATGACTTTGGATATGAGCCCTTTCATCACTGCGGGAGCAAACTCGGATAGTAACCCTCCCGAAGGTGATGCTCAGGATCTATATGAATTGCGAGGCGTTCTGCTTCATAGAGGAACCAGCGTTCATCGAGGCCATTATGTGGCACAAGTATATCAATACTCGTGAGTACAAGAGCTCTGGGTTATTCTTATGCGTCCGAATTTGGCCCCTAAACAGTGACCGGAGTTGGTACGAATTTAACGACGAGGTTGTCTCGAGATTGGATACAGCGAGCCTCGATCAGGGCTCGGGACAGGAAAGCCTGGCGTGTGCGGACGATCGCATCGACGTGGAACAGGAGGCGCAGTCAGTTATCGTACAAGAGATCCGCAACCATAGTGTCTTATGTCCTTGTAGCGCTCCGAAACGAGGCAAGCAACGCGGGAAGAAACCGAAGAAGAATACAGCCAAAGATGACGGCTCAGAGTAAGTTAGGGTGCGACTTCCGCATCCCGACATTTGTACAGACCAAACCTAACAGAGATCCGTCATCTCGCAAAGCCACCAAGTTTAAGGGATTAAGGCAAGGATGCGTGATCAGCCACCAGCTGCAAAACTGATCATTTCTCAGTAGTTTCCTGTCCTCTAGGGATGCTTACATGCTCGTATATGCACGGAGGTCTATGGAACCCCTAGGCTCCACCGATGAACGGGAGCATGGTAACGTTGACCTATCTTCGGTTGGTTCACCACCGGAAGATGCCCTATCTATCGTGCGACTCGCAAATGAGAAGCATCGGGTAGCATGCGCAGAATTCATTGCACGGTAAGCAGCAGAGAACCATACTTGCTCACAGATCCCCCTTACCGTGCACAAAGCGAAATCGAGGCGGCTCGTCGCTTCTCAGACCTACGCAGACAGGTCATGGAGATCTACGCACGCTGGCAGGTTCTGGATGCCAATCAGGTAGGTCAAGATAAAGACCTCAAGAATAGACGTGCTAACGTTTTCCAGCGATACGTCATCACGAGTCAGAACGCACTGAAGCAATGGTTACTGGGGCCATTAGGTATGCCTTCCAGTAGCGTAGCGTCTGCAGCTAAGAATGGCTTAACGGATGTGAGCATCGGCACCGACCCTGTTTCAGTTCACGAGCTCATCATCGAATTGCTGCAACCCGACCAGAAACTGGATCCAATCTCTGTGACGGAGCTGATATGTCCCCATAATCAAGTCGAACCTAAGAAGTCTGTACTATTCAAGTGCATCACCGAGGTGCTTACATACCCAGTGATATGTCATTCCACACATGACGTGTCTTTGCAGGGCGCATACGACAGTATTCTCAGCATGGATGGCGGCTTTAAACCTCGATTAGTGCCCAAGGACATCTGCCGCCAGTGTGTAATTGCAGAGTTCGATGGTACGCGTCGCCTCGTCATTTTGTGTATTGTATATTAATACCCCCCCAGAACGCATGTATAGCATTGATCACAGAGAGGTTTGCAATTGCAGTTTGAGAAGCAACCTGTTGGCTAACGTCAGCTTCGCGTATAGGCCGTGACCCGGCTACACGCAGCCCCAAGCATGGTCAATGACCAAGGCTATTGGATATCCAAGTCGTGGCTGAGAGGTAAGAAGGAGTGTCCTTTGTACCTTGTTTAAGAAGGCGATCCTCACGCAGAATGATTTGAGACTGGAAGCTAGACACGCCCAAAATGCATGAAGCTGGCGAAAGCGACCCAGCGCCTGATGAAGGCGCTTTTCGCGAAGATGTTCTCTGCGAGCATGGTGGTCTCTCATCAGATTCGAAGCTTCGCCAGCTGATTTCCGAAGAAGTATGAATATCGCATCTGTTGCCGTTCTGTTTGCTCATAGCGTCCAGCAATATCAAGTACTCAAGGGATTGTTCCCCCGATGGAACCCCTTCTCTTCATACGAGGAGCCTTGCATTCTGTGTCAATCGAATCTAGATTCAAGGAGCACAGACAGGCGTGCAACACGACGTCAAGCAGAAGAAGAGAAGGTTCGTCATGGCTTACCTGCATGTACCGATCACGATCAGAACATTGTTTTCCAGAACAAGCTATGCCATACCTACAATCACGCACTCAATGGAGACGCTGCGCTGCTGGAAGATGTCCCACTGGCCATTGTACCCGCTTCGTTCGTTCGCCAATGGAGGCAGTGGCTTGGTCGCCCGGACCGACCTCGACCGTGGTCGCTAGACAACTCGTCGTTCTTGTGCAAGCACGGATTGCTGGCTATAGATCCCAATAATCCCCGCGATCTGGATCCTAGCAAAGTTTCGGTAATCAAACGGAGCGACTGGGACATGTTCCATGACTTGTGAGTGCTAACCGAACGGTACCTTTGCGGATCTTCAATCGCCTTGTAGGTATGGTGCTACACCGCTCATTGAGATCGAAAATCAGCAGGTGGGCGATGCGTACCGAGTCGTACACAAAATTCCTGTTTGTGAAAGATGCATAGAATCACGGTGAGCGATTACAGTGGCCCTCTATTCCGGGCGCATAAGCTGAGTTTATCATCGCCAGACGCTTGAATTGGGTGCAGATAGAAATGACGATTCGGCTCGCATCGTCGCATGGGGTTCAAAAAAACCTTGCTCCGACTCAATCAGCCCCGATTCTACAAACAGCAGGACCCAGAAAGTCCAAGCGTTTGAGGGACCGTGACGGCGGCGTCCGAACTACGCAGGTGAAAGTAACGAAAGACACGACAGTCAAGCATCTTCGAATGAGTGTACGAGAGCGTTCATTCTGACGTCCGTCCTTTATTGAGCGATGCAATCCAGATTCAGGACCAACTAGGCATTCCCACTATCGCCCAACGACTTTACCTTCGTGGTCAGGAACTGAAGGATAATACCAAGACAGCAGCTGAGCTCGAGATCTCCACCGACGACGTGCTGGAACTGCAGGAAATCAGCGAAGATTTTGATGCCCTTGATTCAGACATCGAACACGAGTTCTCTAGCAACAAGAGGTCAAGAACCGAAGGTTTCGTCGGTACCAAGCTAGTCGGTCGCTCGTCACCAGATGCTCCAAAGGAGAAATCGAGTGCCCGAGAGATGGGCAATGTTCCAACGGCAAGCGAAATTCAACCAGCCAGCACAGATGAAGACTTGCACGAATGTCCCATCTGTGAGAAGTTGATGGCGGTTTACATTTCTCCAGGCGATCTCGTATGCTTGGAATGTAATCATTCCAAGGCCTAATCCATATATAGTTAACCTCATCTGTTAATACATTATGTCAGGGGAAGTGGGGGTGCAAAGAGATCTAGCGTGGAAAAGGACCGGCTCCGTCGACAAAGTGATATGATACAGTGTTGTTTGCAAGCCGACAGTCGAGACGACGTGTAAACCTGGCGCAAGACCTGTTTCATCAGAATGAAGCCGCGGGTGGGAACACCGGAGGTGGTATGCTGGTGGATGGGATGAGGTGAGGAGCAGCAGGAGCCATCGGTCGATCCAGGACCGGAGCCGTAGCCAAGGGGACGCGACCTTGCTGTTGCTGGAGGAGGGAACTGGCGGTCATGAGAACGTCAACTTCGCTTGAAAGTGGTCCGGTTAGCTCCACGGCTTGCGCGACCGCTGTCTGGGTGGCCATCGAGACGTCGTTGACCGTGACTTGCGCTGGCTCCGATTGGGCAGGTATCATACCGGCTGATATCTGATTAGCGACCGCCTCCGCTCGGTCAGCAGCAACCTGCATAGCCGCTTGGAAGACGACATGTTGGGCGGCGGCGGCGAGTACGGTGGATTGTTGCTGGGGCCCGTCCATGCGACCAGACATCTCGTTGTCCACAGCTTGCGCGGTGACGGTTAAAACGTGCTGCTGTTTCGCCAGCGCATGAAGCTCTGGACCAGGTTCCACGAACGACGACGCGATAACCTGAGACTGCGCTTCCTGTGCCACTCGTTGCGCCGCGGAGGCAAGGACCTGCATCACTTGAGTCTCCCGTTTCGGCGCTGCTAACGCAGGCGGAGGCACAGCAGGCTCCGCCCGGAGCAGTGGTCTAGTCAGGGTATGTCTCATCAGCTGGGATATGAATGTTGCAGCAAGCGGACACTGACCGTAAAGGTCCGGAGATGGCGTTTGCTTCGCTTGCTATGCGTCGAGGGTCGCCGTCTGCCGTCTGTGATAGTGAGGGCCGCCGCATAGCCGGGAAAGCGTCCACGTTCGACATCGGGGCAATGTTCACGTGCACGGTCTGCGACAGCGTCTCCTCCTGCCCGTCCTGTACAAACTGTGGTCTATTGTCAGATAACGGATACAGGTTACAAGGATCCGGATGTTTACTCGAGCCTCGACGGTGACATCGCAGCTTTCGGCGTCAGGCGGTGGTATACCACTGAGCACGTCGTCTTCCCATGATAGCCAAGAAGGTAGAGAAGGCGAGCTGTAGATCACAGGGAGATTCAATCTTGAATTTTGCGGATCCCATATGCGCGGATGCCAACTCCAGCGAAGGCCCACGTATGCCACGGAGGGAGGATTGCCAGCCAAACGTCGATGGAAAGGTCGGAAGGTCCAACCACCATCGGCAGTCTTTTTCGCGTCGATGCTCCAGATATGGTTGCCCTTTGACTTGGTCTTCTTCCCTTCCTCGTTGAAACGCGATATGTACGACTGATTCCAGAGATAATTTCGGATCTGCTTGAGGGTCGGTTCTATGCGCCGCATTCGAAATCATCACGCAAGAACTGACCTTCTTCATTGGTATAATCTCTTCGGGGTATCCTTGACGGGCAAGCTAGAAGATGACGTGAGCACAACGTAACGACCATATTCCTCGGTCAAACCTCTTCCAGGAAAGCATTGGTGAAGGCCGCGATGCGGAATTTAAACGGCCTGAAATCGGGCGATTCGTCCAATCGCTGCATCTTCTTGGCCATGAGTGTCTGATGCTGTGAGAAATACCATTATAGCGTTCCTCTGTAAGCTTTCATCGATTTGAAACTTACTATAGGCTCTCCCTTTGAGTCGGTGGCGTCGACTGGGGTCCAGTCCGATCAGCGAGACACGTAATGGCAGCGAGAGAGAATACGCACGGTCCGAGCAGATCCGAGTTAAGAACTCGAAGAAGATACGGTCCACTTCCGCACGGTACTCTTGCGGTACTTCGTTCCCATGAGCGCCAGGAACGTTCTCCACCGAGGCTCTAGACTGCAACCCGTGACTGGTCGACGGCCGACTAGTTTGGCCCGCCCGAGGCCGTGACCTGCTCATGCTGCGATCCCTGGATGGCGATTTGGACTGATGATGGGACATGGATGGCGATGCCTCGCTGTCCGAATCCGAGTCGTCCGTCTCGGCGGAGGAAAATCGGCTACGGGCCGCTAAGCCGGAGCGCCCTGAACTCGTTGACGGCCTTGGGCGCTCTGGACGGGAGTTACCGGTCATGGTGGCGTCGGGAAGGCCAAACGCAAAGGGACTCGGAGCCGGGCCGGTAACCGACATGGATCGCGTCTGACGATTAAGATGTGGTCTTGAAGTATCGCCGACGAGAGGTCCCAAAGGCGACTGGAGAGGTATTGGCGGATGGCCAAAAGAACCAGGGGATGTGAAAGAAAGAGGGGCAGGCGCTCCAGCGATGCCATAATGTTCGTGCGATCCGTTCAACGAGCTTCCGGAAAGCGTATGCCTGTGTTGTAGTACATGTGGGCGATCTGGCCACCCGGCAGCCGGATGCATTGATGGTAGTGGATGTGAAGAGAAGTGAAGCGATGCAGGAGAAGCAGGCGGGAATTCTGCTCCTGGAAGAGCACTCGACTGGGCAGAGACCAGCCTCTGCGACAAGTCAACTAGGTTGATGCCGTTCGCATTAGCGGACGATGAAGGCGCAAATGAGGGAACAGGTACGGTATTATCCGCATGAAGGGTGGGGGAAAATTGGAACGAAGATGGTTGCTTGTAATCTGATGCTTGCGCTGAGGGAGGCGGTGAAGGGATTGTGACTTGCTGAGGCTCTAGTTTCATGGCCTTCACCACTCGATCGCCGTCGACGGCACGAGAAGAAGCACAGCGTTTGCGAGATTCCGAGGTGTCCGGACTTCCGTGCGCGCTCATTGAGTCCGACGGAGTCAGGCCAGAGAAGCCAGAGGCACCATTGCCATACTGCACGTGGCCCTGCTGGAGTTTGTTCGGGGACACGGTGGTCGTAGTGGTAGCGCTTGCATCCAATCCTGGTGGCGTCCGCATGCCTGCCGAAGAGGTCGTGGCCACGGGCGTGTGCCCATCGTCTAGTCGAGTGGCTTCAATGAGCTGCGATACGAGAGCGATCCGGGCCTTCAGTTCAGCAATGCGCGCCTGCGCCAGGTTGCCTCGTCCATCTGCGCACGCTTTCTGGGCCGATTGCGCGACGTGTTCGATGCTGTCAGAGTATATGCGCGTCAGCGATGCTTTTAAACCATAGATGTGAGCACAGACTTCTTCAGAATACCGCCCACGGCGAGGAGATGTGGGTCTTGGTCCATAGCAGTGTCCGCAGATCCAACCTGTGACCCAGGTGACGGGATGTATGCGCTTGATCCTGGTGTTGAGGTAGGAGGACCGCTTGAAATGGAAGAGAACGCGAGCTCGGACCCAGAGCTGTTCAAAGGTATGGGAGAGGAGGACGCGTCCGAACGGGCTGCCCGTGGTACTCCTGTGCCATCGAGCGCTGATGACAAAGACGATGTGTTCGCGGTGAAACTCGACGCGAGATCCTGCATGTGGCCCGGAGAATGGGCTACGTGAGGAGGAGAGGTGGAAGGAGGGGTGTTGAGGCTGTTCGCCGGGGACGAGTGCTGGGTGCGGAAACCGAGGTCCGGCTGGAACTCGTGCTGCTGCGGGAGAGCAGGTGGTTTTGAGGTTGCGAGGATGTCCATCGGGGTGATGTTGAGCGGTGTGGCTGCGGTGGGTGGTGAGAAGTGCATGGGGAGGAGGCCCTGGGCCGATTCGTGGGGGAACAGAGAGGTCATCTGCGGCGCGATGGACGTCGGTGGGTTCGCAGAGAGCGCGAGATCGGGTTGGGCGAGGATCCCGCTGGGGCCGGTCGGAGGAGGCGGGGGGTCGGTGGCCGGGGCGAAGGCTTTGTCGTCGTGGGGCGAGCCGGGCTGGTGTGTAGCTGGTGAGCCAGCCATGAGTTGTGCCGGGAAGGAGTCGATGTCCCAGGCGGACGCTTGGCTGCCAGGCGAGGCTAATTACGAAAAAAATGCGGGCAGTCAAAGCAGCAGCTGAGCCGTGGACGTCGCCCGGCCGTCTCAAATCTCGCGCTCGCGGTGAATCTTCTAAGCGAGGATGTACCGTACAGCCCCGATACGTACTGCCTGAAAATCGGCTTCGGTCAGTGGCAGGAGTGATACGCGCGCCTGCGCCTGACGACAAGCGGGGCGGACGGGGAAGGACAGGCGAAGAACGGGACAAAGCGCTGCACGCTGCTCGCGAAGATAGAGGAGGAAGAACGCCGGCGCGCGGTCGCAGATTCGCTGAGAATTGCTGCTGCTCGTCACCGGGCTCCGACTCGTCCACGCCCAAGCCACGCAATCCGATGTCATCTTCTCACAACAACCTAATTTCCACACACAAAGCGCTCTCCGCGGGAGCGACATATGTAAGAACCCAGCGATATCAAAAGCCTCCGGACGATACAGCATTCTATCCGGGACTGCGCCGGACGTCACCCGGAATGCAAACTTGGAAAAAAGAACCGCGTCGCTTTAATCTGATTGATCCGTGATGAACAAACTGGTCGCTATCTGCGATGACGAACGTCGAGCAGCTGCCGCCGACCAAAGCACAGGTCAACTGCGGGCATCAATCTTGGTCCCATCCCATATGATGGGCAGCTGCTGCCACCCAGTTGTATACGTACGCAGCGGACATTGCCGCTCCAAGCATAAATTGATGTGGTTCTGGTCTGATCACCGCCCCGTGGGACACGCTACCGAATAGCTTCCTCGATACGTATCACATTGCTATCGGGCTTGTCAACGTTTATCCGGCATGAAAGCAGCAGCATGCAAGACATACCATGGCTAAATTGAACGCTGCGAGACAGCAGCCAGATTGTGATCAGTGTCTTCGCCTGCCTGGCGACCGTGACCTGTCTCTATCGCGGCGTCGATCACTGTGCGAAGGAACGTGCCATCAGACAAAACATCAGACCACGATCGACAGCGCACGAATGGCGTAAGTCGCGGGGAAGACGTATGGTATGGTGAAATTGAAACAAGAAACCGAGCTATGGCGTGAAGAGCAGGAAACTCACTCGTATCCGCGCGATGATGAATGCCTGTCTCTGTCATAACCTCTATCACGATAATCGTCTCGAGCACCGGAGGCTCGGTAGTCGCCACCGCTGGGCCGTGGGCCACCCGGAGCCGGTGCAGAGGCAGCAGGGGGCGCTGTCTTGCGGTTTTCACGATCTTCCTTGAACTTCGCAAGCATGTTACGAAGCTCGTGGTAACCCAAGTGCATCTAAGGTAACACATGAGAACGAGTCCCGAGACGATTTTGGCATGGTGCGCACTTTGCCACCAAAGTGGTCTGCAAGACGCCGATCGGAATCCAGGACCGACAGGTATGCACCGCACACTTCACACACGCGCAGCTTCTGGTGACCAGATGCGCCGGACGTGTCTGTCAGCTGTTGCAACTCCCGCTATAAACAGTGGTAAGTTCACTGCTGCGTTCGCGATCCAGTACGAAGCACAACCTCCTTGTCTGCCTTCTCCGATTTCAAAGCTTCGATTGCGGCCATTTCCCTCATCGACTCGTCCACCTTGCCTTGCTCACCTGATACGGCACGTTAGTCAACCAGACTAGTTGGGTGGAGATAGAGCCTTACCAAGCGTTTCAATCTTCTCCGTACCGCCTTGGATAGCCAGCTCAATTTCGGCAATTTCCCTCATCTGCATCAACAAGGGGATACTGCTCGTCAGTGCCAATGGTACCATATGTTCGCGTGGGGTACAAACCAGGTTTGTCGTCTTGGCGTTCTCTTCAGGCGTCTTCTCCAATCGCCTGTGCGCCGCCCGAATGCGGCGGTCGCATTCGTCTACGAACGAGAATATGTTCGACTCATACTCCATCTGGAAACGTTGGAAGATGGGGTCGCTAGGATTGGCCTCCCTCGCAGCGAGGAACTCCGTCTTCAGCCGCTCCGTGTGGGATTTTGGGCACGCGCCAAGGTCCATTTTCTACATGCCAGTGTGAACATTCCCTCTCTGAGCATCTGGCTGAGAACGTACGGTATTTGTGAAGAGGGTATGCGGACATGTTCCGCAGAGGAAGTTCCTGCAGACTTTCTCGTCCGACCAATGCAGATTGGCGTTGGCAACGCCCATCGCCTCTGGGCCCATCATTTGCTGCGATACAGTCGATGAGCAGCGCACGCAAGGCCGTAGAAGCGTATAGCGCACCTCCAGCAGCTTACGCTGCATCTCCGCAAGTCTGCCCATGGTGCTTGTAAAAACTGTGACAAGATGAAGAAGTGCTGTAGTGGACGAAGCTAAGTACGCCGCGCAATCCCGCTGCGGCTCTCGGTGCCAAAAGGAAGTGTCATCACGTGCGCGGACGTTCATTGAACGCGTCCCGCGCGAACTCGTTTTTCGTGTGCATCGAACGCGACTGCTACCTCTTCTACGGACGATGGTCCGCGGACTTGCTCGTGTCTCGGAGGCATATACCACACTGGGTCTACAGGATGTACATCGGTGTTTTAGATATCCTTAGTTCACCACATTGGCTGACGCATATATGTGCTATATATAGGGCGCCAACCTAGAACAGGTTAAGTCTGCATACAAGCAGGTACATGCGCGTTCGCGCGGCCATCCAATTCACGTTTTAGCGATATGAATTAACATATATTCAACTTACATAGCTTGCATTGAGGACGCATCCCGATAAAAATGTGGGCAACCCGGATGCCACCGAACAATTTCAGCGACTATCCGAGGCGTACAATGCCCTCGTACGACACCTGGACCTATCTCGACGTCCGGATTCCTACATGCCCGAATATGTCCCATTTCCGCATGGCGCAGGCTTCGCAGCATCGTTCTGCGATGACTTCGATGGCTATGAATTTGATGAAGACTTTTACTCTGACGAGTATGAGTCAGAGGATGCTGATGATGAGGACTTTTTCATGTCAGTGGTTGTATATTCTTGGAACCCGAGGTACTGATTAACGTCAAGGTTCCTGTTCGAAGAACTCATGCAGGGCCGAGCGAGCCGTTTCGCACACGCCGGTGAGTTTCCATCGGCTTACACCCTTATTGATTCAAACTCCATATCTGTAGATTTTCGACGCTCCCGACAGGAACCAGAAACTCACGAAGAATTCCAAGCGAGATTGCGCAAAACGCGAGAGGAACAGGCAGCCGCCGCAAAACGTAGAGCGCAAGAGAATGAAGCCCGCAAGGAGCGGGAGAGGGTTGAGCGCGAGCAGGGTGCGCCTTTGCACGTGTTTTTGTCGTTTCAGGCGTTCCTCATTGTGCGACCAGAACGGAAGAGAGCAGAGGAACGTAAGAAAGCCAAAGCTACGAAGAAGAAGAAGGATGCAGCGGAAGTAAAAAAGCTCAACGAGGCATCCATCCTCGCTCAACGACAACACACGCAATCGATTCGATCAGCGATCTTCGCAGCGGCTCGACAAGGCGATGCCGCGAAGGTCAAGAAAGGCATATGGGAGGACAACGTCGACGCATCGGGTGGCGAAGTTAAACCCGGTTGCGGAGCCTTTGTCGATCATCCACCCCAGGATCCGCGGGAGACATTGCTGCATATAGCCGCGCAACGCGGGGATCTGGAACTCGTTCAATGGCTCGATTCTCACAGTATGTGATATTCATCGAGTCAATGCATTCCTGAAAGCTCTCCATAGATGCCGAGGTGGAGGAACGAAATTCCAGGGGTCTTTCGGCTTTCGACGTCGCTATGCGGTCTGGAAACATCATGGTCATGAGATACTTCCTCGACAATTACGATCCTGCCGACTCCGACTCCCAAAGTTTATATGCTCCTGCCGAAGGCGTATCAGCCATCCGTCTCGCACTTGAATCTGGCAATCCTGATGTGATTGCCCTGGCGCTTGAGAGCAAGCTTTCGCCTCAGCATCAGACTAGAGACGCGTGGTCCTGGGCTGTATCTCTAGAGGGCAAACAGTCGTTGCTGGGGTCCGGCTCCTCCAACGCCGAGGCGCGATATGAGCAAATCTTAGATTTACTCATGTCCTACTGCCACTTTACCCCGCCACTCACCCCGGATTCTGCGGCATGGGGACAGTCGGAGCAGCGAACCTCGCCACCCCCTCGGCCGAAGCACAAACAATATGCTAGCGCGAAGTCACAGCTATCGCACCAAGGACGCCAAGCTTCTGGTTCACCACCTCAAGTGAAGATTCCACAACAACAACCAACTCCTCCAACTCAATCTCCCGTCGATTCCCCGACAAGCAGTTACGCCCATCACAATGGACGGGCCCGCGGTCGAGGTCAGTGGCGTGGCCGCGGCCGAGGTCGGGGTCGAGGTCGAGGCGGATTCCGAGGCGAATTCCAAAACAGTACTTCCTGAGTCATAGCATACAATGACATTCTGGCCATTGTAACATGATTCCTGTCATTGCATTCTGATATCCTGGTCGTCGAATTCGCTATCGTACAACTCCATCGCATAATCATCGTCGCCTAGTAGCATATTTTCAGTTTCTTGCATCCGTTCGTGGCACTGTCGAAACTGGCTTACTGGTCCGTCCGTAGCGATGCTGAGCAACATTAATATTACGAGTCCGTGAGGAGATACGCAAAACATATGGGACGGCATGCGGGCGGGAATCAGCAGAAACGGTCGCTAACACAACAGTCAGTAGGATTGCCAATTCCATGAGATGCGACCTCGCCTCTTCAGCTTTGCGCGGCGGTCAAGTAAAGCCTCTGCAAGTCTGCCTTCTTTCTTAGCCTTTTTAAGCTGAGGATTACATGAGTAAACAGTAGCCTGAGCGCCAGTTCTGATATGATGGATCAAGACGTACCTCGGCCTTGTCCTTACCAGAGGTTACCACCTTCCCGGCACCCCAGGACTGGTATATCCGGCTGAACGCATCCGCTCAGTTAGGCGCACGAAATGTAGATGGAGCTGACACGCACTTCGTAGTCGCCTCATCGATAGAGGGCTCCATCGAGTGTCCTTCCATCTTCTTTTTCTTCTGTTCCTCCGTAGCCTCCTTCTTATACTTGTTCTGTATTTTCACCCAGAAGCGCTCCCGAAACCCGACCTCCTCGCTGTCACCTCGTAATTGCAGCTGCCCGCCAGCAACTTCGTCGACGCTGAGGTACTTCTCATATACGTTCATGAACGCCACCATGCCATCAGGAAGCAGCACAGGCGTCCACTCCTCCTGCGGTCCTCGCGCATCTGAATCGGCATTGACGATGCCGTGTTTGTCGCAGGAAAGAAACTTTCCCTCGCCCGTTCCAGTCCGCAGGTTGATAGTGGGTGAGCCTGCTACCCGGGTGGTCACCCATACTTGAGATACCTCTGACGGTATACGCTCTAGCAGCTTGGGTCCGCCCCCGGCGTCATCCTCGGTCTTGGCGTCTTTGTCGAGGGCGTTGAGTATAATCCTCGCGCGCGTAGCATCGTATGTGATGCATACAGGTGACGGATCAGAGGGTTGGAAGATGAACGTTGGCCCGCGTATTTCGTTCGGATCCTCTGGCATTACCCAGGTGTCAGGATCCCTGTCGTCGTCATTCACCTCGCGCCGCCTTCGACTATTGCTCCCATCATCGTCTTCATCGTCGCGTTTTCGCTTCTTTTTGCCCTTATCTCCCTTGAACTTGAGCTTAGTAGACCGGACCTTGTCAGTGGACATGGTGATTGCGGCGTCACCACCGGGCGAGCGGAGAGAGGGGTACACAGCCACCGTGGTCCCGCGTGAGAAGCACGGTTCGCCAAGTCCAGCGTAAAGCCCTTCCCCTTGCTCGACGGCCCTCAAGATGAAGTTCAACCCCGGTTAGTCTGAGTGCTGCTCGTCTGGTCGTATGCGGAGCCTTCCCGTGCACTCTTGCGGAAAACACGGTGTCGAAATGTGGTCTCACTGTGATGGATGGCTCGTCGAATCCTTGGATGTGCTTGCTGGACTTACGAACCGACTGCTGACTCTTGGCTGGCATATGCTCATTCAGACACCTCCTCGTCCCGGCGCAAGAGCCACAAGGCGCACTTCGGTGCGCCCTCGTCCGTGCGCCGCAAGATCATGTCGGCTCCCTTGTCCAAGGAGCTCCGCGGCAAGCACAACGTATGTCAGCGCGAAAGGACGTTTTTGAACATCGCAATTGACGCTGCATTAGACCCGATCAATCCCCATTCGCAAGGACGATGAGGTTCGGATAGTTCGGGGAAAGTACAAAGGCCGTGAGGGCAAGGTCACTCAGGTGTACCGCAAAAAGTGGGTCATCTACGTCGACCGCGTCCAGAGGGACAAGTCGAACGGCGCTACCGCTTCGATCGGCATCCACCCGTCGAAGGTCGTCGTCACCACCCTCAAGCTCGACAAGGACAGGCGAGCAATTCTTGACCGCAAGGATCGCAAGAAGAACGCAGGCGGTGATGTCGAGATGACCGACGTGAGTTTTTATCCTATCTTTGTCGGTCAAGCCTTATTGAGTGATGCCAATAGTAAGCATCGTTCTTTTCATCTGGTTCTTCGCATCTGCACGCAAAATACATCCATGTATGTATGCACCCCTACCGACCATGAGGATATGTTCCATGATATCGCGTCCGCGTCTCAGCTCTGCTTGATGAATTGTTTCTCATATGATATCGAATGAGTCGTAGAATGCGTGAAAGAGAGCGACGATTTCGTGCATCGACCAGGATCGCGTTAGAAGATGACATCTTCGTCCTTCGCGTTGAGCAAGTCTGACGGCGCATCTTCCCCAAGTTTGAGCTGTTCGATGCTCCCTGGGTCGATGTTGCCCCGTCCTCCATCCTCCTCGCCCTCGAGTGCCTTCCTCGCTGCCTCTGCCTCGGCGTCACGCTTCTTTTTCCCCTGCACTTTCTTCAACCTACATGTATCGTGAGTGAAAGTGCCTCGTAATAGTCGGAATGCATGATATACCGGAAGAACTCCTCGCGATCCATTTCGTCCAATTCGCTCATGATGTACTTGATCGTGTTGTCTAATTTTGGTATGACGACGTGCTCGATTGCGTTCACTCGTCGGTTCGTAGCGCGAATAACCTCGTCAAGGATGGTGAATGCTGTTTGGAGCGATGCTAATTCGACGAGAGTTTCAACCGCTTTCGCGTACACCTCCTTCGCTTTAAGAACCTTCTGACCACCTCTGCCAAGACCAGTCAAGTTGAAGTCTACATTCATATCAGCATGAAACGGGATGGGGCCACAAATCGTGGGACGGACCTGAACCGGGCACCCTATCCACGTCAAAGGCGGGCAGGATAACACCGGAAACATTATCCTGTCTTGCCTTCACCTTGAATGTCGCTGATTTTGCTTGCTCCTGGACGAGGTATGATATATCTCCGGTTGCATAGGTGACTTCCGCCATCGAGAATGATGCTAGTTGCATCACCCTGCCCATCTTCCGTTTCGCCTTCAAGAACAGAAACGTATGTCAGCTCATGCGGAGAATACAACGTTGTAACTTGATGGGGGGATATCCTATATGAACATTGATTGAGAGGAACAAACCTCGTCGACCTTCTTCAGGATTGCCCTGAATCGTGTTGTGAGCGCGTCTCGCTTCTTCGCCAAGAGAGAATGACCGGTCTGCGCGCCCTTCAGCCGGAGCTTCGTGTTCGTCAACGCCATCCGCGTTGGGAATATGTTTTCTCTTGGGCCAGTCCCTGACATCGTTGCAAGAGTACGTGTATCTCGGCGTTCTGCAACAGATAACAAAGGCAGAGAGCCGGTAGCGACAGTGTAAGTAACAGGCGAACACAGCCGGAACCACCAGCCGCGTGATGTCAGATCTAACTGCGATCCTTCTTCTACTCCCTTCGTCTCGACATGTCCTCATTGCAGTCCACCCAGGCTGAACTTGAGGAAGGCGCGGGACTCGCCGCCGAAGGAGCGGAGAACGAGATTTCGTCAGGCTCCGAGGCCGAGGAAGTCCACGACAATGCTACCAATCAACCATCCACATCGTCGTCGTCGAAAAAGAAGAAAAAGAAGAGATCCAAGGCGGCAAAAGCGCTCCAGGCGTTGCGGCCCGGGTCTAACATCCCTCAGTCCGTTGTAGAAGAGGTGCTCGAGAAAGTACGCGCTGAGCAAGGAGAAAGTGCGGATGTAAACGAGGAGACCGTGCGCCAAGCGTTAGATCAAATGAAGATTATGGACGTGCTGAAAGGGAAGGCTGGTATCGGGGGCAAGAATAGGAAAGATGCGGGCGATCATAAAGTACGTAGTCGGCTTCTGTTGCGAAAAGCCTCAACTCATAGTTCCCCAGTTCTGGGGCACACAACCGGTTCCCCAACTCGGTGGGGTCAGAGTTACTGTCCATGATGTATGTCATTGACCCCACACTATGATCGTGCAGGCGAGGAGCCTCCGCTTGCTGATGGATACATCGAACCCCCGAAACCCCGCGAGGAAGTGAGGCAAGAACCGTACCCATTGCCCAAAGACTTCACGTGGTCCCTTATGGATATCAGCGATTCTGTGCAGGTAAGAACTCTGCTACTATCGACTCTGATCTGGTCTAAGGTGGGTTGCAGTTGAACGAATTGCATGAACTACTTTCTGGCCACTACGTCGAGGATCCCAACGCGGCGTTCCGGTTTCTCTATAGCCCTGAGTTTCTGCGATGGTGAGTTCTGTACCTCCGTACGCCTGCGATCTACCTGAAATACCGCAGGGCACTCATGCCGCCTGGATATCACAAGGAGTGGCATATCGGCGTACGTGTAGCGTCCAACAAGAAGCTCGTTGCATTCATCTCGGGGGTTCCTGTAACGATGCGCGTTCGAGACAAGTATGCCAGATATCTGTCCACGTCGGCCTGTGCTGACAAGCGTAAACCAACAGCCTGATACACGCAAGCGAAATTAACTATCTATGCGTTCATAAGAAACTTCGTTCAAAGCGACTGGCGCCTGTATTGATCAAGGAAGTGACCCGCCAATGTAACCTGAAGGGCATCTTCCAAGCTGTGTACACTGCTGGCGTCCTTCTACCCACTCCAGTGACGACTTGCAGGTATTTACCACGTCATCCCAACAGTAACGTCCACTGAATAATGGGCCAGATACTTTCACCGATCGCTCAATGTACCGAAGCTTGTCGACGTGAAGTTCATGGGCGTACCGCGGAATATGACGCTCGCGCGGATGATCAGGTTGAACAAGTTACCAACCTCGCCGCACTTAGCAGGGCATGGTTTACGTGAAATGGAGGAAGCCGACGTTCCTGAAGTGGCCGAACTATACGCCAGGTATATGAAACGGTTCGATTTGTCGGTGTTGATGACGCTTGACGACATTCGTCACCATCTCCTGAGCGGGAAGGGAACTGGACACAAAGCGGAGCCGTTCGCAGGCAGGAGGGCGGATCAGGTCACCTGGACGTATGTGGTCGAGGTATGTAGTCAAACCCAGTTGCGACATACGCACTGAACCGAGTGCGTGTTAGAACCCGGAGACGCACAAAATCACGGATTTCTTCTCGTTCTACTTTCTTCCATCGACGATTATCGACAACCCGAAGCATAACCTACTCGAAGTGGCGTATCTGTTCTATTACGCAACTGATGTTGCCTTCCTACCAGACGGGGACTCGGGTGGTCGGCTCAAAAAGCGCTTGAACGAGTTGGTTGGTGATGCGCTGATCATCGCCGACCAAGCCAAGTTCGACGTCTTCAACGCACTAACACTTATGGATAATGTGGATTTCTTATCAGAGCAAAAGGTTCGTATGCATTCACTTTCCGCTAGGCATCAATGCTGAACCTCTGCAGTTCGGCCAAGGCGATGGCCTACTCAATTACTATCTGTACAACTGGAGAACCTCGCCGTTGGCGGGAGTCAATGCGCTCGGAGATAAGAAAATTGGAAGCGGGGTCGGTTTGGTCATGTTGTGATTACCTCTGGAGTACTCAAGGAATAGGATTACACATGAATGCAATCGCACGATGGGGCAACAATGTGAGCTGAGTAATACGCGAGGGACCGCAGCTTTGACTTGCTCCAGGGGGCTAAGCACTCCTCCGGTTATGAGGCTTCCTGGATACCAAAAGCACATAAGCTCTGTTCCTTCGGGGAACTTGCTTTGGTGTGATCCATCTTAGGGCAAACAACAATGGCTTTTGACCGGCTCCAATTTGCCGGTGTTGACGTGATACCTTGAATCGTAGATAAGTGGTTGTCGGGTGTGAACCTGATACAGGTCGATGGACATGTAGCTGCAATTCTCCAGCCACCATCAACTTCAAGAGGATCATCTGTAACTCCTGTGTCATGAAATTGAGTGTTGAATGATCAGCTAGTACTGTGAATGAATAACAGCACACCTCTTGTGTGATATTGGCAGGTTTTTCACCTGCACCAAAGACTGTGCATGCCTTGTCTCTCACAGTCTCAGTGTATGCCCACTGCGAACACTTATCCTTGAATGCATGTAACTTGTCCAATGCTAGATATGGACCATATTCACTGCGGGGTTCATCCTTCAGCAGGAGGTGAGCTAGAGTCGTGTTCCGCTGACATGAGATTGGCAAATGATCATATATGAATTGGATACATACACCATTGCTTGAGGCTAAGGCCATTAGGGATATGACTGTTATCCTCTATTTCTGTCATGGCTTGGATAATTTGCCATGCCAACAACGAGATATCGTGAGGACATGCACTGGACAACCGCCTGCAGCATGTGTCACATTGACCACATTGGAAATCTTCACCAACTTCATGTGCAAACCATTGAACCCCTGATCTTGTACCCTGGAAGTAGCTGAAATCATAGATCAGATTAGGTGTTATATCAAGAGAATTGCACACCTTCCCAGCTGTTTCACTCTGCAAAACCTGTGTTCAATTGCATACTCAACCATGGCACAAACTAAGGGAGTTACAAAACCTATTGAGCCCAAGTAGCAACACCATTGATAGAACATGGGAACATACAAGATTTGTGATTTTCTTCAGATGCTTCATGGAGTAGGAAAGCTACGGTTGGAACATCTTCTGGTGCAAAGTATAAGATACACCTTGCCGGCTTTCCATCCCCTGTGACAGTTTCATAAGTCAGAGGTCCTCTGATCTCTCATGATAGTTGTACTGACTGCCAGCTCTGCCACTCTCTTGGTAATATGCCTCCAGCGATCTCTGTGATATCATTCTGGTGCTTAGACATGCAAAACCCTGTGGTGAGTGCACTTACTGGAATCTGTGAGATAATAAATATCAGTGAAACTAAGATAAGAACTAGCATACACACTTTCCAATGAATCACATATTGGACTGAGTGGAATATATTGTCAACCAACAAAGACAGTTTATCCAAGGTGTTCCACATACCTTCAAGGTTGTTGGTCCCTAATGCAATTGCTAGGCAAGTCAACATATGACCAGATAGCAAAACATATAAAATGAGTATTTACCAGTTGTTGCCACAAGCAATTTGAGTTTTCCCTCAGACCACATTTCATGTCGGATATTCTTTACCTGTCCTGGTAGATTTGCATAATAGGTTCTTGGCGCTACAGCACCATGGGTGATATCCTCAAGAGCTTCCACAACCTGATTGGTCTCCTTGTTCTATATTTTAGTAAAAGTGATTCTCGGAGTGACTAACATCTGAACTGACTTCAGTGGTTGAACAGAAAATGATACCAGTGGCATCTGAGAGTTCCCCAGTGATGAGCCTGGCCATGTGTTCTAGTGATGCACGTTCTTTAGACTTGCATGGGTTCTGGGGATCTGCAGTCTTAGGATATACAGCATACTGCAGGTTTGGGCGGTAAAGTGGTGCTGAAAAATGAACAAAGGATTCTAGGCCAATCATCTAAGCATCTACACCTTGTCAATTTGAGTGATCACACCTGCGTCTAGTGGTATGCCTAAAAGCTTGACTACTTTGACCAGAGAACTTGGTAGTATAGTGGCGGATGTCAATGATTTGGGTATACCCTGAAATAGGTTAAATGTCTCTGCATTGTGGTATGCAGGCCTTCCAATAAGGTACAGTATCAGCATGATGTTGTTACAGCATGCACAAAAGTCCTGCCTTTGTGTTGCATAGTCGAGCATGCAATGGGCTTCATCAAAATGAATCCTAGCTGTCACAGCAGTTGAGTATCGTAGGAAACATGAATGCATGGTGAATACCCCTCACCAATGAGCTGCTCATTGATGAGCTTTTTTACGATGTCCCTGAACGATGGCGACTCGAATCGCTCGGGCTACTCTGCATCAGTTAACATATAATATACATATGTGCATCAATGAAATACTTACACAAATATACAGCATCTTGATGATGCATCCGTTGTAATCAACCTGCGAGAGTTTGGCAATGATTTGGTGATACTGCACATTGTCGGTCAGTCCGTTGGCGATCGCCTCCACCTGATTCTTTACTGTGATCAATTCTTGTGAGCTGCGCGTAATCCTGTTTGCTGGAAGACACTAACGATTCAGGTCATGCAAATGCATAAGCTGATCCTTGATCAAAGCAATATGAGGGAGGACGATTAACGTCATGCCTCGTGATAAGAGCGCCGGGATCTGGTACACGATAGATTTTCCTGCCCCTGTATACCATCAACAGGAATATTGAACAAATAACCGGATCTTCACGCACCTGTTGCAAACTGGCAGACAACATTTTGTCCAGCCAACATCGCCTGTATCACCCTTCATCAATGGATCGTCGGCCTTTGTTATCATATGATCCGATCCAGATAGCTCACTGCTCCTGCTCATCGCGAAGCCCCGGTAGGTGGAATATTTGCCTTGCCACCGCCTCGATACGACTAGCCCATGAGCGCGAGCTTGGGGGGCTTGTCATGGTGCCAGTGTGCGGTATGAGCGATCGTGCGACGCGCGACACCTTGCGTTAGTTTTCTCTCTCACAATCACCGATGTCGCGACCTGAGCTACAAGCGCCACCGGAAATTGCAAGTCGACGGCACTCCATATTATAAAAAGACTGACCGTGTCGTCCGATTGCAGTATTACGGAGACGATGAGGCCAAGAAATATACAGCGAAGTTTGTGATTTTGGGTTGAAGCGCGTCTCGGCAGCTTGGATAACCGTTCATGCACAGTACCCGCATCCAACAAATTCAAGCCCAGATGACGTACCGAGCTTTGGAACTTCTCAACCTTCCGCTGGACGAACCTGCGTTTCTCTTGGACATTGGCTGTGGTTCTGGACTTTCAGGCGAGATCCTTGATGAAGAGGGTTACATATGGACGGGCGTGGACATATCACCTAGCATGCTAGGTAGGTCAAGACCTTGTGGCCGAGGCTCATCGAGCTGATTGATTTTATTACCCCATTCACTTGGAGAGGTCGCTTTGGAACGAGAGGTTGAGGGTGATCTTTTTCTGCAAGACATAGGCCAAGGCTTTGGTTTCCGACCAGGGAGTTTTGACGGCGCGATCAGGTGCGTGACGTATAATGAATGCAGTCAAGGTGCTCATAATCTATGCTTGCAGCATTTCAGTCATACAATGGTTATTGAACGCCGAGACGTCACACCCCACATCGTCGCCACCCCATCGACTTACCCGGTTCTTCACCACCCTATACTCCGCTTTGCGAAATCCGTCCCGCGCTGTTCTCCAGTTCTACCCCACTTCGGACGATCAGATACAACTGATTACTTCCATCGCTCAAAAAGCCGGGTTCGGTGGTGGAATCGTCGTCGATTACCCAAACTCGAAGAAGGCTAAGAAAGTTTTCCTCGTGTTATACGTTGGGAGTGGTAGCCGTCAGAGCCAACTACCCAAAGGCCTGGAAGGCGAAGAGGCGGAGGATGAACAGTCACAAGCGATGTTTGAAAGAAGACGTGCACGAGAGCAAAGAAGGGACAGGTCCGGAAAACGGAAATCGGTCAAAGATAAAGACTGGATTCTCAAGAAGAAGGAGGTGAAGTGTCATGGCGCATTTGGGGAATATCGTTCTTACTTTTGATCCAGCTATATCGCAGGCGAGGGAAGGAGTCGGTACCTCACGATTCCAAGTATACTGGTCGAAAACGGAAAGCGATTTTCTGAGGCGGGGCGCGTGTACTGAGTGCACCAAGGGACGTTGTTGCATGGATATTTTACTGTATTAACTCCATCTATCGTTGTGCAAACAAGCTCGAGCATTTCGATACCGCCGCACGGGGGCCATTGAGAATGAAGAGACCCTGCAAAGCCGCCATACTGACCCGTTTACCGTTGTCCATTGCTTTCCGGACCTGAGCCTCCAACGAGCTGGCCAACGCGCGAAGCTGCTCCTGGTCAAGCGGCTCCTCCTTTTCTGATATGACGCTGTTTATACCTTCTCCGTCCTCGTAGAATTGAGTAAACAGACGCCTGGCTTGGGAAGGACTAGCATCGTCTAGCAAAATGGGCACATCTACTCGACCGGGGCGTATCAGAGCAGGGTCGAGGTGTTGTATGTGATTGGTGGTCATAAAGATTATGCGTTCTTCGCTGGAAGCTACGCCGTCAAGAGCGTTCAGAAATCCCGAGAATGTCACGGAGGATTGATATCTACAGGAGGCGAATTAATCGGAGACCCGCCGGAAGAGGGTGTAACCTACCCGTCTTCGTTACTCTGGGCCCGCTTATTGAACGCAGCGTCGATATCTTCGATAAGAACGATGCTCCGTTCCGGTATGTTCGATAGGAGGTGGAACAACCTATCGTCGCCTAGACCACGTTCCGAGAGATTCAAGATGCATATGTCATAGTTGAGTTCGCCTGCGATTGCCTGTATAAAAGACGATTTCCCCGAGCCAGGAGGACCGTAAAGAAGATACCCTCGACGATACGGGATGCCTAATAGGGCCTCTAAGCATTGGGCGTATGATATGAACGACGTCCACACCTCTGTCTGCATACCATTGCCGGCGGTCGAGGAATGCGCGTATGTCGCGCTCCACTTTCTCAGCTACACCGTCGTCTAACACAACACTCTTGATTGGTCTTTTCCGTTTTGGCTGGCCAAATGGGCGCCAGCGAGTGCTGTCCGGGATATGAACAGATAGTTTGCCCTCGTTCCCTTGCATTGCAAGATCCCTTGCTTCAGAGAGCAGCTGAAGGAAAAGATCGCGGTCCCGAGAGAGCGTCGTAATCGTAACAGTCTCCCAAGGCACGCCGGTACTGATATTCGTAGCACGAGTCTCTCGCTCCCGCTTCACCTGCGACGAACAGTCGGATGGGTTCCTTACCATTACGGTGAAAATCGCTTACCTGCATCCAGGCACCGCGATACCTGAACCAGTGCATGCCAGGGCCTGCTGTAATATCAAAGCCAGAGAAGGAAGCCCGATTCTGGCCTTGCTCAAAGACGGTAGATACACTGAGCTCATGGCTTCTCAGCCAGGTACTGGCCCTTGACTTCGCCGCTAGGTTGGAGTTGTTGGCCATCCATCCTAAGAACCACGCATACGCGCGGTCCTTGTTGTTCATTTCGAGAGAGACCAGCAGCCGTCTACGAGCGGCTGTCAGCCCGAACATAGCGGCTTGACGAGCTGCTCCGAGAGCGACGCCGACGCCCTGTAACCATCTTGAGCACGTCTTCAGCACAGTCACAGAATGTTCGCACCTACCATCAGTCCAAACCCGGCTTGAAAGTATGGGCTGTGCTTCGGGAAGTTGTGAGCAATCATATCCATATACAAATCCCGTACACTGAAATGAAATTACGCACTTGTCTGTCGCGAATCCCTGCAGGGGCCACTGGGCCCCTCCACCATTGGCAGTTGCGTCGACAGCAGGCGCCACTGCTACTGTGGCAGAAGCCTGGCCTGCTGGCGCGACTCCATCGTTCATTGCGAGGCGTACGCGTGTTATCACTGACGAGGTGGACTTCTATTCGTAAGGATGATTCACGCGAGTCTAACCGGCCAGCTGGTCGAAAATGTCGCGTTCGAGTTCAAGAGGCTCGGTGCCGCGTCTCAAGCGCGTTCGCGTAACTGCTGATGCGGCTCTGCCACTTATACTCGATATCCAACAACAGCATATAGTCTCAACCTCCTGTGTTGCCTTTCCATGGCGTCGACAAGCAAACAATACAAGGCGATCGGTGAGGATATATGGAGAGGACGCACGGAGAAAATCGTACGTGCACGTCCGTTGTATCACTCTCCCTGCACAGTTCAGTGACCCGCATCTAACCCCCAGATCTGTGTCACAGAATGCCGAACTCTTTGCCCTCACGTATGGCGCTCTCGTCGTTCAACTCATCCAGGACTATGAAGACTATGCGGAAGTGAACAAACAGCTGGAGAAGATGGGCTATAACATCGGCACTCGACTTATCGAGGATTTCCTCGCGAGGAGTAACCTGGGACGATGCACGGACTTCCGTGAAGTGGGAGAGGTCATCGCCAAGGTCGGGGCCCTGCTCCAACCGTCTCTAAAATATATGTTGACCCGCATCACAGATTGGTTTCAAAGCTTTCCTCAACATTACCCCAACCGTAACTCACGCCGCCCTCCCTGCGCCTTCTTCGCCTCGGACGGGCGCCCCAACATTGCAGCCAGGGGCTTCGGGGGCATCTTTCGTCTTGACATTCGATGAGAACCCGCTGGCGGAATTTGTGGAGCTCCCAGAAGAAGCGCTGGAGGGCGGGCTGTGGTTCAGCAATGTCCTATGCGGGGTTTTGAGGGGATCACTAGAAATGGTGCAGTTCCCCGCATATACGCTTTGACTCATGTGCTCATGTATTGTCAGGTTCAAATGCAGGTCAAGGCAGAGTTCCTGTCCGATGTGCTCCGAGGGGATGAGGCAACGGAGATACGAGTTCAGTTGATCAAATATCTGGAGGAGGAGGTTCCAGTCGGTGATGACTAGACGCACAGCGATTAGAACGTGTACGATAAATGAGATTGCTTCAACTGGAGTCGGCACGCGCCATTGCCAAGTTGCCGATTCATACGCTTGATAAACCACCTCCCTACCCTCAGAACTCTCACCCCGGGTAACCACATACACGGATCAGAGCTAGGCGTAACGCTCGATTCTGTTGAGTTTCCTCGCTGTCTTCGCGTTGGACTGTGTATTCTGTCCCCTGACAGGAAGCCCCATGGAGTGCCGTAAACCGACGTAGCTGCCGATCTTGCGCTGGTGCGCAATGTTCTCCCGGACCTCTCTCTTGAGCTCGGACAATATCTTGAGGTTCCGAAGGAGGTCGTGGCTTCTCCCATTCTTATTGTCCTTGACCGCCACTGGAATCGGCTGCGGGAGCTTTTGCAGAGGCGTAGAGGCGGGAGGCGGAACGAACGAAGGGCCGGCTAGTGGTAGACGAGGAGGGGCTGGTGCAGTGGATGGAGAAGAGAGTAATGCTTGTAGCGCTGTGATCTGCGTTCTTGAAAGGTCCCGCATTTTGGCAGTGTTGTGTATTTGCAGGCGGGCACATATGCGGTGTGCGGTTGTCCTGCCAATCCCGTAAATGTGGGTGAGGGCATACTGCAGAATGTTAGTCGACTCCCTAGAAGCTCAGATAGATGGCAACGTCACGTACTCTAGCCAACTGGTGGTCCGGCAACAGCACACCCAGTACGTGGACCATGGTCGGAGGAAGGAGGTCGCGACTCGGCGACGCGCGCCGGTAGTGTGAGTGAAGTTACGACTTGCCCTCACCCCACCATCCGCAAACCACTACACAATATGTCCGACAACAAAGCTGAAGCCCGTCGCCAGGACGCGTTGGAGAAAGAACGCGACAAGATGCGCGAGGAGTTCCAGCGCCAAAAGCAGCAACTCATCAACGAGACCGAGAAGGCTCGACCGTCGTCGAGCCGATTCGTTGGCCAGAATGATTCCATGGAGGACTCTCTCAAGAAGCACACGGTCGGTCTTGTGCGGCTAGAGGACTTTCAGCAGCGGCGCAAGGAGATTGAAGAAGCCAAAGCCAGAGAGGCGGCCAAGACGAACGAACTCAAGTGAGTTACTTGTCCCTCGACCTCCCCTCCCCAAGATCACCCTGCGTTCAAAAGATGGAAAGCTTACAACGGTTAGTGTGTGCTTAGAGATGAGCAGAAAAAAGTGAAGAAGAGGAAGAAGGCTGGGAAGTCAACGTTGTCATTCGCCCTGGACGACGATGAAGGGGACGAACCGTTGCCGAAAGACAGCGACGCCGACAGTGCTCAACCTACGAAGCGCACTAAGCTCCGGAAGAACCCCCTGGCTGACACGTCTTTCCTTCCGGACCGTGAGCGCGAGGAGGCGGAGCGCCGGGAGCGAGAACGGCTGCGCCAGGAGTGGCTACGCAAACAGGAAGAACTCAAGAACGAGGACATTGAGATCGTGTACTCGTTCTGGGATGGAAGCGGCCACCGAAAGAGCGTGATGGTGAGTTTTCCACGTCGCTCAGGTCGCGCACCCAAGTTGATCGTTAGTTGTACCGGTACCTCGCTGTGATTCACTCTTCACTAGTGTAAGAAGGGGGACGAAATCGGCACTTTCTTGGAGAAGGCACGCCAGCAATTTCCGGAGCTTCGCTCTGTTAGCGCTGATAACCTCATGTACGTGAAGGTGAGTATAGACGATGCAGTCGGTCCTTCGTCATCTTGATGAGTTCGTTTGTAGGAGGATCTCATTATACCTCATGTGCGTTTTCGCTGGAGGGACCCCATCATGCGGTCAACTGATTCTGTCAAAGCACTACACATTTTACGACTTCATCATCAACAAAGCTCGCGGAAAATCTGGGCCTCTATTCAATTTCGACGTGCATGACGATGTCCGCATGCTCGCCGACGCCACGGTTGAGAAGGACGAGTCTCATGCCGGAAAGGTCGTGACTCGAAGTTACTATCAGAGGAACAAACATATTTTCCCAGCCTCGCGATGGGAGGTGAGCAACTCGCCCGTGCTTCCTCGTCTGCTTAGCCTCATTCCGAGTCGTCATCTGTCGTTAGGTATACGATCCTGAGAAAGACTACGGAAAATATACCATTGCATGAGGGCCAAATCCACTTTGTACATAGCCCCTCTATGACTGCATCTGTGCTTCAACACAAAGTCGTTCGACTAGTAATGCGGTCCACCCAGTTGAAGTGGACCTTCGGCGGGCTGGTGTATTATCCCATGGATGATGGTGCAAACGAGACAAAAAATGCCAGGACCGTGGATTGAACACGGGACCTCCAGAAGGCGCCAAGGCTTCAGTCTGTTGCTCTCCCAGCTGAGCTATCCCGGCGATGTCCGAATGAGCCGCCGTGTCTAAATAATCGTCCGACACTGATGGGATACAGCGGTCACGTGAAAGTCTTCGTATATAAACCTCCAATTTTCCGCCGTGTTGTCCTTCACCGCAGCTTTCAAAGACAGTGCCCGTCCTCCAAGAGCGCTCGACGCTGGATGAGGCGATTCGGCTAGCGAACACGAATGCTGGGCGGCATAAGAGCTCTCTCGCTCTCATTGATGGCGCCGAGAGTGTCAGAACTTCCCCACATCTCCCACCCCCCGCTGTTGTTTACTGCTCGTTACGTCCTCTTTCTGTACTCTACAACGGACTGGCTGACTACGCGGTCTCAATGCATGGATAATCTCATGCCGTCGGGAGCTGCCGTATGCGACAGTCAACGTGTGCCTACGTTTTTCAAGGTCGCTTGAATATGGAGGACCGTGCATTTCATCAAGCAAGTGGCGCACCCATGAATGAGTTTCGATCGAATTGTTCCTCGCGTGTTTCCCAAGGTGGAGGCAATGCGCAAGTATAAACCTGGCGGAGGGGCAAAGCTTAAACTCGTGGCACTCATGGAAGATATAGAATCATCTCAAAACCTGTTTCGGGCCTCTTTGCCGTCAGATGAAGAAGCCCATTCCACATCACGCACCGACGAAAACAGCGACATCTAAATACCGCAACAGATACACAATCCCTGCACTATGGTCCAGCGCGATGCTGATGATACTACTCATGCGAGATCCAGACATAATGCTAGGTAGGGTCCCTACGCTCGTCAAGAGTAGCTTATAGGGTCTGCGCTCATCCAAAACGCAGTAAGACGCTTTACAGACAACTGATGTGATCCGAAGAGTGCGTTGGTTTTCAATCGTGCACTCCAGTGGCTGAAGCACTGAGTGTATAGATGTCACAGCCCCCGTCGAAGGGTCTTTCCTGGCGACCGACATCACCGTTCTCTCTGTCTCGCCTGCATCCATCAGCGTCACATACTAGAACAGCCTTATTCTGTTGGTGCTTCCTCCACATGCTGGCCCAGCGCATGATCGAATGACCCATCCAAACATTCCTCTCTTGGAGTCGCTGCATTTCTCCATCACCGGAACCCTGAGAGCCCTGGCGAAAATGGCCGGGCCAGCGATCGGGCGGTATTAAAGCAGGGGGACCTGCGCATCAATACTCCAGCCCGGTTGCTCATTCCCAACACCCGTCTTTTCCTTCTCGCGCAAGTCGCAACTGGTCTTTTCACTTCACGATCCAACGATCTCTACGTCTCCATCCAACGCCCCATTATAATTCCGTCAAGATGCGCTTCACTGTTGCTACCATTGCAGTTCTCCCCTTCCTCGTGGCTGCCTCGGAGAAGCGCGCTGCCTTCACCCTTCAGAATGGCAAGGACGCACAGGCTCTGAACGCGAAGTTTGCGACCCTCACTCCGAGCTCCGCATGCACGGACGGCGAGAACGCTTGTGTCCAAGGCCAGTTCGCCCAATGCGCCAACGGGAAATTTGTCAGGTCTCTCATATTGTATTCCGAACGCTGCTCATCGTTTGCATGTAGGTCACGTTCCCATGTGCGGCGACACTGAAGTGTGTCGCTTTGCCTCTCGTCAACTCGGCCGGTACCAGGTAAATTCTATCGAAAAGACGATCCCTGCAGAACTGACAACATCCTGCAGCATCACCTGCTCCACGGACGCTGATGCGGCACAGCGCATTGCTAACACAGGCGCTACCGGTGGGGTTACCGGAAAGCGCTCTATCCTCAAGGAGAAGAAGCGTGCCGAGTTCACCCTGCAAAACGGCAAGGACGCTCAGGCCCTGAACGCTAAGTTCGCCTCCCTGACCGCCGATGCTCCGTGCACCGACGGCCAGACGGAGTGTGTCAACGGACAGTTGTCGCAGTGTGTCGGTGGCCAGCGCCTGCTCAGCCCGTGCGCCGCAGGCCTGAGCTGCGTCGCTCTTCCTCTCGTCAACTCCCCCGGAACCAGCATCACCTGCGACACAATCGCGGATGCTGAGGCACGCATCTCCACCACTGGTGCCACCGGTGGCCTCAACGGCAAGCGCAGCCTTTACTAGGAATTATCACGGCATTGAGACGAATTACACCAATCGGAACCGGATCGTGTAGTAAATTAATCTGTACATTATGCGACTTCGCGCCTGCGTGGCAGGGAAAATGACAGGGATGTCCATATTGGGACTCATCCGCATTCGACACGAATATGCTTCTCTAGACCTCAACTCATATCGCCTTGCCTTGGTCGCCTGATGCGCGAGGATTCCCAGGCTGGCTGTGTCATCTATTGGACATGAACGAGATCCCTAGCAGTGGAACGCATCGAACGACGCCAGCGCCAGTGTCATACCTAGCGTATCAATTAAATCACCTCTTTGTCGGCGGTGGTGAGTTGGTTGCCTCCTGCGCTCCTACACTGTGCTATTGTATCGACTGTTGGATCGCAGATGACGGAACTTTGCGCATCTACTCCGTGTCCTCCCCGCGGGTCCTCAAAGCCGTGCGCGGGCTGGGCACAGATGTTTCTTCCGTGCAGATCGCCCGTCGTCCTGGGTCGAGCGACAATGCTGAGGGAGTAACTGGCTTGCAATTGTGGATTGCAGCAGGGCGAAAGGCACGTTGGATGAACACCAGAAACCCCTTTCTCCTTACGGATTCTCCCTCAGGCATATTCTTTGTCCTTAGACAGCGACAAGCTGGTGCTAAACGGTGGCGAGGCAGAGGTTATTCTTGAACTAGGAGAAGACGAGGACGACAATGTGAACGAGGTGGGTACCAGCAATCGCACATTTGCTTTTGTCTAGCTCACGCTAGCTAGCTCAGCCTTACCAATAAATACCTAGCGTTCAGCACAGACGCGGGATCCGTTGGAGCTGTTGAACTGTCAACCCACAAAGTCATGCGTATGAAGACCCGGCATCAGAATGTGGGTTCGTTGGATGCCGGCCCTTCAACCTGATGTCTTACGCGGACTTCTAGATATGCAGCACTGTCAAATTCATTCCAAACCGACCTAGTGAGCTAATCAGCGGCGGCTACGACTGCGCGCTCTTGCACTTCGATTTCACGCAAGGCACGATACTTTCCAGACTTGACATCTGTGAGCTTAGGAATCAATCTCATCTGACGATATCTTAACTGACGCATTGCAGCATCGACACCCTCGGCACCGGGAGTATCGTTGTCGCCGCCTTTCATTCAATGTACGGCGATGTCAGAGGACGCTGTGCTCATCGCCGGCTTGGCGGATGGCCGTGTTTGGATCGGGGGAACGGACAGACTCTCGAAGCATGCAAAGAAGAAACGCAGCCGCAAATGGGACGGGTTGAAGGATCAAGCCATGTGCGTGCAAGCGGCAGAAGGACCGATAGTTGGCATGTAGGTCCATCATCGTTCCAAAGGATGATGGCATGCTGAGAAACGCGGGGACAGAGCCTTCACCGGTCGGGATTCATTCCTGACGTGCACACTGTTGGGTTCTGTGTCGCTATATACCATGACAGAGAAAGCGCCGCAAACAGGCGAAGAACTTTTCTCCGTTGATCGGCGCTGGACGACGAACACCATCGGCATGGAAAAAGTCAATTGCTTCTGCGTCTGCGGCGTAGGCACGGATGATGACTCGGCGTTATGCTACGCCGTGGGAGGCTTCGATAAAGATGGCAAAGGGGTTGTTCGCACTTGTCTTGCGCCATCAAACGTGAAGGCAAATGTGTCGAGTAGTGCAGAAAAGGATTAGAGAATGATTAGCGACTAGCTATAGGTATGACAGTCGGGTAGTTTATTCCAAAACATCGGCGGATTGATTCATCTCGGCTTGCTCTGCGAATGGTCTTTGGCAAGCTGAGCTTCAAGCTCTTCTATTCGTTGTAGCGCGGTGTCTCTTTCAATCTTCAGCCGAGCAAGGTATTCCTCATTGGATATCCGATGGAACATGCCTGTCTTGCCAAGCGTGTCAAGTGTAGATTCCCAGAACGACCGCTTCCCAGGAGAGGGACTTGAGAACGATGACGAGGCGGAGGGCAGGGCCGCCTGCCCAGCGTCAAAAGCCGGGCTAGGTGTGTGGGAAATAGCCGGAGGTAATTCCTGTAGTCGGCTCGAGAGGAACATCAGCCGGCGCACTTGAAGCTCGTTGTAGCTCAGCTGCACTAGAGTGCAGATGAGAGCTCCGGTAACCATGCCCGGAATCATTCCTGGAGGACCACCTGTGCATGTTCATGTAAGGAACATGAAGGATCATTGATAAAGAGACGCATACGCTTCCAGGAGTTCCATATGCCACCCGTCGCTGCCCCGCTGAGGAACGTACTTCGCAACTTTTGCTAATGTGAGTGCAATCCATGCCAATGAGTCACAATAACCACGTACGTTCTGTGTTCGGATTTCGGACCACGTTGGCACGGTACTAGGCTCGGACGATGGCATGCTAGTTTCGCTGGAAGCTACGGATTGCAACAACGGAATGACGAGATACTCCCGTATCCCTTGCAAATAGTCAGCTGTCGGATACATGTTCGCGGTCTCCTTTGAGCACACCGAAGAAGGTAGCACCAACTATGGCACCATTAACACCGGACTGCACCGCTAGGGCTGTTGGAGGTATTCGCTTGTATGTGGCATAACAGGTAGTGCCTGCAGCACATGCTAGCGCTGTATGTCGAGTATGAGCATGAGTGAAGTCGTCTGCTAGTTAATCAGAGACGGGCTCGCATGTTGCTAGAGTGCCTTTGATAAACGCGTTGGACGCGTCTGCCATGAAGAGGAGAGGGGCGCCAGTCAACGCGAGGGGTTTCCTTTTTCGTAAATTTTGAGTCCTTGATCTTGTACCTTGCCGGACGTGCAATTCAACGATAAATGGCCGCAACGTTGCTCAAGGAAACCGGCGCGAATACGGATATCCGTCCTCGGAAACGGGTCAAAACCTCCAGAGAAAACCGACCCACAAAATCGCAACAGCCTGGGATCTTCGCACCATTCCGCGCTCTCGGTCTTGTTACGAACCATGTACCATTTGCACTCCAAACCAGAAGCTTCAAGGGTGCCACGGACGGACCAAGAGTTCATATATTGACGTGCCTTGGGCGTAGCTGGGCATTATGGGAGGGTGGAAAGATGGGGCTACTGTTCGTCGGTAAGTGAGTAACAGCTGTGCCGAAGTGTGCTCCCATCGCTCATTTCGTAGGGCCTGAGACGGAGACACCGATAACAAGTATCCTACTCGATGGTGATGCCGTATGGGCATCCTCAGGGCCGCATGTGATCAAGTACATCCGGGGGCGGGAAGTATGTGTTTCTCGCTGCAGTAGTTACGGTCATCGCTCAACACTTGCCAGGTGGCTCGTATGACGAACCCGTTGGGGTCCACGATTTCGGACATGCTGATCTTTGGCGGGCAACTGCTCGGCCTTTCCGAAGATGGCAACAGAATGTGCGTATGGAATACCGAAGACGGGGGTTAGTCCCATACGCTACGCTGTTGCCGTCGATTTCACTCAACTGTGATCCAGAACTACAGGGATCTATCGAGTTCTCTCCGGGATTTACAGCGACGACATTACTTCATCCTGCGACATACTTGAACAAGGTGTTGGTTGCGAGCAGTGAAGGTTCTATGCAGTTATGGAACATTCGCACACAGTGAGTTACTGTATCGGTCCCTGTTGATTTTGTGCTCAATTTCGGCTCAGAACTCTCATACATACATTTTCCGCTTCAAACATGCTTACTCTACCGGCCTCTGTCGTGCATAACCCCGCCGCCATTGCATCTCTTACCCAGTCTCCTGCCATCGACGTTGTCGGGGTCGGTTTCTCGTCTGGAGAGATATCTGTATATGACGTCCGCTCAGACGAGCGTCTAATGCGTATGTTCATGGACGGAGCCGGCCCAGGCGGTGTGCGCGCTTTGAGCTTCCGCTCTGACGGTGAACCTATACTGGCCAGCGCATCATCCTCAGGACACATAGCGTTGTGGGATCTCAACGCCGGAGGCAGACTCCTTCACGTCGTCCGCGGTGCCCACGATGGTGCTGTTACTGCCTTGGAATGGATACCTGGACAACCGGTGTTGCTCAGCTCTGGTGAAGATAACAGTTTGAAGGTGCGATATGTTCTACCGCGACTGTGTCTCCTTCTGACGACCAACAGCAATGGCTATTTGACTCGCCGACAGCTCCTCCCAGGCTTCTCAAGTTCCGTTCAGGTCACCACGCACCTCCGCATCTTATCCGTTTCTACGGAGATGATGGAAAACAACTACTCACCGCAGGCCGGGATCGGACACTGCGTTGTACAAGTGTTGTACGCGACGCCCGTAGCTTTGAATTCAGCCAAGGTGAGGCAGTCACTCAACACCTTCTTTCGCGGTTGCTAACGTACTCGCGCACGGGTCCAGGTTCGCTTTCGAAGAAAGCTACCAATCTTTCCATACCCCTATCTTCACTAAAATTCTCGCCGGTAACCTCTTTATCATTTTCGACAACAAGGTCGAAGGACTGGGATGATGTCGTCACCTCTCATGCTGATGAGACGTTCGCGAGATCATGGTCCGTACTTAACAAGAGAGTAGGCAAGCACTCCTTCAGCACGCTGCCTGACGACCAGGCCAGACCCAAAGGTCCGACTGGCAGTGTTAAGGTAGGGAGCATTCTCGCCCAAGCGATATCTTTGTTCACCCTCGATCGGCGTAGGCCGTGTGCGTTTCCGGATGCGGAAACTTTTCCATCATTGGGTCGTCCACTGGTGCCATCAGCATGTGGAACATGCAGTCAGGCCTTAAACGGAAGACGTTCGACGTAGGGCCCTATCCTGTAGGCAATTCGCAAACTGCCGCGAAGAAGGACAAAGGCAACCAACGCTGCATTACCGGTTTAGCTAGCGATGCCCTCAACCGAGTAGTTGTTGCGAGTACTTTGGATGGAACAGTAAACGTGGGTCATGCGTAAGATATCTCTTGAGCGGGATGCTAACCTTGGGCCGTCGTTTCTAGTTCTTTGACTTTCACACGACTAAGCTCGAGACCGTCCTTTCTCTTCCCACCGCCGCCGTGTCGATCAGCTTACAGCGGGACAGCGGTCTGATCGCCGTGGTCTGCGACGACCTAGTCGTACGTGTGGTTGACATCGAAACGCGGAAGGTCGTCCGTGAGCTAGGCGGCTTCAGAGGCAGAGTGCTGGACGTCGTAAGCACCATGTCATCTGTTCGCCCGGTTCATGGCTCATTTTACCCTTGATCTCCAGACCTTCTCTCCGGACTCACGTTGGCTCATCACCACGTCGTTGGACTCCGTGGTCAGGACGTTCGACGTGCCCACCGGTCGTTGCATCGACGCTTTCCGCACCTCGAGCATCGCAACAAGCATCTCTTTCTCTCCTACTGGGGAGTTCTTGGCTACAAGTCACGTCGATAGCGTGGGCGTTTATCTATGGTATGGTTGCAGAACTCGTTTCCATTCGCGCTTCTCTGACTATCGCCTACAGGGCAAACCGCGCACAATTCTCGGAAGTGTCCCTGCGCTCAGCGGTTGAGGACGAGATTCCGGACGTTGCACTGCCTAGCGTCCAAGATTACACAGAGGACGATGGTTCGCGAATAAATTTGCTACGTTTCCAAGGGTATAACTGACTGGATGCCAGCGTTGGATGGCCTTCGTGCACTGACGGTGACGCAAGACTCGACGGACGTGTTCATGTCGCCGCCCCAAATCGGAGAGGAACTCGTCACTTTGACTCTGCTCCCTCGGTCAAGGTGGCAGACGCTACTGAACCTCGAGGTCATTCAAGTACGTGGTCTCACGTGGTGGTTACCGCATAATTTGATCCGAGCATCGTAATAGCAACGCAATAAGCCAAAGGAGCCACCCAAAGCACCGGAAAAGGCGCCGTTCTTCCTGCCCACATTGCCTGGCGTTGAACACCGGTTCGCGATCGAGAAACCGGAGGCAGCAGAAAAGAAGCCTACCCGACGCTTGGAGAAGGCAGCCGCACAGTCCGAGAGCATCTTCTACAAAAAGCTGGAAGCGGAAGATCCTGAGGGCATATGTGCGCGATTCCATGTCCTAGCATGCTATCTCGAGCTGATCGAACGCGCTTGTGCATTCTCAGATGAGGATCTCTTCACGTACGCGAAGACGCTGTCCCCTGCTGCGGTTGATCTGGAACTGAGGCAGCTCACGTCGCTGGACGCCATACGGCAATTTCTGCACGCTCTCATCCGCCGCTTACGGTCCCACCGTGACTTTGAAGCCGTGCAGACACTGCAAAACGTGTTTTTGCGTATGCACGGCGATGTCATCATCGCCAACGCTGAGCTGTTGGACACGTTGGCGGAGCTTAGGAGCGTCCAGCGGCGAGAGAGTGAGCGAATACTAGAGCTCATAGAATGCAGCGCCGGAACCTTGGGTTTCGTTCGCGATACTATGTAATGTACGCGCATACGTTGCATGGGGCGTTCTTGTTGCTACATCATGTTTTTGCATCCGTCGGAGTTCTGCAGCCGCTTTCACTCACCGAAACATGGGTTCGTACTCCGCTGCGCCATTAAATCTAAGCCCCGCCGGATTGGCTTCTACATGGTCTTGCACTCCGACACATGGACAGTCGCTGCTCAGAATTCGCGATTGGCTGCGAAAACGCATTCAATTGGGATTCGGCCAGCGCGGGTCATAGAGAGAGACATGGTTATGCATGTAATCAGTCGAGTCCTGCATAGCGGCATTGACACGGTACAAATACGTGGTTTTCCAGGGATGCGCATACAGCTGTCCAAGCTCGCCTTTGCGACGAGAGTGCTCAGAATGAAGCTCGAGAACTCATGCTGGGTGCTACTTCGTATCAGTATCTGTCCGCTGGATCAGCTCCGAGTCTGCCAAGATGTAGAACGGTAGGAGTACCCCTCGGGATCGGTCGCCGCGGTTTTCCATGGAGGCCGGAGTGAGAATGGGGGTTGCAGCATCCAAGACTCTCTTTAGGAACATGTAAAGCCACACAGCCAACCGCAAGGCGTGATTTAGAGTCATCACATACGACAGGCACCGCCGAAAGACTAGAGGTGAAAACGTATGACAGACTTGGACATAGATACCCATCGTTCCACGAGAGCTGAGCTAAGACTCCGGTCTGGTTCAGATCCGGGGACGCTTGACACCACAGTGGAGCACGAGGAGACAAACGATACACAGACCCAGCCAAGACACACGCCCTGCGATACCTTCGCATGGGGAAAGGGCATCGCCATCGACATTCTGATGCTGTCGCCACTGGAAGATGCGGATCCATGTACAGATGCACCATGGAGAATGGCGCCAACAGTCAACATGGAGGTGATCACGCCGGATGCGCACGGCAAATCATAGACGTCGTGAAGATGAGAATCAGTGTGCGCAAATAGTCACACCCGTAATAGCGCGGAAGATTCTGTGCTAGCGAGAAGACGTCGAACGGTGTCACCCTGCGGTGGGAGGACGCAAGAGCACAGGAGTGGCACCTCCTCCAGCCCTCCCGCCATCTTGTGGCGCTACTCATCGTCCGGTCCGCCCCCGGACTCTCCATATCGTCTCTGTACATGTCCGCACCGATGGCCTCCGCACTCCTGCAGTCGCGCATCAGCGCATTCGAGGCGCTCAGTGCACCCCAAGATTCGCCGAAGACAGGCCCGCCGAAACCTGTCAGCCTCATAGACGAGGTACCGCAGTCCGCAGAGGCCAGGAGGCTCGTATCGCCCATAACCCCACGCCAGGCGGCCCAGTCTCCATCTCCTAGACCGACGCCGACACCGTCTCTGGAGAAGAAGAGCTCGATCGATTTGCAGGACTGGGTGCTGGACGATGGCCTGAGCGTGAGCCGGAGCAGCACGCAGTCCGACGTCGATGCCGGTTGGGGCCATTCGCTCTCGGTCTCCCCAAATGCGAAGCGGATCGACATCTCTGGACCGAGCAGCAGGTCGAGTCCCAGGATGGTGCCGTCAGGTTCGAGCTCGCCGCCCCTCATCATGCTGCAATCTCCGCCCAAGTCGAAGCCCGCCGCCCCGCCGCAGCTCCCACCGCGCCGACCATCGTACAACTCTCTCCGTTCCGTATCGTCCGAACACTCCGGCGCTCCTCCCTCCGTTTCTCGGTCCGACTCGCTCACCGTCGAGGCGTCCTACCTACCCCTCAAGGGACCTGCGCCCGGGCGGGGGCACGCTCAAGCCTCGTCCATCTCCTCCTTCCACTCCGTCTCGCTTTCTTCCGACGGTGGCGATCCGCGCACGCCCGACACGCCCACCGAGTTTGTCATCCCGCCCATGGAGGATGACAGCGTGAGCATCGACTCGTACGACCACCTATCCACCACGTCGACCAGCAGCCCGACCGCCTCGCGCGCGAGACTCGCCGACTCGTGGCAGACGCTGCGCAAGCCCGACCCGCCCAAACTTCCTCCGCGCACTACCCCTCGGTCGTCCGCGAGCGGCACCCCAGTCACCTCCCCACCGCGGTCCAACGCGGCCTCGCCTACCATGTCGCAGATACCGACCTCGTACGCCGTCCGACGCGCACCGCCTGCCCCGCCCGTGCGGTCGCCAAAGCCGCCGAGCTCGCGCGCGTCCCTCGCCTCCACTACTGCCTCAGATCGCTCGTCCATCATCAGCAGCATCACCACCACGTCACGGACGAGTGTGAGCTCCCGCGCTTCTGCCACTACCACGCCCAAGCCATCCAACCAGTCGTTCGCCTCGAGACCGTCGCAGCTATCGCGCCCTACACCTGTCCCTCCTGCAGCCCGGAAACGCTACGAAGCTGTCTTTACTGCCAACGTGCTCAATAAGAAACGGAATGCAAAGTTGGCCCCGCGACAAGCCGCAGGCTGGAGGGGTCTATCTGTCGACTTGGTCACAAGTCCTGAGGCTGCAGAGGACGTGAGACTGGAAGACAGACTGGAGGGCGCGATCGTGAGGGAGATATGGATCAAGTCGAGGTTAGACAGGACCAAGCTGAAGCAGATCTGGTATGCTACGTCGTGCTCCTTCCAAAGAGCCCACATGTTTACCAACTCACCTGCAGGGCTGAATGCGACTTGACTTCCCAAGGGTCGCTCGACCGCGACGCGTTCGTCACCGGCATGTGGCGGATCGACGAGGAGCTGCGTCGCGCGCAGATCGCACGGCAAACGGCGGCGTCATTGGCCCCGTCCGCTTACCGTAATCGACCGCCGAGACGGATGGCCTCGACTGCGAGCCTTAGACGTTGATATCTTCCACCTCTCGTGTAGAGTTTCGCGCCTCCTTTCCTCTACTGGGCACCCGGTTTCTTGGACAAGACTTTCACATTCCTTGGACTCCGTTTTATTACATCAACCTCTAATGATTGTAACGACGAAATCTCCCCGATACCCCAACACCATTGTTCATGTAGCATACAACCAAGTGAGATTGAACCTTCCCTCCTTTTCTTCGCATGAGTAAGTATATCTATGCGTCGACGTTCCAGATCCAAAGCTTCGACGAATGGCCAGCTGCCGGGTTCTACATGTACCTGCCGCTGCACACGCGAGTGAGGTCGTAAAAATGATATTCCATGAAGAATGATACAAGGTACATGTGTCGCAGGGTATAGACAGCAACATGAGGAGTGGAGGGGCAATGTACAACAGGTGAAATAGTCGTCAGCATCAATCACGAACCAGGCTCAGTCAGGAAGTCCCTCGCACAACGTATACTCAACGGAACTCGAACGAAGGGCTCATGTTCTCGGCGACGTGGCACAGCGACAGCTGCTGATACCTGCATGCAGAAGAAGGTCGAGTCAGGTTGATGGCTTTGATAGCCTTCGCTGACGTGAGACTTACGGAGCGGAATTTTGGTGGAAGTAATATCCGCTCATGGTCGCAGCATGCCCGCCGGTCGAGCGCCCGAGACCGTCCGACTCTGGCCACTCCTGCAGCAGGCCCTTAGTCGCCGCGCTCGACGACCGCCGGCGGGACGTCGAGCGCATCGGGGAGGGAGGTGGGGGGTTGAAGTCGACGCAGACATAGTAGAAGCCTGTGGATCGGACAAGTAGGTGGCAGTAAACCGAATGGCGGTGTCAGAGCTATGCTTAGCTATGGAAAAGCAGAGGGTCGAGACGCACCCGCAAAGCTCGCCCCGCTTATGTCTTGCACTCGATGGTCTGGCACCAAGAACCTTTCCTTCCACCTATAAGGAGCGCTAAGCTAACCAAGCCTGACGCCAGAAGAAGCGAACACGGTGACTTTAGCACATACCGCATGAAGACGGCGCCGCAATCGGGGTCCGACATGGTCAGATTGGGCTTGCGGAGGGAGTGCTTCACGCGGCGGAAGGCAGGAAAGCGGTCCCAATGGTTCATGTCTTCCTGCTCATCAGCGCCCCAGCGCCTGGTCAGGAACCCGTGCCGAGTTCCAATAATTTCCGCATCGAAGTACGTCGTCAGTTCTGGCCAATCTTCCGTCAGACCCCGAATGTGTAGGTAACCACAGAGGAAGGAGGACTGCAAGTCAACATCCTGAGGCCTCGCATGAGCGAACACTGCTCGGTAATGCTATGCACCAATATGCTTACCACGATGGTCACAGTAACGTCGTAGCTGCTCCGGCCAGAGTGCTGCTTGCCTTGGAATGTGGCACCGGGGTAAAGGGAATGGAAGCCTTTGGCGCGCACGCGGAGACGGGTGATGTCGGTCATCGGGTCGGGCGGGAAGTCGCAGAGCGGAGTCTCTCTCTTCGCGGGATGCGATGAGTTGCTCAGCTTGTCGACGTACGAGGTCGAGGCGACGGAGGTCATCGGGAGGGACGTGGAACGCTCCAATGGCCGGGGCGGTACTCGTGACACCGACGGCGAGTGAGATAGCGACGACGTGATGGGCGGCGCGCTCTGCAGGGGAATACTAGTCGGTCGGATAGCGGCGCCCTCTAGTACGGGTTGTTCAGCGATGCTTCGCCTTGCAGGTCGTCCGGCGGTGCTTGCGCGACGCCCGGGATCGCTCGGGGCTCGAGAGACGACTTCGACTTCCTCGCCCGGAACGTTCGGGTCGATGTTTCGCGCCCGCACGTCCGTAAAGACTCCGTTTATCGGCGATGTAACGATATCCTGACACCGTCCACAGCAGCCGGCGTCATCATACAAAGGTCCATCGTCTTGCCCCCGACGCTCGCTATCCTGCCCGGATTCGCCGAACAGCGCCAAGCATAGCCTGCAGACCTTGGGCGGTACGAAATCTTGAGATGAGTAGGCAGCGACGTTATGAGCGTATGACTGTTCCGAGGGCATTCTCGAAGTCGGCGGGGAGGGGGTGAGACAGGTGGCTAAGGGTGGCTAAGCTTTGGGAGGGAGCCGTCGTTCGTACACGAGTCCGCTCAGCTCTCACGTCTGCTTCTTGGTTTCTCCATACATCACCCGGATTGATATCAGTTCCCTCTCTCGTCTGCATTCAACTCCAAATGCAAGATGCATGCGCAATCGTGTTGCCTACCAGACTACTGCCAGACAACATCCGGACTGTAAGGACCATAACGATATAGGCGCCCTGCTTGCGTCACCATCATATCGTGTATTAGACGCCCTTGGCCGTCCCGAGCTCGTCCCGGCTCGCCTACGACTCTGTTTCATCATGCACAGCCCCGAGGCCTACTACATACTGCACGCTGACCTGTGTTGCGCGCAGGCTGACGTATTGACGCCGGGTATTGAACCAACCTCCCTCTCATCCGTGTGCACAGCTGTCTTCACTGCGCATCGAGAGTCTGACTGGGGAGACTCCTCCTTACCTCCTCCGCGGAACCGCCCCTAAACCATTCTCAGTGCAAAACTGTGACTGCGGTGCGATGCGCTCGTAACCATTGCTGCGGCTCGGGCTAGTTCTGAGCTTATTTCCCTCCGAAACATGCACTTTACTGCGCCAAGGGACAAGCTAGTATGCGATTGGAGGCGCGGCGCGCCCACCGTGCCGGCGCTCCCATCACACAATCTTGTGAAGACTGATTGCTCCCACTCGAGTCTATGTATGTCAATACGCTCTCCGCTTCCGGCGTTTCATGCCGCTCTGATCAAGTCCTCGATGCGGATCTGAATGAGTCTCCGAGCGTCCTATATGAGACGGCGCTGCGCTGGCATGTGTGTGCTTCCCCTTCACCCATCCACTGGACATGGATCATTTTTCTTCTGCTGCCGTCGCGGCCCAGAACGCAGTGTACAACCGTTTTTATTCGAAGCCATCCGGCCCCGATAACTGATCCATCATATCGTATAGGAACATCAACCGCTTCGTCACGACCGTCTCGTTCGCTATACTTTATTACGATTATTCGTTGACATTCACCAACGAAGTCGACCGATATTGGCGAAAGCGTGTCACCTGGCCAGCGTTCTTCTTTTACTTTAATCGCTATCTATCAGTCTTCGGAGACTTCTTGTTCGTCGTTCAAGACTTCTGGAACACCCCTGAGGTGCGTACCTCGCGTGGTCTTTGTGGGCAGAACCGAACGAGCGGGATTGTGTAGGACGTATGCGGGACATTACAGCTCTACCACCAAGTGGTAGCAGTAGCCACTCAGTTTCTTGTCGCCAGTATGCTGTGTGCTTCTCTCGTCCACGACGACGACGTTTGAACGGTTACTAGTATTGCAGATCATCCGCACCTACGCTCTGTATAATCGCAGTCGCACCGTCCTGGCCGTCCTACTTGTATCTGCAGGAGCGGCGGTTACTGTCGGTCTTGTGAGGCCCTTTTTGCACATGGTCCGTGTACTGCTTGCTGAACGCGACGGCATAGTGGGCTACCCTAGGCGACCAGAGCCCAACTGTGAAGAGTGCCGCTGCGGGTCAAGTGATCGGATGCATCTCTATATTGACAAGGGGGCAGTACGTACCATTCACCAATTGGCTCCTCAAATAAGGTTTCCTTATCATTATTCTCCATCCACAGAGCCAACCGTGAGCAGTTCTCACTATTTTCCTACTCTCTGATATTGAACCTGTGGTCAGGCCTTGCTATTGCCTGGTCTGGCGTCTTCGCATTTGACTGCATTATCTTCATCTTCACCCTGATCCGCTCATTACGACATCAGCGATATCTGGGTCGCATTGTATTCCTTCGAGACGGTCCGTGGTCCAATCTGTCTTGTGATCGTTCCTTGAAACTCATGCTTGGGGCACGGGATAGGCACAGTGTACTTCGCGTGAGTCAGAAACTTCCGTTCTGGGTCTCTGAAGTTTATTGGGCGCTCCAGCGTTATCGCTTTAGCGAATTTCATCAACATACTTTCCTTCCTTCTACTATCGCCCGCCTTACGAGGTCTCGGATCTGCTCCGACGACCGTGCTGGCCGTAACTCTCATCTCGCGTCTCATGCTGAACATCCGCGACCCGAAATACACACAGCCTCAATATAAATTGTCGGCCGCTAATGTGAGCATACCTTTGACTGACCAGAGCTCGAGCGGCAGCTGGGATGAAAGAGCTATGTATGGAAAGGTGATAGGTACGAAAGTATTTCAAAGCTAAATACGTGATACTAATCCGTCTTCGTTCAGATATTTCGAACGATCGATGTTGAAGCTGGATCTTTGTACGATATAAAGTATTTCGGAACCAAGTTGTAAGGAGTATCAAGGGGCAAAAAATAGACGACCAGTCGCGTCAGGTAACGTCGTGGACCGAGTTCACAAGCAGCAGATAGAGCGAGAGGATGCCGATGGATGAAATTATATACTCCCGGGATTGACAAGGTCCTTCCAAGGTCACTCTTGTGCATAATGAGTACCGTAATCGACACGACTCGTCACCAATTGCCTAGTATTCAGTGCATATGACCAGCTTTCGTGCATTTCCGATTGTAAGCCCATGACCACAGGTACGTAGTGCATACTCAAAGAAGCCCTGAACCTCAGTACGCGATGCATGCCTAAAAACGGGTAGACAGTGATTTAAACGTCATGTAATACGTGCACCGCTCGCACGCTGACCTGATTGCATGCAATCTACTCGGGGGGCAGGCGGTGGGCGGACTTGAGAGGAGGAGCCAAGGTGGGCGGCAATTAGACCGAGGAACCTTACAGTATATGCCTCATCGCCTGCTCAGCGCTCAGTTCACGTACACGCGTCCGATTGCCTACCGAAGCCACATCCTGGCCGTTCTGAGTCGATATCTTGGCGGCCAGGAGATAAATGAAGGACGATTTATACTCTTGATGATTTGAATCAAGTCCTTGCGGGGATAGCCATTGACATGACTCCCACCATCATGCTAGCAATCGGAAGATTAGATGAAGATGTGGCAGTAAGGATAAGTATGCAAACTGTAGTTGGATCAACAAAGAAGCCAGGGGCGTAAGCCGAAATCGCTGCAGAAGGAATTGCAAATTCGTTCCGGCCCGGCTGGATGCTTCCGACTTGCCTTCGCGCCTTCCATACTTACGTCGACGAACACAACAACATGTCTACCGACCCGACTTGACAATGTCACCAAGAAGGGCATTCGTAGAATTACGAAGATCAACAACCGGATTGTTGTCGCATCTGAGCTCAGCCCACACTTTGAGGAGGAGGAACAAGCGGCAACCGAGAAGGAGAGGGAGGTGAGAGAGAAAGGGCAAACGAGATCCGCTGAGAATGCCCAGCGCGACGCACGTCGCGTTGCGGCCACGTCAAGAGCCGTCGCCGGTGTCCTCCTCCGTTGCGCCCAATGCACTTTCGGTGTCCAATCTTCACGTCTTTCCGACATCGTCGTCGTACGATACCTCATTGACTTGATTCAGTAGTATAGTTCCAACCTTCGTCAACTCTACAGTACATTGATCGTCCATAGAGCCACTTTACTCATCTTACACCGACATCGTAGTCGCCGAGCAAGGACTCCAGAGCCCATACGACGAGTGGCGATGATACGACAAACAGGCGGCCTCGCGGAGTTTGAGATTTGATAGCGGCAAGCACTGCCGAAGCCGTTGCGCATCTGTGACTGACGACTCGACGGGGTTGACGAGGAGCCGGTGTCTTATAGTACTGCAGCGAAGGAAATGTATACCCTCTCGAGTGCGCCCACATCTGCGGATGTGCGACACAAAGCCCGCAGCTGGTACACCGGCGATACCCCCTGTCTGAATGGGCCATCGATGCGTTCATTACAAGTTCACATGTACATGCGCAGTGATCGTGTCTGTGATGGTTTCCTCCAGCGAGCTCGACGTGCTACCGTCTTTTATACGCCGCTGCGAACGATGGCGCTCCTCGGTTAACCCGCTTTGCCTTCCCCCCTCCGCTGGATATGGAGACTTTTCCTGCTGCTGCTGTTGATGCTCAAAATGCCGTGTGCGTGAGGGGCTCGCCGTGTCCTTGTATTCAGGGGGCTGATGATTGCATTCTACGCAGGAACATCAATCGCTTCGTCACGACCGTCTCGTTTACCCTTCTTTACTATGAGTACGCGTTAACGTTCACCGACGAAGTCGACCGATATTGGCGGAAGAGCGTCACCTGGCCAGCTTTCTTCTTCTTCTTGAATCGCTATCTGTCTGTCTTCGGCGACTTCCTCTTCGTGATTCAAGACTTCTGGAATACGCCTGGGGTGTGTGCGCGTCTGAGACCCACGTCACCAAATCAGGACTGACGGATAGACATTGGCAGGATGTGTGCGGAACCTTGCAGCTGTATCACCAGATAGTAGCTATTGCCACTCAACTCCTAGTTGCAGGTACGCCGCTAATTCTTCCTGAGCCAAAGGTGGTCGCTGATAGACACATCCAGTCTTGCAGATCATCCGGACATATGCGCTGTACAACCGAAGCCGTATCGTCCTAGCGGTTCTCATGACATCGGCCGCGACCGCGGTGGTAGTTGGTTTAGTGAGCCCCGCAACTCCTCCCTCGCCTGCCGCTTCATTAACGTCCGCCTAGTGGGCGACTCTGAGCGATCATAGTCCGACAGTTAAGAGTGCCGGTGCGGAAGAGGTAGTAGGATGTATTTCCGTCTTAACTCGGACGCAGTACGTCCAAATCACACGTGCTTGTATGCAGTTTGTTCTGACCATCTTCTGCACTGACAGGGCGGATCGTAAGTTCCTCCTTAATGGCACAGTTCATCCCCTGAACCTTGATCACAGGCCTTGCCATCGCTTGGTCCGGGATGCTCGTCTTTGACTGTATCATCTTCGTGTTCACATTAGTTCGATCGTTACGACACAGAAGATACTTGGGTCGTATCGTGTTTCTTCGAGATGGTATGATTCTTCTCTACAACTTTTACATCCCACTCACAATCGTATTCAATAGGTACAATATACTTCGCGTGAGTCTGACAATTTCAAAGAAGGATAAGAGGGGCTAAGAGACATCACGTCAGCATCATCGCCTTGGCTAACTTATTTAACGTTCTGTCTTTCCTCTTGTTGTCTCCCGCACTTCGTGGTATTGGAGCCGCGCCAACCACCGCGCTAGCCGTCTCTCTCATATCGCGCCTCATGCTCAACATCCGCGATCCGAAGTATATCCAGCCACAGTCCAGGCTGCCATACGCCAGCGGAAGCATACCCTTAACGGATCGAAGTATGGATACCGCCTCAGATGACACGTTGGTGCATGAGGAGGTGCTAGGTACGACAGGTCACGCGCTATATCGCGAACACGCACTTATCTAGGACCCAGATTTCCGAGAAATCGGCGGTAAAGGTGTAGCAATAAAGCATGAGCTATAAAGACAACATGAAACGTGCGCTGCAGAGAGGTCAGACGTCTGGATGTCCGACCACACATCACCTGCGGCTACCGTCATGAAACCCGGTAGAGTGAGCTTTCGATATCCATTCTCGACTCCGCGTGTCCGCGTCATGCCGCGCAGTATAGCGTACGGTAGGGCTATCACGTCCTTTATGTGCGATGCACCATAACTGCCGCATGCACACTTTGCATGCAATATACCGCCTAGACTAAACCCACCCATACAAAAGTGCGGGTGTGTATTAATGATCGCGTCTAACATGCTGTTGAACATGATCGACGGAGAGCCCTGGTAGTAGCAAAGGAAACATCTAGATATGAACAGCCTTCTTCATTTCGAAAGCCAAGAAACCCCGGACACGGAACAATCGTCATTATGACCGCCTATGCCTCCGCGCTATACTTGGTCTTCTCGGTGATATCGTCCCGGCCGGTAGAGTTACGCGCCAGGTTCGCGTCGTCTTTCGTCGTCGACCCAGCGTCGGGTGCTCCTGTTTCAAGGTCCGCTGCTCCCGCCGGCGCCACCGGTGCCCCAGCTTCGGGAGCCAAACCCGTTTTCTCAGCATTCGCGTTGCCTGCTTCTAGATCGGTCCCATTGGCAATTGCATTGACAGGCGCTGGTCCTTGGCGAGTCATCCGCTTCAGAGTGTAGTGCTTGAGGAACATTACTGGCGGGTGAATGTCAGATAGAGATGAAAAACCCTTATGATCCATGCGCATACCCATGATGAATCCTACGCCAACGATCGGGGTCATGACGATCCATATCGTTGATATCGACTTAGTGTAGGCATGCATGACCGCAACACGAGTAGCGGCATCCTGTAACATAGGATGAGAACAATGGCCGCAAGAGTACTAGTGGCTGCTGACAGGAATGTTCTTGATCTGCCTCACGCTGGAACTCAGCGCGGCGGCTGACGTATCAATCGGAACATTCGGAATCTTCCTGATGCGCCTAGTCAACTCCTACGGAAAGATGAGCTTCGAATGCGTCACATGCCAGAACTACGTACGCTACTCAAGATGGCCTCACCGACGGAGATGCCAACAGTACCACCCAAGGTTCGCAGAAAACCGAAGGTCGCCGTGCTAGTGGCCATATCCTTGATCGGCATGGCGGCTTGTAGCCCGATGAGTGGAGTCTACTATGTATGAAGCAGTTGCCCGAAGTAATGATTAGGTCGGACTCACTTGGAACAGACAACCGACGCCAATGGCTGCGATGAGCAAGTATAGTACCTTCTCCGCACTGATGAAGTACGTGAGACGATGAACACCATGCACGAGATAATCGCCTACGTGTTTGATGCTTCATCAAGCATAGTCATTAAACCGAAGCCGAGGGTCATGGTTCCCCACGCAACCCACATGAGGGGACCTAAGACAAGATCAGAGCCTTGAACGTTTTTGCACGACACGATAACTCACGCCACTGTCCAGTACGAGAAATAACCTGGCCGGATAGAGCGGATAGAGCTGCGGCTGCTAGAGAGAAAGGCAACATCCTTGGGAATTAGGCCCGGTCAGTGTCATCCAGTAGAAATAGGAAGAGATATCTGACTTCACGCCGGCCAGTGTGGCAGAGCTGCCCAAAACCTGGAAGTAAACAGGCAGATAGAACGCCGCTGGAGCGCTATGAATGACGGTTCTTCTATCACGAAGGAGAAATAACTTCGTACCTGCGAAGAAAGCGAGTGCATGAAGGAACACCGAGACCAATATGAGGCCCGTTGTGCGCGTCTTGAACAGACGAGGGGGAATGATCGGCAGACGGTTGGTGATACCTTCGTTGATGCCGGCGGCAACCAACAGCACACCACCAACTACAAGTAGCGCGATTGTCTCTGCAGCCCGCCCTGAGCGACGTTAAAGTAAACGTTACGCCAATCTACGACCGAGGGCACTCACAGCTGGTTTCGCTGTTGTTGAAACCAATGAGCAAGCATATGGTTCCCGCGACGATGAAGCCAAGGCCGATGAAATCGAATTCGGCGACATGCTGTCTAAAGGTCTTCTTCTGCTCATGGGGATTGAGGTTAAGGAAGAAGAATAGCATCGCAGCTGCAACGCCGCCGGTGGGCCTAGAAGGAGCGGTTCGTCATGCATTGAATCGAAGTCTCAAGGAACGTGCACACAAGTTGATCCAGAAACACCTGGTTCATTACGTTTCAGACCGAGGTTGACCTGGAAAAGAAGGGAAGACCCACCATCTCCAGGACACATGGTCGGCGAAAGCCTGATAATCTCCGTGAGTGGGTCACTGTGACTATGCATCTTCCATATATACGCACCCCACCAAGTAGGGGCCCGACAACGCTATGGACGGCGCCTGTCAGTTGTCAATTGAGCGGAACGTAAAAGGAAGACCATTTACCTGGCGATACCCCAAGTTGCGCCAATCGCGCCTGCATATTTCGCCCGACTGCGGATGAACAGTCAGCACGGCATATGCTATATTTACCTGGGCAGTACCCACTCCTGCAGGGAGACGATGTCCGAGATAGTAATCTGCACCACTTGAATAATCCCACCGCCTCCGACGCCTTGGAACGCACGGCAAATCACCAGCCATGTCATGCTTTGGGCCGCCCCGCAAAGTGCGGAGAATGCCTAAGCCATGGTTATTCATATATTTCGAAGTGCAAGGATGAGCAAGCCTACCAAGAATATCACGATGGTAGTGTAGAGGATCGGTTTGCGACCGACGATGTCGGACAGCTTTCCGTAAAGCGGGGCCAGAGTAGCCGCGGCGAGCAGATAAGCACTGAGGGGAGGATTGTAGACCAGGCGATGAACACGCGACGCAGACCATACCTTCCAACCCAGCTGTAGTCTTTACCGCCCCCGAGATCGTGAACAATGGTGGGCAGGGCGGTGGCTACGATCGTCTAGTGAAGTAGTGTTCGCATGAGATGCAAGCAGCAACATAGGGGTTCGTACTTGGTCGAGAGCAGCGAGGAACGTCGTCAACATCAAGCCCGTGAAGACGATCCCAAGACGATTGTGCGGAAGGACGTGTTCCTCGTTCTGCTTCCAGTGCGCGCCATTGCCTGCTTTCTTCTCCGGCGGGTTGTTCGGCGCGGTCGGAGGGGCGGGCTGGGGCTTTTTCACGTCGGCGTCGCTGCTCATGGTGTCCCGCAGGTGGTCAGAGGCAGAAGCGAGGTGACGGTCGGTGCAGACGAGGGTGGTATAAGAGCAAGGGCCGTGGCCGCACCCCACGCAAACTCTGGCGGGAACCGATCGTGCTCATGCGAGGTGCGGGGGATGGATCACCAAATCTGACGAACCGCACGGCTTCCGTCGGCACACTTCAGACAGCCGGCATTGGTTATTGAATACTGAATACTGATAATTACATATTGCCGACTACCGCCCTACTGGCGCTCCAAAGTCACCGTACTTCCGCGGAAATATCTACAATCTGCGGCATGCAACAGAAATAAGTGTCCTGATACATCGTATGCTTTGCAAAGACTCGTTGCTCGCGACTTCACCAAAGAAATACGAGTGACGAAATAGGAAGGTCACGTGAGATCAATCTTCGCGTCCGACTTACTTTGAGTCCACCCACTTGTTCAACCGCAACTCTTTCTCCAGCCTCCATCTCCATACACTCCACGATTGCCAGATATCATGTCCACGGGACAGACCACAATTCCCACTTTCAAGCTTGTTCTTGGTGAGTGCCTCGCCCGATCCTCATCAACGTATCTGACCGATGTCCGCCATTCTTTCTCTCGTCATCGATCCTCGTTTGCTCGGCCATAAAACGCGTCTTCTGCGACGCAACCGGGCTCTCCGATCCGTAATCCTGGTGGTATACTGTGATCGCACGCAGTCGGTGATGGTGGCACTGGCAAGACGACCTTCGTCAAGGTATCCGCGACTGTTTGACGCCGTTGATCGCGTGTTGATCAATATCTCTTTCAGCGTCACTTGACGGGTGAATTCGAGAAGAAGTACATTGGTAAGCCACTCCGCCTACGCTCAGCACCCTCCGCCCTGCACTCTGCCTGCGTCCTGCGCCCCAGTGGCGGGCGCTATCCAAGCTATACACATCGACGCGTCATGACTCACGCTGCGGTTTCGACTCACAGCTACTCTCGGTGTCGAGGTCCATCCCTTGACCTTCTCGACAAACTTCGGAACCATCTGCTTCAACGTCTGGGACACCGCTGGCCAGGAGAAGTTCGGCGGTCTTCGCGATGGTTATTACATCCAGGGCCAGTGCGGTATCATCATGTTCGATGTCACCTCCCGCATCACGTACAAGAATGTGCCTAACTGGCACAGGGATCTTGAGCGTGTCTGCGAGAACATCCCCATCGTTCTGTGCGGCAACAAGGTCGACGTGAAGGTGCGTTCTCGTTTGTTCCATCAAGACTACATCAAACGGAACGTGAGCTCATCGATTGGCTCAGGAGCGTAAAGTCAAGACCGGCGCCGTGACATTCCACAGGAAGAAGAACCTGCAGTACTTCGAAATTTCCGCCAAGTCGAACTACAACTTCGAAAAGCCGTTCCTGTGGCTCGCCAGGAAGCTCGTCGGGTTAGTTCTTCCCCCTCGATGATTGTCTGACTTTGACCCGATGCTGATCGTCTCCGATCAGCAACCCGGCGCTGGAGTTCGTCGCCGCCCCCGCTCTTGCACCCGCTGAGGTGCAGGTTGACGCCGCGCTCATGGAGCAGTACAACCGCGAGTTGGCGGAGGTTCGTTTTCTCTTGATCACACATCTGAACTCGAGCTCGCGCTCACCTTCGTCGCTGTGCAGGCTGAATCCGTCCCTCTTCCTGAAGAGGACGACGACCTTTAGATCTCTTGCTTTTCGTTACGCTCTCCCGCCCCTACACCATCCAATCCAATCTGTGTCCATATGACGACGGTAATACTTTGACGCACTGTAAAAGCAATCGACGCGTTCTGTATGTGTACAAGGCGCTTCGCGATGAAAAAGAACGATCGTAGCCGTCTTGTTGTACACGGTAGAATGGAAGAACAATGCATAGCCAACAACTTCACTTTCAAGAGCGCTTCTTCGACGGTGTCGTCGATCCCGAAGGGGATGATACGTACACTAACGTCGTAGACGACGACTGAGTAGAGGGCACGCTTGATGCGGTTGAGTGCTGGCGTGAGGGGAATGAGCCCGCAGGGGCTAATATGGACCGGGAGGGAGTGAATGTCGTCCACCGTGGTGACACGATTCCAGGCTGTGTGGGTGTAAACGACGGTACGGAGGGCACTGCCGCGGGCATCTTGGAGGGAGAAGGTGTCAGTGTTTATAAGCGACCATAGACACGGGAATGGGAAGGGACAAACCGTGTAATGTTGGTGGGGGGGCCGGTAATGACGAGGACTGAAAGTGTCGATCTCATCATCGCTGTCTGTGTAGATGGCGAAGAGATCCAAAGGATCCGAGTCGTCAATGTCCGCTACCGCCCAGTCTACGGTTCCATCGACCCTTACGTGCCCCTCTAGGACGCCGTTGATGCGTCCACCTTCATCACACTCGCGGATTGGCTCCTCCTCGACGGCTGCAGCGTCACCAATTTCCGGCTCCTCGTCGGAAGGATCTGACCAGAGATGATCATAGTGCTCGAGGCCATCGACGAGGGTCGCCAAAGCATCATCTTCGGTCTGCGGCAGACGAGACGGCCCCGCCACTGGCGGAGTCGGAGGGCCTGGCATAGCCCAAATGCGATCGAGAATTGCCTTCGTGTCGTTGTTATGAGCTCGCTAACGCCATTCAGCATGGAACATCAGCACCCAGTTTTATTATCTTACCCGTGGACGAGGCCGACTTGTACACCTCAGATCCACATAACATTTCTATCGGAGCACAACAGCGTTAGTAGTGCTTCGCTCCGGAGTATCGGGTACCTACCAGTCCCAGTCCCCTTGTAGTCCGTTTCTTGGGCGGTAGCAAAGCCCTATAGTAGCGCCTCAAAGGCCAGTATCCCTTGTAGCGTTTGATGATCGGAATACGGCCTCCTGCCTGTTGGCGCAGGAAGCTGCCATTATACGTTCACAGTAAGGCACAGAATGACGTACCTCATGGAGGAGTTCCGAATAGTCGATGTCTTTCTGTTCGTCGAACGGTAGGCTGGGGTCGAAGTGACGCCTCGCAAGCCCATTCATAATTTCCTTCAAGGCGTAGCCACTGTGCGTCAGTTCCATGCTATAGCGATCAGATACTGCACGCACCATCATATCGTTGAACTTGTCATCCTGACGCAGCGACTCCTTTTCTTTTATGGAGGTCTCAGCGTCAATTAGGGCAGCACGGAACTGCGCGAGATTCATGATCCCGTTCTGCTGCCTGATTGGAATGTCTCTTGTGGGTTCTTCAAACTGAGGCATGGCGGTGGTTGTGGACAGGAGAGGACAAAGGCACAACGGATAGCTGCTGCGAGAACATCTGCGTGAATAAGTATACTCAGGCTAGAATGCTCGCTGTCGTGGATTGCACCGATATCGAGATCGCCGCGTCGCGTCTCATTTGCGCGTACACGTGAGCGTGCTTCTCGTGGAACGCGCGAACCGCGAAGACGGGCCCCTTGCGTGGTCATCTCTTGCGTCGAGACACTCCCTGTAATCTCGTATCATGCGACGGGGCGAGCGTTGTGATGATTTTGCATTCATCATGCCAGTCGCAAATAGTATAACCCAAAAAGCTGATTTCCGTAGCCCGCTGCGTGTTCTCGTTAAAGGAGGGTACTGCGGGTACGAAAGCATGAGCTTTAAGATATCACGGTGAGTCATATCGCAGTGCGAATGCTGATCTACACGTAACAAATTTCCCATAATCATGACACGCTATCCAGCCATTGTCGAAGACTAGAGAGACCACGAGCATCGCTTGGCGTCATCTCGTCCGTTGCTTCGCCCTTCTCCGAAGGGTATGCGACTGATGTGCCGAGGAACTCCACTTCTCCACCATCCCAATCGGCGAATCGAAAAACGCCGCCGCCGCCTGCACAGTCTAAACCGCCGAGCTCTCCACCTTCCTCGCCGTCGCCGCCTAATGATTCCATGCCGACGCTGCCAGCATGCGTCGCTCTCCTCTTCTCCAGCTCGCGCTCCAAGATGGAGCGCACTCTGTTGATAGCGAGTTGGTCGGGGGTGTTCGCACCCGACGCGGTCGACGCGCCGGTCTTTAAAGCATCGTATTTGTGCGCCAGGATCAAGAGCGCTGGTGGCGTTTGTGTCGGAGGAAGGGAACTTAGAGCGTGCAGTACGTGGTGCAGATGTCTAGACCGGATGTATATATGGTGAGTAATGAAGAACTAGGCATCAGGAGCAGACGATGCACTTACTCTGCCACGGCGGTCCCATTCCGGGAGATCGTGCTTGCGTCGACGACAAACATCAGCGCTTTGGCCTCGGGTAGATATTCACGGAACTGATCTCGTATTCGCGGGTGTCCAGGAACATCCACTAGGCGAAGCGAGCGCTTGGATTCAGGCAGGGCGATCACGGTGGCATTGATTTGTATCGACGTATGTGTGGGTATGGTTTGGTGATAAGCCAGCTTCCTTGAGCAATGAGCAAGACGGCATGCACGTCGTGATTGGATGAATGCTCACCGTTGTTAAGATCGCGGTCTTTCCTGCGTCGGAGGCGCCAAGCAGGAGGACGGCGTTCCCTCGTGTCCTTGAGCTGCGGCGAGCATAAACAAACACTACGGAAGATGAGCCAGGCCGTCCGGTAGACGTGCTCGAGACGTGCTCGAGGTGAACGCACGCGCGAGAAGCAGGACAGCGAACGAGAAGGACGCGATCCCGAGGGTCATTGGCGGAAAAGCAGACCCAGCAGAGAGCGTCTCCGGATGCACGGGGGCATCAAAGTAGTCTTCAAAGTCATCGTCCATCGTGTACAGAGACGCACGTCAATGGCGTGCAGGTAGCCAAAGACCAGCAGGCCTCGGCAAAGTCGCTCGCGGGGGCGTGGAAGGAGGGACGTGGCAAAGGTGCGTCACCGGCCGTCCTCACTTCTCTCCTTGCAACTTCCACTTCGACGATCAACACCGACTCTTTTCATTCACCATGTGGATTGTCAACTGGTTCTGGGACGTTCTCGCTCAGCTGGGTATGCAGTCTGCTACGTTCGCGGGGAAAGAGGGTCGTTGATAGAGAGCCTAGGTTTGACCCACAAGAATGCCAAGATTCTCTTCTTGGGCTTGGATAACGCTGGAAAGACGGTGAGCGCAGCATCGCCGGGGCCGCACTGGGTGCTCATTGCAGAGTGTAGACTCTTCTTCACATGCTGAAGAACGACCGATTGGCGACTCTGCAGCCGACTCTTCACCCGAGTTAGTCCGTTCGCAACGCACTGCTTCAACCGTGCTCATTCGACTCATGCAGCGTCTGAGGAGCTCGCCATCGGTAACGTCAAGTTCACCACCTATGACCTCGGTGGCCATCAACAGGGTATGTGGTCTGCGTCGTGTCCTGTGCAACAACGTTAAAATATGTCTGCAGCCCGCCGCCTCTGGCGCGACTACTTCCCTGAGGTCGACGGCATCATCTTCCTCGTCGATAGCGCAGACTTCGAACGTTTCCCGGAATCGAAGGCGGAACTCGACTCCCTGCTTTCCATTGAGCAGCTCGCGAAGGTGCCCTTCCTGATCCTCGGGAACAAGATTGACGCCCCAGGCGCCGTGAGCGAGGACGAGCTTCGTCACCAGCTCGGTCTGTACCAGACCACTGGAAAGGTACGCCTTTGTTATGACGCATCGCGCTCGAAGATGTCTGAGAGCTATCACAGGGCAAAGTCCCTTTGAACGATATCCGACCCATTGAGATCTTCATGTGCTCTGTTGTCATGCGCCAGGGCTACGGTGAAGGTTGGTTTCCGATTGCTCAGCCGCTCGGGATTAATCTCATGCACGACCGCGCAGGCTTCCGTTGGCTTTCGCAATACCTCTAAGTATCGGAATTGTAGCTAGGCTGGATGGGCTGCGGCGCGGCATCGTAGGATTGGCTTTACTGCTGTGACACGCATTACTACGCTATTTTCTACACTTCTCCCCTTTAGTCGTTGTACATATTGCACTATATAGATCGTGGTTACTACTCGTGCAACGTTCGCCGCTTGCAAGTGCGGACGCCACAACTGTGCATCCCTCAGCTTTCGCGGCGATGTCCGCGGTTGCCTCCCACCTGCGCTCACTCTCCTTTCGACATATCCTGCTGTCCTCTGCTTTATTACGCGTCGCGCTCGTGTTGTACAGCGAATGGCATGATGCCCGTTCTGCATTGAAGTACACGGACGTGGATTATCGCGTCTTCAGTGACGCGACTCGCTTTCTGCTGAATCCATCGGCGGAGGAAGGAAACGTAGCGCAAGGCCCCCTCGCCAGGCAACTGGGACTGAACATCGGCGAGTGCGCACTAATGTCACCTGGAGATGATCGTCAAACCCCGTACTCAACATTGTTCTCAGTCCATATACGAGAGAAACATACCGCTATACCCCCTTGCTGGCCCTTTTGTTGTCACCGAATGAATGGGTGCACCAATCCTTCGGCAAATACCTATTCTCATTATGTGACATACTTGCCGGCCTCTTGCTCTTCCGCATGCTCACGACCGTCATCCTTCCGGATCACAAACCCGAAGCCATAAGGGTAAAGCCAAGCTCGGACGCGCGGATCGAGAAACCCGCAAGCAATCCAGTCTTTCACAAAGCAACACTCCTGTGCGCAAGCCACCTACTCAATCCTATGGTATTCACCATCTCGACGCGCGGATCGTCGGAGGCGATACTGCTCCTGCTCGTTCTTTCGACGCTTTACGCCGCGCTCCTGCGACGTTGGAACGTTGCTGCCGTCTTGCTTGGACTAAGCACCCACTGGAAGATATATCCCGTCATCTATGGGGTTGCTTGTCTTGGTGTAATCAGTGCAGATTATGGTTATGGTCGCTGTCATTTTGTCTGGACGCTGTTCAATCGAAGAACGACGGTATTCGCACTCATCAGCGCCACGACCTTCTTCGCGTTAGGAGGTGCCATGTATCTCCTGTAAGCACCCTCTATGATACGAACACCTGTTCAGGGTCTCATTCTCCTTTTCTAGCTGGGGATACCCGTTCATATACCAATCGTACCTATACCATATACACCGGATCGATCATCGGCACAACTTTTCGCCTTACTTCTACGTCAATTACCTGACATATCCCGGGATATACGGAGATGAGCAGGTGCTGTCGCCTCTGCAGCGTTTCCTGGCCTCTCCTCTGCTTAGCTTCCTACCACAAATGACTCTCGCGCTAGGCACCGGCCTGGCTTTTGGCAGACAGAGAGAAGACCTGCCGTTTGCGTGGTTCGTTCAGACTGCGGTATTCGTCATTTTCAATAAAGTGTGCACGTCGCAAGTATGCATTATAGTTCCTATATGTTCTAGTGATGCTCACAGTCTTTGCTTCTTACACAGTACTTCCTCTGGTACCTGGTTTTCCTTCCGCTGCTGATCCCTCGATTGTCTATGTCTAAATGGCAAGCATTGCTCTGCGTGGGTGTTTGGGCGGGTGTGCAGGCACTGTGGCTTGCGGAGGCGTATAAGCTCGAATTCCTCGGCGAGAACGTCTTCCTCGGGCTGTGGGTCAGAGGGCTGATATATGTAATCGGCAATTGCTGGGTGTTGACGAGACTCATGGCTGCGTACGCCGTATAAATCACTCTGCACCTTACCGCGTGCCAGGATTACGCTCGAATTCCTCGGCGAGAACGTCTTCCTCGGGCTGTGGGTCAGAGGGCTGATATATGTAATCGGCAATTGCTGGGTGTTGACGAGACTCATGGCTGCGTACGCCGTATAAATCACTCTGCACCTTACCGCGTGCCAGG